>NC_064628.1:673434730-673802230 GCF_023864275.1 Schistocerca cancellata | reverse complement strand
GTCCCATAGTGCTCAGAGCCTTTTGAACCATTTTAAGTGTCTCATTTCCTAATCTAATTCCCCCAGTATCACACGACTTAATTCGACTACATTCCATTATCCTCGTTTTGCTTTTGTTGATGTTCATCTTATATCCTCCTTTCAAGACACTGTCCATTCCGTTTAACTGCTCTTCCAAGTCCTTTGCTGTCTCTGACAGAATTACAATGTCATCGGCGAACCTCAAAGCTTTTATTTCTTCTCCATGGATTTTAATGCCTACTCCAAACTTTACTTTTGTTTCCTTTACTGCTTGGTCAATATAAAGATTGAATAGCATCGGGGAGAGGCTACAACCCTGTCTCACTCCCTTCCCAAGCACTGCTTCCCTTTATTGTCCCTCGACTCTTATAACTGCCATCTGGTTTCTGTACAAATTCTAAATAGCCTTTCGCTTCCTGTATTTTACCCCTGCCACCTTCAGAATTTGAAAGAGAGTATGCCAGTCAACATCGTCAGAAGCTCTCTCTAAGTCTACAAATGCTACAAACGTAGGTTTGCCTTTCCTTAATCTATTTTCTAAGATAAGTCATAGGGTCAATATTGCCACCTTCAGAATTTGAAAGAGAGTATTCCAGTCAACATCGTCAGAAGCTCTCTCTAAGTCTACAAATGCTACAAACGTAGGTTTGCCTTTCCTTAATCTATTTTCTATGATAAGTCATAGGGTCAATATTGCCTCATGTCTCCCAAAATTTTTACGAAATCCAAACTGATCTTCCCCGATGTCGGCGTCTACCAGTTTTTCCATTCGTCTGTAAAGAAATCGTGTTAGTATTTTGCAGCTGTGACTTATTAAACTGATAGTTCGGTAATTCTCACATCTGTCAACACCTGCTTTCTTTGGGATTGGAATTACTATATTCTTCTTGAAGTCTGAGGCAATTTCGCCTGTCTCATACATCTTGCTCACCAGATGGTAGAGTTGTGTCAGGACTGGCTCTCCCAAGGCTGTCAGTAGTTCTAATGGAATGTTGTGTACTCCCGGGGCCTTGTTTCGACTCTTCACGCAGTATCATATTTCCCAGTTCATCTTCATCTACATCCTCTTCCTTTTCCATAAAACTGTCCTCAAGAACATCGCCCCTGTATAGACCCTCCATATACTCCTTCCACCTTTCTGCTTTCCCTTCTTTGCTTAGAACTGGGTTTCCATCTCAACTCTTGATGTTCATACAAGTTGTTCTCTTTCCTGCAAAGGTCTCTTTAATTTTCCTGTAGGCAGTATCTATCTTACCCCTGGTGAGATAAGCCTCTACATCCTTACATTTATCCTCTAGCCATCCCTGCTTAGCCATTTTGCACTTCCTGTCGATCTCATTTTTGAGATGTTTGTATTCCTTTTTGCCTGCTTCACTTACTGAATTTTTGTATTTTCTCCTTTCATCAATTACATTCAGTATCTCTTCTGTTACCCAAGGATTTCTACTAGCCCTCATCTTTTTACCTACTTGATCCTCTGCTGCCTTCACTATTTCATTCCTCAAATTTACCCATTCTTCTTCTACTGTATTTCTTTCCCCCATTCCTGTAAATTATTCCCTTGTGCTCTCGCTGAAACTCTGTACAACATCTGGTTCTTTCAGTTTATCCAGGTTCCATCTCCTTAAATTCCCTCCTTTTTACAGTTCCTTCAGTTTTAATCTACAGTTCATAACCAATAGATTGTGGTCAGAGTCCACATCTGCCCCTGGAAATGTCTTACAATTTAAAACCTGGTTCCTAAATCTCTGTCTCACCATTATATAATCTATCTGAAACCTGTCAGTATCTCCAGGCTTCTTCAAGCAACTATTCAAGCTACTATTCAAGCAACATTATTCCAAAAGGGACTTTGTGTTTTTTTTTTCCTTTTTTTGTCATTTATGAAATTTGGAACTTGATTTTAGGGAGTTTTGGGCTTTGGGGTACCAGTTTTATGTTCTTCATTTTCCTTCCAAAGGAAGCGGCGTTACAATGTGCAGATGTAGACGTAGAGTAGGTCGTCGACACATCGTTTGAATCCAGATTACCTGCGGCCAAGACATTGGCGGGGTTCCTGACCTAGCGGGGTGAAGGCAGGTCGAGACTGTAGTGCGGCGTGGGCGTCGTGTCGATGTCAGAAGGGGCACGGCCGGCGGGGCAGGGCGCGGGCAGACGAGGGCCCTCCAGCTGCATCGACCGCCGGCGCGGAAGACAAAGAACTGCCAAAGCCGGCGGCCGCGCGCCGCGGCGCGCAAATGAAGCGCCGGAAATTCCCTTATCCCCTGGAAGGCGCTTCAGCACGAGTCAAAGGCAGCCGGCAGCCGGCGGCGGCATCCGATCCCTCCGGCCGCCCAGCGACTTGATTAAAGCCGCCATCGAGAGATGAAGCGTGACGGCGCGCTCTCTGCAAAGGCGTCTCCCGACAAACGTCCGGCGTTGCTACCTCGGTGTGGGGTGTACTTAGCCGGGAAAGCGTCGCTGTTTGGTGGCTGCTGTACGGATGTGAAATCTCCCTGTCCTTTGCCTTGCTCAAGAATAATGATCCTCGAAGATACGGTAATCTGTAGAGTGGGAGTGTAATTGTGTCACGTGCACCTTTTTTGTTTATCTGTCACGTCTTTAGGGAGGGTGTGACTTCCTGGAGAGAGGGAACTGCTTCCCACACATGACCAGTGAAGTCCAATGTATTTCTTACATATTCTTCACATGGACTTCTGAGTCCCACGAATTAAAATGGTATGAATCACACCACTGGCCATTAAAATTGCTACACCAAGAAGAAATGCAGATGATAAACGGGTATTCATTGGGCAAATATATTATACTAGAACTGACATGTGATTACATTTTCACGCAATTCGGGTGCATAGATCCTCAGAAATCAGTACCCAGAACAACAACCTCTGGCCGTCATAATGGCCTTAATACGCCTCGGCATTGATTCAAACAGAGCTTGGATGGCGTGTACAGGTACAGCTGCCCATGCAGCTTCAACACGATACCACAGTTCATCAATAGTAGTGACTGGCGTATTGTGATGAGCCAGTTGCTCGGTCACCATTGACCAGCCGTTTTCAATTGGTGAGAGATCTGGAGAATGTGCTGGCCAGGGCAGCAGTCGAACATTTTCTGTATCCAGAAAGGCCCGTACAGGACCTGCAACATGCGGTCGTGCATTATCCTGCTGAAATGTAGGGTTTCGCAGGGATCGAATGAAGGGTAGAGCCACGGGTCGTAACAAATCTGAAATGTAACGTCCACTGTTCCAAGTCCCTTCAATGCGAACAAGAGATGACCGAGACGTGTAACCAATGGCCTCCCATACCGTCACGCCGGATGATACGCCAGTATGGCGATGACGAATACACGCACGCTTCCAATGTGCGTTCACCGCTATGTCGCCAAACACTGATGCGATCATCATGATTCTGTAAACAGGACCTGGATTCATCCGAAAAAATGACGTTTTGCCATTCGTGCACCCAGGTTCGTCGTTGAGTACACCATCGCAGGCGCTCCTGTCTGTGATGCAGCGTCAAGGATAACCGCAGCCACGGTCTCCGAGCTGACAGTCCATGCTGCTGCAAACGTCGTCGAACTGTTCGTGCAGGTAGTTGTTGTCTTGCAAACGTCCCCATCTGTTGACTCAGGGATCGAGACGTGGCTGCACGATCTGTTACAGCCATGCGTATAAGATGCCTGTCATCTCGATTGCTAGTGATACGAGGCCGTTGAGATCCAGCAAGGCGTTCCGTATTACCCTCCTGAACCCACCGATTCCATATTCTGCTAAGTCATTGGATCTCGACCAATGCGAGCAACAATGTCGCGATTCGGTGAACCGTAATCGCGATAGGCTACAATCAGACCTTTATCAAAGTCGGAAACGTGATGGTACGCATTTCTCCTCCTTACACGAGGCATCACAACAACGTTTCACAAGGCAACACCGGTCAACTGCTGTTTGTGTATGAGAAATCGGTTGGAAACTTTCCTAATGTCAGCACGTTGGAGGTGTCGCCACCGGCGCCAAACTTGTGTGAATGCTCTGAAGAGCTAATCATTTGCATATCACAGCATCTTCTTCCTGTCTGTTAAATTTCGCATCTGTAGCACGTCATCATCGTGGTGTAGCAATTTTAATGGTCAGTAGTGTACGTTTACGCCTTGTTTCTCGGCTCGTATATTTTATTACTGCACTTTGGTGTTATCATGAATACGAATATTATCTTGTTACAGGGAATTACTGCTTCAGCCTCTTTCAATTATTTCATGAACTGGCAATACTGTGAGGTGCCAAAACCTTGGCATACCTCCTCACATTGTGTCGGACCTCCACTTGCTGAGGCAGTTCAGCAGTTATACCTGACACGGACTCAAGAAGTTGATGGAAGGCCTCTGCAGAAATATTGATCTATACTGCGTCTGTTCCCATCCATAATTGCGAAGCTGTTGCCGATGAAGGATTTTGTGCACGAACTGACCTATCCATTCTTTCTTTCTTTCTTTCTTTCTCGGGCCTTTGTCCGCTCCAACGCGGGGTCGGCTTTGTTATGACGGATTCGGCAGTGTTATTTGCAGAGGATGGCCGGATGCCCATCCTGCAGCCACCCCGTAACCCCCGGGATGGAAGTAGTGTACCCCAGCTGTCTGCGTCTAGTGTAAGTCATGAAATAGTGCGAAAGTTTTCAAATGTCTGCAAGTCGTGTAACTGAGGCGGAACTTGGAGACCAGCCCGGTATTCACCTAGCGGGATGTGGAAAACCACCTAAAAACCACACCCAGGCTGGCCGGCATACTGGCCGTCGTCGTTAATCCGCCGTGCGGAGTCGATCTGGGACTGGCGCGCCTACCCGTGTCCAGGAAGCAGCACATTAGCGCTCTCGGCTACCCTGGCGGCTCAACCGACCTCTTCATTATGTCCCCTAAATATTCAATGGGATTCATGTCTGGCGATCTGGATGTGCAAATAATTTGCTCCAATTGTCCAGAATGTTTTTCGAACCAATCGTTAACAATTGTGGGCCCGCATGCCGCATTGCCACCCATAAAATTTCCATCGCTGTTTGTGAATATGCTGTCCATGAGTGGCTGATAACGGTCTCCAAGTACCCGAACATAACCATTTCCGGCCAATGATCGCTTCAGTTGGACGAGAGAACCCAGTCCGTTCCATGTAAATGCAGCCCACACCATTATGAGGCCATCACCAATTTGCACGGTGCTTTGTCGAGAACTTGAGTCCATGACGTGTGGGGTCTGCGCCACACTCGAATCGTACCACCAGTTCTTACCAATTGAAATCGGGACTCATCTGACCAGGCCACGGTTTTACAGTCGTCTAGGGTCCAACCGATATGGTCACGAGCCGAGGAGAGGCGCTGCAGGCGATGTCGTGCTGTTATCAAAGACACCCGCGTCGGTCGTCTGCTGCCATAGCCCATTAACGCCAAACATCGCCTCACGCTCCCAACGGATACGTTGGTCATGCATCCCACATTGATTTCTGTGGTTATTTCACGCGATGTTGCTTGCCGTTAGTACTGGCAACTCTACGCGAACGCCACCGCTCCCGGTCTTAAAAGTGGTGACACGTAATGCCTGAAATTTGGATTTCTTGACACACTTTTGACGCAGTGGATCTCGGAATACTGAATTCCCTAACGATTTCCGAAATGGAATGTTCCATGCGCTTAGCTCTAGCTACGATTACACGTTCAAAGTCAGTTCATTAGCGTCCTGCGGCCATTGAAGTCTGGTTTCGCAGGACAGAGCGGATCAGGTTGTGGAAAGGGGCAACGGTCAATAACTGTTACTTATACAAGAACACACACAGCTTTATTCCTCAAACCAACGTACAGTTTTCTCTTTAAAACAACGAAGATCAGTTCACGGCTGAGGTCCCAGGTAACTTCTCCAGAATACGTTTAAGTGATTGCTTTTAAAGCACCAGGATTTAGAGTAATGGCTGAAGGCCTTACGTAAGTAAAATTACATCTTCTCGGCTTACTGCCGGAATAATATTACAGATCAGGTACGGAATTTCTTTAAAAGCCAAACATTCACAAATTCCGGCTAAAGGCCGTATTAAAGAAAATTCAAGTCAATTCTTCTGCCGAAAGCCCAATAAAAAAAACTTCTTTACATAATAAGAGAGAGGCTTTAAAGATAAGCTTTTCCACAGCACAACAGAAAAACATCTTAAGAAAACTTGAAATGTCTTGTCGGCTGAAGGCCCAAACAATTACTCCAGAATAATTAAAGACAACCTTAAGATAAACTTTTACAGAACACGGCTGAAGGCAGTTTCATGAAACCAAGATAATCAAAGAGAAACCTTCGGACAAGGATTTACATATTAAAGTCACCGATTCAGAAACAAGAGTGGCTGAAGGAATAAATACAGAGCAACAAGAATTTTAAATGAAACACAGCTGAAGGCCTAATCTTAAAATAGTTGACATGAAGTTCGGCTGGAGGCCATATACTAAACATAAAACAGGCAGTATTAATACACGGCTGAAGGCCTGGCACAGTAGCTGCGACCAAATAAAATGACAATCACAAACAACAAACCGTGGTGCTCAGAAGTGTTCCAAGGGTCGGCCTGGGGAGGACACTCTACAGTTTCGGGAGACAGGCAGCCAAGCGTAACACTAAACAAATTGGTGGCAACACAACCTAGGGACGGCTGAAGAACCAACCAAGAGCTTAATCAATTCCCTTCCACCCGACGCACTCACTCTGTTTAAACCGACCCACTGCAGTCATGGACTGTGCGGCTGGTCCCGGCGGAGGTTCGAGTCCTCCCTCGGGTATGGGTGTGTGTGTTTGTCCTTAGGATAATTTAGGTTAAGTAGTGTGTAACCTTAGGGACTGATGACCTTAGCAGTTAAGTCCCATAAGATTTCATACGCATTTGAACATTTTTTCAACCGACCCACTGACTACTGCAGTACGCAGACAGCATTCATCTGCTCAGTGAAAATCACAGAAGCTACACTCGGTTCCACATAAACATAAAAAGATCGTTTATAAGTATTAATCCACAATGATCCACGTCAGTGTACTCGAGAAGTAGCTAATGTGATGAATATGATCATTCCACCATCGTGCGACGTTTGCATACAATGGGGAACGTTCAAAAATCGGGTGCATCGGTACCGCATGAGTCCGGAACCGAGCTGCTGCTGCGGTCGCAGATTCGAATCCTGCCTCGGGCATGGCTGTGTGTGATGTCCTTAGATTAGTTAGGTTTAAGTAGTTCTAAGTTCTCAGATGTTAAGTCCCATAGTGCTAAGAGCCATTTGAACCATTTGGTACCGCATACTCTAAGCCGACCGAAATCACACAAATCATCAGGTGCATCTCTGTTTGCTCGTAACCAATTGGTTGTTGAACAGCAACGACAATTCCTATATTGAATTGTTACTGGTGAACTAGAAACTTCCCGTACAAAGACCTTCGCACATGCACAACATACAGTGTCATGCATCTGATGGAACAGCGACGGTGTGTTGTAGTACGAATTGCTTCCTCGAGGTGTAATCATCCCTACTGACATTTATTGTCAACAACTGAGACATCTTACAGACCAGTCCAAGAGCGGCCACCAGGAAGACTGCGTCACGTGATACCAATCTACGATAACGTCCGCCCGCATTCGGCTAGACTGACAGAAAAACACTATTCCGCACACACCTTGTTCACCTGAACTTGCGCCCCCAGATTTTCACCTTTTCTGCTCTCTGTCGAACAACCTTCAAGGAATTTCTATTCCGGATGAAAATGTGCTCCGAACATGGCTTGACTGTTCTCCGCCCCATAACCACATGATTTCTACAGACGCGGAATCGAAAAGTTACCCCAGCGTTGGCAGACTGTAGCAAGTAGTGAAATAGTATATATTATTGATGAATACAGTCTCTGTTATGTGAATCTGTTTTGTTTATTAAACTTATGGGAAAGCGCTACGAAGTTATGCAACACCACTACATGTTACGTCCAGAAAATTTTTCAAGAGGTTTGCTATGTGTCTGCTGCTGTGGCCATTCGATCATTTTCTTCAACCCCCCACTGTCAGTTGAATCTGTTTCAATATTCAAGGCTTTGTCTCCCTTTCCAACTATTAAAAAGGAATCAACTCTTCCTTTTGTACCTTAAACTATGTTCCATGAACCTATCCCTTCCTTCAACCAAGTTGTGCCATAAAGTTCTTTTCTCTCCGATTCGATTCGTCACCTGTTCGTTAGTTATCCGTTCCATGCAAACTTCATCCTTCAGCATTCTTGTGTATCATCACATTTTAGTAGCTTGTATGAGGTGCATTCAAGTTCTAAGGCCTCCGATTTTTTTTCTCCGGACTGGAAAGAGATAGAAACATGCGCATTGTTTTAAAATGAGGCCGCATTCATTGTCAAAACGTCCCAGAGATGGCAGCACAGTACAGCAGATGGAATTTTACCGCCAGCGGCGAGAATGAGAACTATTTTAAATACTTAAAATGGCGACGGTTTCCTTACTTGAACAGCGTGCAATCGTTCGTTTTCTGAATTTGCGTGGTGTGAAACCAATTGAAATTCATCGACAGTTGAAGCAGACATGTGGTGATGGAGTTATGGATGTGTCGAAAGTGCGTTCGTGGGTGCGACAGTTTAATGAAGGCAGAACATCGTGTGACAACAAACCAAAACAACCTCGGGCTCGCACAAGCCGGTCTGATGACATGATCGAGAAAGTGGAGAGAATTGTTTTGGGGGATCGCCGAATGACTGTTGAACAGATTGCCTCCAGAGTTGCCATTTCTGTGGGTTCTGTGCACACAATCCTGCATGACGACCTGAAAATGCGAAAAGTGTCATCCAGGTGGGTGCCACGAATGCTGACGGACGACCACATGGCTGCCCGTGTGGCATGTTGCCAAGCAATGTTGACGCGCAACGACAGCATGAATGGGACTTTCTTTTCGTCGGTTGTGACAACGGATGAGACGTGGATGCCATTTTTCAATCCAGAAACAAAGCGCCAGTCAGCTCAATGGAAGCACACAGATTCACCGCCACCAAAAAAATTTCGGGTAACCGCCAGTGCTGAAAAAATGATGGTGTCCATGTTCTGGGACAGCGAGGGCGTAATCCTTACCCATTGCGTTCCAAAGGGCACTACAGTAACAGGTGCATCCTACGAAAATGTTTTGAAGAACAAATTCCTTCCTGCACTGCAACAAAAACGTCCGGGAAGGGCTGCGCGTGTGCTGTTTCACCAAGACAACGCACCCGCACATCGAGCTAACGTTACGCAACCGTTTCTTCGTGATAACAACTTTGAAGTGATTCCTCATGCTCCCTACTCACCTGACCTGGCTCTTAGTGACTTTTGGCTTTTTCCAACAATGAAAGACACTCTCCGTGGCCGCACATTCACCAGCCGTGCTGCTATTGCCTCAGCGATTTTCCAGTGGTCAAAACAGACTTCTAAAGAAGCCTTCGCCGCTGCCATGGAATCATGGCGTCAGCGTTGTGAAAAATGTGTACGTCTGCAGGGCGATTACGTCGAGAAGTAACGCCAGTTTCATCGATTTCGGGTGAGTAGTTAATTAGAAAAAAAATCGGAGGCCTTAGAACTTGAATGAACCTCGTATTCTCTTGTCTGTACCTCTTTGCTGTAGGACTTTGCTTCCGGGCTAAAAACGTGACAAATACTCTTATAAAAGATCTTCCAACACCTAAATTTACATTCGATTTTACGTTTCTCTTTATCATAATAGATTCTGTGCTCTTCCCAGCCAGCATGTTATATTCTCTTTATTTCTTCCGTCATCAGTTATTTTGCTGCGCAGAAAGCAATATTGGTCTATTATATTAAGAGTCTCGGTCCCTAATATACGTAATTCCCCAAACTTCAACTGACTTCATTCGACTAGAGTCCATTACTCTTAATAAACTCTTATTGGCGTTGGTCGTATGACATCTTTTCATTTCATTCAACTATTTTTCTAAGTTCTTTGCCGACCCTGACATTTCTTTTATTGTTTCTCCCTGACCTTAAATCCTTTCCCGACATTCTTCATAAAACGGTAATATCAAACATTCGTAGGTGCATTAGCAGTCGGCCGCACACCACAAATAATGAAGAGAAGTCTGAGGCAATACCATGTCGAGATGGTGTACAATGGCCACGGAATGCCGGCATTCCTCCGGCAGTAGAGCAGCAGCCTCGTCGCCGCTGGTGTGGGACGGCCTTATTGCGGATCACCGGAGCTGGCCTGCCGGCTGATGAAGACATTCCAGCGCAGGCCGTGAGTGCGACGCCGCCTGAAGAATGCCCGATGGCTGCGTCTGGGATTGCAACCTCGCCTCTTTGCCCTCTTTTATCCAATGTCTTACGTGGGAGGTCACACCAACCAATACTGATGAAATTCGGCTTACTTATTGTGGACCGCTTGAAAATAATTTCTGCGAAAGTAATTCATTACGATTCCTTTGTCGATAACATCTAGGTCATAAGTCATGACGGAAGATTCGTTTCGTACTAGTTATAATTGTTAGAACGTTCGAGAATAAAACAATTCCATTCATACATACAGTACTTATACGGGGTTATTACAAATGATTGAAGCGATTTCACAGCTCTACAATAACTTTGCACACACATACAAAAACTCAAAAAGTTTTTTTAGGCATTCACAAATGTTCGATATGTGCCCCTTTAGTGATTCGGCAGATATCAAGCCGATAATCAAGTTCCTCCCTTACTCGGCGCAGCATGTCCCCATCAATTAGTTCGAAAGCATCGTTGATGCGAGCTCGCAGTTCTGGCACGTTTCTTGGTAGAGGAGGTTTAAACACTGAATCTTTCACATAACCCCACAGAAAGAAATCGCATGGGGTTAAGTCGGGAGAGCGTGGAGGCCACGACATGAATTGCTGATCATGATCTCCACCACGACTGATCCATTGGTTTTCCGATCTCCTGTTTAAGAAATGCCGAACATCATGATGGAAGTGCGGTGGAGCACCATCCTGTTGAAAGATGAAGTCGGCGCTGTCGGTCTCCAGTTGTGGTATGAGCCAATTTTCCAGCATGTCCAGATACACGTGTCCTGTAACGTTTTTTTCGCAGAAGGAAAAGGGGCCGTAAACTTTAAACCGTGAGATTGCACAAAACGCGTTAACTTTTGGTGAATTGCGAATTTGCTGCACGAATGCGTGAGGATTCTCTACCGCCCAGATTCGCACATTGTGTCTGTTCACTTCACCATTAAGAAAAAATGTTGCTTCATCACTGGAAACAAGTTTCGCACTGAACGCATCCTCTTCCATGAGCTGTTGCAACCGCACCGAAAATTCAAAGCGTTTGACTTTGTCATCGGGTGTCAGGGCTTGTAGCAATTGTAAACGGTAAGGCTTCTGCTTTAGCCTTTTCCGTAAGATTTTCCAAACCGTCGGCTGTGGTACGTTTAGCTCCCTGCTTGCTTTATTCGTCGACTTCCGCGGGCTACGCGTGAAACTTGCCCGCACGCGTTCAACCGTTTCTTCGCTCACTGCAGGCCGACCCGTTGATTTCCCCTTACAGAGGCATCCAGAAGCTTTAAACTGCGCATACCATCGCCGAATGGAGTTAGCAGTTGGTGGATCTTTGTCGAACTTCGTTCTGAAGTGTCGTTGCACTGTTATGACTGACTGATGTGAGTGCATTTCAAGCACGACATACGCTTTCTCGGCTCCTGTCGCCATTTTGTCTCACTGCGCTCTCGAGCGTTCTGGAGGGAGAAACCTGAAGTGCGGCTTCAGCCGAACAAAACTTTATGAGTTTTTCTACGTATCTGTAGTGTGTCGTGACCATATGTCAATGAATGGAGCTACAGTGAATTTATGAAATCGCTTCAATCATTTGTAATAGCCCTGTACATAATACACTGCCGCAAAAAATTAGTGCACCCTTTTAGAGGTTTCCAATTAACTCAAGATTTATTGCTGTAACAGCTGTATATGAAGCACATGAAATGATTACATTTACAGATCAAAAGGACAAGTGGCTCTAAGGTACTAGGTTTCGACCCATGCTCAAACACCCCTATTAGTACACCTCCATGGGTGGCATCGCCGGCCCTCACTCAGGGATCCAGTAGAACGTAGAGATGGCGAATACTATCCCGGGATACGTCATACCGCGGCTTCCCAACCTGTTCACATAGTTCTGTGAGAGTCTTTGACTGACGAGTCATTCCAGTCATATCGTGCTCCATTGGAGACAAATTCGGAGATCGTGGTGGCCAGGGAAGTTGTTGCACGTCTTGCAGAGCACGTTGGGTTTCACATACAGTGTTTGCAAGAGCATTATACGGTTGGAACAAGACGTCACCTTCATGTTGTAAGAACGGGTCTAAAACATAACGCACGTACTCGGCGCGGGTTAGCACCCTCTCCAGAAACACCAAAAGTGAACGAGCGTTGAAACATCTCGCACCGCAGCCCGTGAGACCTGGGGTGAAGCCATTGTGAATGCAGAGACAGAGCTCACCAGGTCTACATCGTACTCGCGAGCGACCATCACTTGGGTGCAGGCAGAATGGGATTTCCGCGCTGAAGACTATGGCGTGCCATTCCATCTTCAAGTGATCCTCTGATGGCACCAGTCGAGACGTCGACGTCGATACTGTGGCGTGGGTGAAAGACGAGCTAAAGATGTGCGTGCCAGTAGTTCCAACAACAAATACATATAATTAGTTATGTGAGGGTGAATATACGACTTAGATTTATAGGGCGCCTTTTGAAAGCATCTGCATACACGATTCTTGTGCGACATACTCTTTTGTAGTTAGCAATGAGTGTTTGAGATCTTCGCCAATTATCCCCAAGGGCATGATGGAAGAATTTCAGAGACATCCGTTTAGCGTGTACTCCAGCCTCAAGGAGATATTCAGGGGACTTAATTAGAATCATTTAAAGAAATACGAGATTTTGTTATGAAATGCTATTGTGCAAATTATGGTAACAAGTGTTCCAGTAAATTATACTTCCTCGCCAATGGAACTCACGGTAAGACCATAAAATTTAGAGAACCAAAAGTTCACAGGGACTCTGAAACAATTCTAGCGTCGTCATCGTGTACTTCACGTAAGAACAGAATAGAAATTTGGGATAGCATTACCCTTTCTGTCACTCTATTTGTGAATAGTATAAGAAAGAGGATTACGTATATTGGTAAGAATTCCAAGATATATTTTTCGATGATTTTCCCGGTTACCAATTGCTTTCTTCTGCACAATAGTTTCATGACTGATCCTCTCATTTTCGTCAGATGTTACGGGGGACTATTTTACGTGTACCTGCTGTCTATACACAAGACTTAAGTTATTCCGCCTTCAAAATAATATGAATGATAATTTAAACTTTAAATTTGATTTTGTTTTTCGTAAAAGGAAATATGACATTTTTCAGCATGAATATATCAAAGTGAAAATAAAAAATCAAGAATTATGCACGTCACTGTCGATCTTGGAAAACATCATAGCTACACTGAAAGTTTCTCTTGCAGGAGAGATTCAGTGGATCCTAAGTACGAGGTGCTGAGTTCTATCTGACAGCTACGGCTTTTTTTCTTTTTTGCAAGCAATGAACTGTGTGGATCATGTGGTTTTTATTTCAAGAAGGTTGACTTTGTCTTGGCGCCAAGCTCTGTTGCCCCAATCCGCACCAACGCACGCAGCGCTTCTTGACATTTCATAGCCAAGTTTCGATTCGCCCGCGCTCCGTTCGGCCAGTGAACCATAAAACTGCTACCTTGTCTTTCGACTACGCTTGCATCTCAACACAAAAGAAGCTCCAAGGAGGCTGTGAGAAAACAGAGGAACGTAGGAAGTAAAACTACCACGGTAGTATAGCTCTTTTCCCCCCTCTCTAATTCGGTACATCCCTGTAGAGCAGCAGTTCCAAACCGTATTTCATAAGGGAAGCTTACTCTCCTATATCCGACAAAGAATAAGACTGAATATTACTCTAATTGGTTTAATACGTTAAAAGCTTACTTTTGAGCACCTCACAGGAAGATCAATGCCTCTGAGAAGTCATTTGTTTCCTTCGCTGGAACGTTTGAGAGTTTAATCCCCTGATGCAACGTTACAATCCGAGCAGAATTTAATCAAGTTGACAGCAGAGGCGGTGGTTTGCGCTCTCTGTTGTTCAAATGCTCTCCCGGAATTTCAGTTTTAATTTTTTATGTTAAGTACCACGATAATATACTCGCTGTTAAGTGAAGCCTTTTGATCAGCTTACATTCATTCGCATTAGAGAAGTGCTGTGCCTCACCCTTATATTTACGCACCTTCAAACTTAACGTATTTAGGTCCCAGGAGCGTTCACTTCTCGTAATTTGAAGCATGCGTGAGACACTAGTCGGTGTATCTCGTAAAGTGCGATGTATTTTCACTAAGAAGCAGCGAAACTGTAGTTTATGGTTAGGTAGTACGGAAACATGACTCCCACCGCAGAAGTTCCGTTAGCTCGGATGGACTGCTTTTAGCTTTACAAACAAGGGTAGTCTGCCATTGTTTCCGATCTCATCACAAGCCTTCGAGGAGCGCCGCCTGTGAAATGAGGTACGCTGGCTGCACTGCGATGTTCATCACCGTTCTTTGGTTTGTCATCCACGATTGTGGGTAATGTAGCTGATATATGCTTTTCTTTCGGTTACTGAACGGCTTCTTTTTAAATCCAGAAAATTGAACATTTTGAGGTAATAAGAAAACATAAATAGAACAGAAAGCGAACTCATTTCATAAATAATTACATACTTTACGACACATTCACATTTCAGTCTTCCACGTGGAAATCTGTAAGAAATTGTCCATAGAGTTATTTCTTACGTGACACATTTGTAGAATTCACACTAAAGTTTCTTTTTTCTTTTACATAAGCCTTTACGTCACATTATTGTCATAAGCTTTACTTGTTGGTACCTTGAGAAACTTCACGTATGTAATCCTGTATTTTCGATGACCAGTAATTTTCTGGTGTTCATCTCGTAAGTATGCCTGGTATTGTAGGTTGGTGCAAATGGTTCAAACGGCTCTGAGCACTATGGGACTTAACTTCTGTGGTCATCAGTCTCCCAGAACTTAGAACTACTTAAACCTAACTAACCTAAGGACAATACACACATCCATGTCCGAGGCAGGATTCGAACCTGCGACCGTAGCGGTCGCGCGGTCCCAGACTGCAGCGTCTAGAACCGCTCGGCCACTCCGGCCGGCTATTGTAGGTTGTTTATCTTTGGTACTGCGGAATAGATACGTCCTGTTGAGCAGCGAGGTGTCTGAGTGTGATCAGTCGTCGCCTCAAACGGAGTGTCCACTCGTTCCAACATTCCAGGAGTCACAGCGGTGTGCGGTCGGCCGGCACTCGGGAGATGGGACAGGTTTGCGCGACCTTGCGTTGATGACAGACGCCTCACCCAACGACTCTACGTATTTTTATTCACTGTCGAGTCTCCGTAGATATTGTATGAGCGCCTACGAATATCTCCGATGCTCTGGTTTTCCGCCCAAAGAAATTCAAATTACAGCTCTCCTCTTGGACCGCACCTCCGTTTGGAGCATTATGGGCAGAGCCCTCCCACCACCTCTGGATTTCTACGATCTGACGCGTCAGTGGGACAGAATTCGCAACGATATCCGTCACGAAGACATCCAACAACACCATCAATCAATGCTAAGCCGAATAATTGCTTGAATAATGGCCAGAGGTGGAGACCAACGCGTTATTGGTTTGCCCAAATTATAAGCTTTTTCTCTCGAATAAATCGTCCGATTTTTCTGAAATTATAGTTGTTCGTTGTTTTAGGAGTTCAAAAATGATTTTTTCCATTTTGAATTCAATATAGATGCCGCGCGGGATTAGCCGAGCGGTCTAAAGCGCTGCAGTCATGGACTGTCTGACTGGTCGCGGTGGAGGTTCGTGTCCTCCCTCGGGCATAGGTGTGTGTGCTTGTCCTTAGGATAATTTAGGTTAAGTAGTATGTAAGCAGTTAAGTCCCATAAGATTTCACACACATTTGTACATTTTTTTTTCAACATATTTACCTAAATTTTTTGAAATTTCCGTCCTAGTTTTATTTCACTATGTGTTACACTTATCATTGGTGTAGTACGTTACGGCCAAACTGAAATATTGTACCTCTTTGAAGTTGAAAGTGAGACCATTCGCAGAGAAAACTCAGTAAAATTTAAGAATATTGTTTTATAATTTCCTTTGTTAGTGTATGTAAGTCTGAATTGATTATAGCACTAGTGTCATCCGCAAAAAAACTAATTCCGCTTGTTATACGATATGTCAAGTAAGGGCGTGGTCGGCGTTAGACACAGATGGTAAAATATATCGTGTTAATTCTTTCACAACCCAACAGAGAGAACCTTTATCCTTCATGCAATATCCATTACTTTACTCTGAATTCTTCACTGAGATACACGTGAAGAGATACGAGTGCAACTTACGTTTCGCGTTCATCAAAGATGTTTGATGCAGACTGCCAAACGTTGGTTCAGTGACAGAAACGAAGACTGGATATTGCAGAAGGACAAAGATGCAAAGCACCGCAGCAGGCTTTGCAGGGAGTGAAAAAAGAAGAAAGGAGTGCAGGTATGGGTTAGCCCTCACAGTCGCCTGATGGTAAATGAACTGAAAGCTTATGGTCTTACATCAAAGAGAAATGACAAGAAAGAAATATCTCCACATTGAAACAGCTGTTAACGCATATTTAAGGCTTTAGGAGGCCTCTTCCACGTGAATACCTGAAAAACTTTGTTTCAAGCTATCCTTGGAGATGCCAAGGAGTTACCGCCGCTGAGGGCTGCTGGACATATTCTTAACTGTATATTCTTTTGCTAGTATTTTATGAATGAATAGGTTTTAGTTTGTTGTAAGATACATTTTTCTGTTGATTAAGACGGCCCCGATCTCATGGTATATTAGACAGAAGGTCTATAACATATATGAGAAATAACAGTGTACCTAAAATTGAGCCTTGTGGAACGCCATGAGCGAGTTCCGTCCAGCCAGAAGACTCTCCCCTGCTTACATTGCATAAATTATTAACTACAACTATTTGCATTCTTTTGGTTAGATTTGAAATTATCCATTGATTGCCTTCACGATCAGTTCCATAAAATCCCAGTTTACTTAGGAGAATATTGTGAGCCAAGCAGTAAAATGCTTTAGATAAGTCACAGAAAATACCAACTGGCGCTATTTTGTTACTTAATGCTTGTAAAATTTGCTAAGTGAACGTGTAAATGGCATTAGCAGTTATGCAGCTCTTCTGAAATCCAAACTGTGATTAACCGGCGAGTAGCTGTTTGCTTCCCGAACCCGCTACCGTGGGCCCTAGTTCGGGACTGACACAGCCTCACGCTCAGGGCAGGGCCGAGATTAGGCGGGCGTCGCGCGGAAGCTGATAAACCGTGGAAATGGCGCCGCTTTATCGGTTGGCCGTAGCGTAATAGGGGGCAGCCGATACCAGGCCGGCAGCGCGGCATTAGGTGGCCGCAGTCTTCCGCACGTGTCACCGGCCAGCGCTGCAGCGCGGTACGGGCGCACTGCACTTACCAACACTTCCGCACAGGTTCCACGGTCGCGGACTGCAACGAATTACACTGCTGGCCATTAAAATTGCTACACCAAGAAGAAATTCAGATGATAAACGGGTATTCATTGGACAAATATTTTATACTGGAACTGACATGTGATTACATTTTCACGCAATTTGGGTGTATAGATCCTCAGAAATCAGTACCCAGAACAACCACCTCTGGCCGTAATAACGGCCTTGATACGCCTGGGCATTGAGTGTTGGATGGCGTGTACAAGTACAGCTGCCCATGCAGCTTCAACACGATAGCACAGTTCATCAAGAGTAATGACTGGCGTATTGTGACGAGCCTGTTGCTCGGCCACCATTGACCAGACGTATTCGATTGGTGAGGGATCTGGAGAATGTACAGGCCAGGGCAGCAGTCGAACATTTTCTGTGTCCAGAAAGGCCCGTACAGGACCTGCAACATGCGGTCGTGCACTATCCTGCTGAAATGTAGGGTTTCGCAGGGATCGAATGAAGGGTAGAGCTACGGGTCGTAACAAATCTGAAATGTAACGACCACTGTTCAAAGTGCCGTCAATCGAACAACAGGTGACAGAGACATGTAACCAATGGCACCCATACTATCACGGCGGTGATACGTTAGTATGGCGATGCCGAATACACGCTTCCAATCTGCGTTCACCGCGATGTCGCCAAACACGGATGCGACCATCATGATGCTGTAAACAGAACCTGGATTCATCCGAAAAAAATGACGTTTTGCCATTCGTGCACCCAAGTTCGTCGTTGAGTACACCATCGCAGGCGCTCCTGTCTGTGAGGGTAACCGCAACCATGGTCTCCGAGCTGATAGTCCATGCTGCTGCAAACGTCGTCGAACTGTTCATGCAGATGGTAGTTGTCTTGCAAAAGTCTCCATCTGTTGACTCAGGGATCGAGACGTGGCTGCACGATCTGTTACAGCCATGCGGATAAGATGCCTGTCATCTCGACTGCTACTGATACGAGGCCGTTGGGATCCAGCACGGCGTTCCGTATTACCCTCCTGAACCCACCGATTCCATATTCTGCTAACAGTCATTGGATCTCGACCAACGCGAGCAGCAATGTCGCGATACGATAAACCGCAATCGCGATAGGCTACAATCCGACCTTCATGAAAGTCGGAAACGTGATGGTACGCATTTCTTCTCCTTACACGAGCCATCACAACAACGTTCCACCAAGCAACGCCGGTCAACTGCTGTTTGTGTATGAGAAATCGGTTGGAAACTTTCCTCATGCCAGCACGTTGTAGGTGTCGCCACTGGCGCCAACCTTGTATGAATGCTCTGAAAAGCTAATCATTTGCATATCACAGCATCATCTTCCTCTCGGTTAAATTTCGCGTCTGTAGCACGTCATCTTCGTGGTGTAGCAATTTTAATGGCCAGTAGTGTAATAACGAGCTGGCGTTAGTTCCGCTACGCTTAAGTGCATCACGGATGTTTCACGCATTCACGCCGTAAAGATCTAGTGCTACTACTCTAAGCCTTTTCTATCACACCACTTTACGAACATATCCTCTACGACGTAAGCCTGCATTATTTCGTAGCTCTTTGTAAAACAATACACAAACGCATACACACACACACACACACACACACACACACACACACACAAGACAAAAAGAGCGTCGCACCACGAAGGAATTACCCCGAATTGGACGGAAAATCGGTAGATGTGATCTACGTGCAATTCTTTTGATAATTTCAGCAAAATTGCTTATTTATTCAAGAGAAAAAGCTTCACAGTTTGAGAAAATCAGCAGGGCTCATTTAAAGCGGCACTCATTATTGAAGAGGATACTACTCCAGTCAATGAGATTCCAGTCCAAAGACGTGTCTGGAGACGCCCCGGACAGCGGAGGGTTACCAGCCTTGCTGTCCCACTCCATGCGGCCCGACTACCGTGAGTGAATATCTGGCGTGCCATTTCTTTTCACAGCAGAAACCCTTTGGTTGTCATCCGCGGCACCAAAAAGCCCAGCTGCATGTCCACTATATTCTGCGGCCCATTTTGCTGCCCTTCATGGCAAGCCATCCTGGACTTACATTTCAGCAAGATAATGCCCGCCCGCAAACGCTGGCAGTTTCTACTGCTTGTCTTTGCGCCTGCCAAGCACAACCTTGGCCTGCTCTCCTCAATTGAGAACTTTTGGTACATTATGGACAGGACCTACCAACCAGCTCTAGATTTTGACGATCTAACGCGCCAGTTGGATAGAACCTGACATGATATCCGTCAGAAGGGCATCCAATAATTGCATTAGGCCAGTGAAAAGCTGAATAGCTGCATGCATAAGGACCAAAGGTGGACCAACGTGTTATTGACTTGCTTAATTTATAAATGTGGAATACAGACTCTTTAATAAATCATCCATTTTTTCCTGAATCTTTAATAATTCCTTTTCTGTACATGTACATCACATCTCCTGATTTCCATACCATTGGGTAAATGCTTCGTGGTGCGTACTTTTTTTGTCTTAGAGTGAACGTGGGCGGAGACAAATACACTGTCTCTTCAAATGCATCTGGACACCCTTATGTAATGCATAATTGCCCACTAGATATCACGAGAGACGGATCTGACAGTATAAAAGGTGGTGGGAGTACTGTGCAGTCTGTAGAGAAGCAATAAAAGCAGAATGGATCGGCCAGGAGAGCTCAGTCAATTTCGAACGTGGACCAGTCGATGGATGCCACCCGTTTAGAAGAACTGAAATGGCCATTATGGATTTCCTAAAGTTGCCCAAGTCAACTGTCGGTGATATGGCAGTGAATTGGAAGTATGAAGGAACAACCACAGCTAAACCAAGGCCATGTGAACACCATGTATTGATGGATAGGGACAGTCGAGCATTGAGGTGGGTGGTCGTAAGAAAATCGCATGAAATCAGTGGAAGGAATCACCAGTGAGCAGGGAATTAAAAGGAATGGGTTGTAATTATCGAACAGCTCCTCATAAGCTACGTTTCTATAGTCAATGCTAAGCGGCACTTGAGGTGCTGTAAGGAGTGAAGCCTCTGGACTGTGGATGACTGGAAACAAGTGATTTGCTATGATGAATCATGCTATCTCCTGTGGCACTCCAGTGGAAGGGTTCGGCTTTCGTGATTACATGGAGAACATCACCTGCTGAGCTAGTAATCTGGCGTCAGCACACCAGGCGGCATTGCAGGATGATCGATAGAAGCCAAAGACAGACTCGCAAGAAACGCGTCGCCAACGGCCTCTCGGCCGCCAATATTAAGATCGCCGCCACGGACTGGAGGGCCCAGTCAGTTACAGTCTGTCATCCAGTGAGTAACCGAGACATAAGTCGCAGCCCTGTCACTTGCAGTCAAAGCTTTACGCCTCGCCTGGGCCTGTAAACACCGACTTTGGACTGTTGCTGACTGGAAACATGTTGCCTTAACGGACAAGACTCGTTTCAAATTGTATCGAGCAGATGGACGTGGACCCTATATATCAGCAGTGGATTGTTCAAGCTGCTGGAGGCTGTGTAATGGTGTGGGGCGTGTGCAATTGGAGTGATATGGGACCCCTGATACGTCTGGATATGACTGACAGATGACACGTACATAAGCTGTTGTTGGGTTGTTTTAGGGGGAGGAGACCAAACAGCGAGGTCTCATCGGATTAGGGAAGGAAGTCGGCAGTGCCCTTTCAAAGGAACCATCCCAGCATTAGCCTGGAACGATTTAGGAAAATCACGGAAAACCTAAATTAGGACGGCCGGACGCGGGACTGAACCGTCGTCCTCCCGATTGCGAGTCCAGTGTGCTAACCACTGCGCCACGTCGCTCGGTCGCGTACGTAAGCATCATGTCTCATCACCTTCATCCATTCATGTCCATTGTGTATTCCGAAGGACTTGGGCAATTCCAGTAGGACAACGCGACACCCCACACGTCCAGAATTAGAGCAGAGTGGCTCCAGGAACTCTCTTCTGAGTTTAAACACTTCCGTTGGCCACCAGACTCTCAGAAATGAACATTATTGAGCATATCTGAGATGCCTTGCAATGTGCTGTTCCACCACCTCGTATTCTTACGGATTCATGGACAGCCTGCAGGATGCATGGTGTCAGTTCCTTCCAGCACTGTTTCAGATGTTAGTCGAGTGCATGCCACGCTGTGTTGCGGCACTTCTGCGTGCTCGCGGGGACCCTACACGATATTAGGAAGGTGCACCAGTTTCTTTGTCTCTTCCGTGTGTTTGAGGTCCCCTGTCGATAGCTCTCATTACTTGACTAGAATGGAAAGTTAATTGTGTTTCACAAGAACGATATTTTCTGAATCCCTGCTGACTAGGTGATAACAGATCGTCTTCCTTCATGATGTTCAGCTTTATACTCGTTACTGTCTAATTCGGAGATCGTACGCAGGCCGTTCATTTAATGGAGGCAACTAGAAACATATTTGGAATGCCGTGAGTGACTAGGGCCACTTTTTATCCGTGTAAGTACAAAATAAAAATAGCGCCTAGCTCATCCGTTCCAAACAAACCGCATTCTGCAGCAAATCAAGAGAGGGCTTGAAAATACACGTCCTCCAGTATAACAGCTTAACATGATAGTTTGACACGCGTGTGTCAGTGAAACGGTGAGATTCCGTTTAGAGCTGCCATCATCAAAACCGCATATGCGGCGCGGAGAGCAGTGTGCCGGTGTGATTTCGACGTAATTCAAACGCTGGCTTTTCAGTTGCCGCTTGCTCCACTGGAGGTTTAATTAACCGCCTGCCGCTCGCAGATGATAGGATCCGCCGCAGCCATTCTGTGTGTGACATGCGCAGTGCATTCCGTGGAGCTCTGCGTACTGTGGTCAAGTTTATGTCTGTAGAAAGCTAAGCATACGGTAGCGCGGCGAAATACACTGAATTAGTCAAAAATCACAAACACAGCAATACATCGGGACAGTTGATTCCGGTGTCAGCACAACATTGCTGCACAAAGTTGTCTGTCGCAAGTGAACCAGTGGCACTGGAATCCGCTTCGAACTTTCGTGGCGATTCGCCAACGGAGAATAATTATTTTTCTTTTATTGTCTTTCGCTCTTCGTTCATTTATTCATTCCTACCATATGCGTAGCATATTCAGAAGCAGATTCAGAAGGATGTAGGTTGCAGTAGGTACTGGGAGATGAAGAAACTTACACAGTATAGGGTAGCATGGAGAGCTGCATCAAACCAGTATCAGGACTGAAGACCACAACAACAACAACAACCATATGCGTATTGTTAGAGGCTTCAAATGCCCACCTGTGAATAGAGCTACAGGGACGAAAGTGCTTCTCGCAAATGCACTCCCTCTTCAGGCCACGAGTGGCCTACAGGGATCATCCGACCGCCGCGTCACCCTCGGATGAGGATGCGGATAGGAGGGGCTTGGGGTCAGCACACCACTCTCCCGGTCGTTATGATGGTGTTCTTGACCGAAGCAGCTACTATTCGGTTGAGTAGCTCCTCAATTGGCATCACGAGGCTGAGTGCACCCCGAAAAATGGCAACATCGCATGGCAGCCTGGATGGTCACCCATCCAAGTGCCGACCACGCCCGACAGCGCTTAACTTCGGTGATCTCACGGGAACCGGTGTATCCACTGCGGCAAGGCCGTTGCCACTTCTCGCACATGCAGGCTACTAGAAATAACGTGATTCTGAGACGACGAACTTGTCGAGGCATGTTCGGAGCACATTTTCATCAGGAGAGGAAGTTCCTTGAAGGTTGTTTGATAGAGAAAGGTGAAAATCTGAGGGCGCAGGATCAGGTGAATAAGGTGGGTACGGAATGACTTCCCAACACAACTCCTATATAGCGTGTTTTGTCAGTGTAACAGAAGGCAGACGTTATCATGTAGTAGCATCACTTCACGTAGCCCTCCTGGTCGTTGTCTGCAAGACGTCTCAATTGTTGACAGATGTCAGCAGTGATGGTTACATCTCGGAGAAGCAAATCGTTGCTGCTTTGTTTGGGCTTAACCATTCCTTTCTTTTTCTTACGTTAGCATAAATACACCATTTTTCGTCACCAGTAACGACATGTGTGGTCGGTGTTGTTTACGAGCCAGTTGATAACTAGCAAGCGTAGATGCACATAAGGCTACCCGACGATTTTTATGATTTTGGCTTAGAGCATGCAGTACCCATACAACCGATTTTTGAACCTTTCCCATTGCATGCAAATGTCGCACTATGGTGGAATGAACACGGTTTCTTCACATTTCCCAGTTGTCGAGTATACTAACGAGAATCATTGTGCATTAATGCGTTTCAACGGTCTTCTTCTTGAACATGGAGAGCCACTAAAATCAAAACGATCCTCGTTAAAACGAGAAGTTTTCTTGTTGTGCTCTGTCCAGTGGCATTATCCTCATGTTGCTGGTTGCCTACGCTGCTGTCACCCCTATGTTGCACTCAAACAGAAGGCTGTGTCAGAAATGTTCAGATTTCTCCACTTAGAACTCCATTTTCTAGCGCCCACAGCTCCATCCACTATTTACAAATGACAAAATGATAGTATGTCAACTCAATTAGCAACAGTGAACTACAAATAAAAAATGACAATCGACAAATGAACCAATACCAACCGGAATACCAACGCGCGAAACAAAAATGCTGCGAACTTATGTACTAGCCTAATAGAAATGGATTTCATGCTTTCATGCCTTACTAATCTTTGCTGTATTGTTCTCTTTGTTTCCGTGAAAGAGTGTAAAGTTACAGAAGGTCCTGTTATTTTTTCCTCCTACAAGAGAGTAGAAATATCTGAAACCAAAAAGATATGTACCTTTAACAGAGAAAAAGCCTACATTATGCGTAAATATGAACGTAAATAGATAAAAGTGTTTTAATAACACAGCGAAAAACTCAGAATTATTTAGAAAAATAATTTTCTATATTATTTAGCACACAAATAAGACAAGATACAAAGGATAAAGCAAAAATCTCTATTTACTGCATTCAAGATATTGTTTTGTGTGTTTGCAAGTATATATTTCCTTGAGCAAATAAACGTATATGTTCTGATATTCTTGTATGATACATTTTCTACTCTTTCAATTTTCAGGACAGTAAATAATTTACTACACGGCTTTTGAGAAGAACTTCCCCTTTGAATTCTATTACAGTCATTAATAAACCGTATTATCATTCACTGTCCTTCATTTGTTACTGTGTTTCATTTTTTTTCGTAAAAAGGGCAATCCCTCGTAATCTCACTTTCGCCGTTCAGATGCCAAACTCCACGGCAGACAGCTTTCACAATACACGCAATTTTGCTGATGTGTAAACGAAATTGTCCACTAGAGACAGACAAGATTCGGTACAGGTATAGGAAGTTGGCGATAGGTTCACTTATTTGTCTTGAGTAGTTAATTTAAGGACGAAAAGGGCTGAAGGCTGATTCACAATGGACAGCAACGGAACAGAAGGCGATGTCACTGTAAAATGGTGGTGTATTTTCAATAGACAGAACGTCAACAGGTCACTTCGCTTAGTCCTGTACTGCATGGGAAATATGAGGTAATAGGACGGCTACCGTGATATATCACGATACCTATACTACTAAACGGCTAAACAGTTATCTTGTTATCCGCTACCAGCTGGCAGTTGCTAATCTAATAGCTTCTGACAGAATCGAAAATTTGATTTTCAGTTTTTCAAATAATTATTCACCGAATTTGAAAATTTAAAACGCCGTCATATTCTTACGTTAAAGGTTTGACGCAGTATCAAGTATTTAAGGAATAAATTGTGTATATTTCTTGATACAGTACAACTCACCGCGCGCAAATTACCTAGAATATATTCATCCAGTATTTGACAATGACAGCATGTAGCCACTTACAACAAACTTTGCGCATTTCAAACATTCCGGAACTCGTGACGCACATGCAACAAAGGAAACACAAACAAACATGGCATAGTTTTTCATTAAGTTACTATTGGTATGATAAAATCATTAACATTATTGTATGTCGATTAATTTGGCATCGATGAGAAGGTTGTATTACGACTTTGGAGAAGCCTGGGGTGCTATCTAATAGAGAATAAGTAAAACACTATTTCAGTACATGCCTATCAGTTTTTTTTTTAAGAGTGGCAGGGGAAGGGGCGGAGGGTCCTTGACTGCAATATGAACGAAAATATAAATGTGAAAGAGAAATAAATAAAATAAAAAAACCTCCTGTGCTGATATTCTTCTTTCAATTTCCTATTACATCAAGTACACCATTGCATTTTATAAACACTGGGGGAAAAAAATATGGCATCTAGAATCTCGTAAGTGCAAAGAACATACAGCCAAAGAAAACACTATTTCAGAGCAAGCTTCAAAGCATTGTGAAGATCTTTGCTTGCGGAGATGAACAGAGTAAGTGTAAATATCGCCAGTGGTCATAAATTATTTTCTGTCAGTTTCATATAACGTAGTATTTTATACACATTTAAGTAATCAAAATGACATGTTAGAGCTATTAAATGTAATAACTGTGTTGCCAACAGTGGCAGACTTTGTATATAAACATCTATTACCTTATTATTAGTATGTTATTTTTGTGGGCAGGGAGAGAGAGAGAGAGAGAGAGAGAGAGAGAGAGAGAGAGAAGCCAGTGACTGGTAACACTAACTTTTTTTTCATTCGACGTCAATGATAGTCTAACCAAAAGTGTACGCATTTTGTTCACTTTGTTTTTATTGGCATTTTGTGAAAATTCCATGGGAATTTAATGTTTTTCTTACGATTGTTGTCCCATACGATTCACCGTACATCCGAAATCAAAAATTAACTAGATAAATGAAAGGTATACACAATTCCTAGGTGAGAAGTAGATAAAAGCTTTTAAGGAACATTGTTTCAACAGTGAAAAGTCATCTCTGTTGCAGGTGAAAATTAGATTCGGGTATTATATGGACCTTAGAAAGCAAACAAGACATAAAGGGTTAAGTAAAACGCTGCTATGTACTGCCGTGTTGTGTCGGTGTTAGTACGTCGATCTATTTATTTCCTTGAGAAAAAATGGAGACATTTTGTAATAGTTGGACTAACTTTTCCACAGTGGAAAATTGATAATACCTCTTTGTCAGTAACATTCACAATGAATTGGTGTTTATTTTGATCATGGCTGCGCTTCAGAAATTTTGCATGCAACAGTTTTAATGGACTGGGAATGACAGACAAGCAGTTGAAAAATAAATGTTTATTAAACCTTGACCATGGTTTAGACAGTTTTAAAACAATCATCGTATTATCTATATCCGATGTAGTAGTCGTTGATTCTGTCTACTACATGTGCGCGTAATCCACTTACCATTTAAAATACATGATTTTGAAATGGTAGCTCTCTACTGTCGGGCTTAGACTTAAAACTTTTCACAGTACCACAAAATACGTTTTAAGACAAAACACCATCGTAGAAGCTATTATTTTTGAATCATGTATTTTAAATGCTGATTAAGTGGAGGGCACGCATATGTACTAACGACTACTACATCGGATATAGATAATACGTAATTCTTCGTGCAATACCTTCTGAAGAACTTGAAATTCTTGAAATAAGACAGTCTCGGTTGCAAAATCTTTTTTATTTACAGGAAATTACCCGTTTCGCCCTTTTGGGGCGTCATCAGATTGACGTAGAGGTAAAAAATGACAATAGTGAGGCGTATGCAGATTAAATGGGGAAACAGAGTTAATAGAAAAGAGGCAAAGTTCCAGGCTGTGCTGTCGCCTCTATAATTAAGTAAAACGTGGAACTTACGTAAGAATTAATGTGGAATACCAGCATTCGTCAATTAATGCCCGCATATAACATTAAGATAAAATTTGATAAGGAGCCATTGTCCTATCTTCATGGCATGAATATAAGCACTACGGAACCTGTAACAGCTAATACAATGCCAACTATAACTATAGTTTCTGCTGCAACTATGACAAACCAAGAAAAATTAAAAAATCTTACGTAACACGGAACCAACCAGCAGGAGCGCTGCGTACAGCCGACAAATAGCAGATAATGCGGTCGAAAACAGGATACGTCAGCCCTCCAAGCCGGCCACACATACATAGAGCCGTAGAGGCAAGGCTATACACGACTGTAGCACCAGACATTAAAGGCAAATGGCGTTGGCTATCCAACGTGCTTACAAAATACACATGCGGAAGAGAAATTAGGTAAACAGTAAACTATTAAAATTTACAGGCGGTATGGGGTACATGTAAATTGCTCAATGTCGGAGAGCGGTGCCCACTAGATTTTAGATGCTCTGCAAAGGTCGAATTATGTTAATTTGTCCATACTTGTAAATATAATGTTCACCAAATCTAGTTCGAAACTTCCTGCCACATATGAAGCTTCGCAGTCGGCGCACGCTATTCTGTAAATCCCGGATTCGGAGTATTTTTCTTCAGTAGATATTTTATTTCTGACGTATTTTCTAAATAGATTTGCAAGGTCAAACCATAAGGTATCTAAAAAAGGGATTTTAACAAATCTAGTGTTCTTGGGTAGTAAACCTAATGGAAGATTTGACTGATCAGGATTGGTTTTTTTATTGACGCAGATCGTCTATAATGTTTCCACATTGATTTTTACGTAAGTTTCACGTTACGGTTAATTGGAGAGATGGCTGCACAGCCTGGAACTTTGCTTCTTATGTGTTTTTATATTTACCCTATTTCCGCGTTTAATCTGCATATGCCTCACTATTGTCGTTTTGTACCCATAAGTCAATCTGATGATGCCCTAAAAAGGTCGAAACGCGTCATTTCCTGTGAATAAAAAAGATGCAACAGAGACTGAATTATTTCAAAAAATTCATAACCAGTTTCTGCACCAGGTCCGCAGCGTGGAATGGAACCATTTTTGCCTTCTTTCACCGCGGTCAAAGTTGCAAACCTGCATTGTGCATCTGGTTGGCTGTTATTTACAATCCATTGAATTGTTGTTGGTTATTAGTAAACTCTATTTATAAAAATATTCATACAACTGGAGACTAAATTTTATCCTGAAATATATGCTACTGCTGGTGAAAAAGTAACAGGTATGAATAAAATACACTACTCGCCATTAAAATTGCTACACCAAGAAGAAATGCAGATGATAAACGGGTATTCATTGGACAAATATATTATACTAGAACTGACATGTGATTACATTTTCACGCAATTTGGGTGCATAGATCCTGCGAAATCAGTACCCAGAACAACCACTTCTGGCCGTAATAACGGCCTTGATACGCCTGGGCATTGAGTCAGAGCTTGGATGGCGTGTATAGGTACAGCTGCCCATGCAGCTTCAACACGATACCACAGTTCATCAAGAGTAGTGACTGGCGTATTGTGACGAGCCAGTTTCTCGGCCACTGTTGAGCAGACGTTTTCAATTGGTGAGAGATCTGGGGAATGTGCTCGCCAGGGCAGCAGTCGAACATTTTCTGTATCCAGACAGGCCCGTACAGGACCTGCGACATGCGGTCGTACATTATCTTGGTGAAATGTAGTGTTTCAGCTGGCATCGAATGAAGGGTAGAGGCACGGGTCATAACAAATCTGAAACGTAACGTCCACTGTGCAAAGTGCCGTCAATGCGAACAATACGTGACCGAGACGTGTAACCAATGGCACACCATACCGTCACGCCGGGTGATACGCCAGTATGGCGATGACGAGTACACGCTTGCAATGTGCGTTCACCGCGATGTCGCCAAATACGGATGCGACCATCATGATGCTGTAAACAGAATCTGGATTCATCCTAAAGAATGACGTTTTGCCGTTCGTCGTTGAGCACACCATCGCAGGCGCTCCTAACTGTGATGCAGCGTCAAGGGTAACCGCAGCCACGGTCTCCGAGCTGGTAGTCCATGCTGCTGCAAACGTCGTCGAACTGTTCCTGCAGATGGTTGTTGTCTTGCAAACGTCCCCATCTGTTGACTCAGGGATAGAGACGTGGGTGCACGATCTGTTACAGCCATCCGGGTAGGATGCCTGTCATCTCGACTGCTAGTGATACGAGGCCGTTGGCATCCAGCATGGTGTTCCGTATTACCCACCTGAACTCACCGATTCCATGTTCTGCTAACTGTCATTGGATATCGACCAACACGAGCAGCAATGTCGCGATACGATAAACTGCAATCGCTCTGGGCTACAATCCGACCTTTATCAAAGTCGGAAAAGTGATGGTACGCATTTCTCTTCCTTACACGAGGCATCACAACAACGTTTCACCAGGCAACGCCGGTCAACTACTGTTTGTGTATGAGAAATCGCTTGGAAACTTTCCTCATGTCAGCACGTTGTAGGTGTCGCCACCGGCGTCAACCTTGTGTGGATGCTCTGAATAGCTAATCATTTGCATATCACAGCATCTTCTTCCTGCCGGTTAAATATTGCGTCTGTAGCACGTCATGCTCGTGGTGTAGCGATTTTAATGGCCAGTAGTGTAATTATTCTGAAACTCTACCATCATTGGTAGTTCCGAGTTTTTGTAAGAAAGGTGCTCCATCAGAACCTCCCTTTCGCAACTGACATCGGAGGTAAATCTGGTGGTCCAAACCAACACGACCACTCGTGAGAACAGAGTCTCAGTACGTGAATTAGACGCCAGGAGCGCTGCAGTAGACTCACTTGCGACGAGTAGTTGACTGACAGAAGACAGTTGCTCACGCAAATGAGGCTTTCGACAACATACCCGCTGATACTACGACGTTTGGGTGTGGCAAGGACGAGGTATGTGGGTGGTAGCGAGCAGCAAGCAGCCAGCGCCTCTGGACGGCGGCGGGGCGGCGGCGGGGGCGGCGGCTTCGCAGGTCGATAGGCGGCGCGCCGGCGAGGGCGTGGGCGGCGTCCGATACCCGTAAACAAGTTAGCTGGCCGCGCGATACCAAAATGTTCCCACCACCACCTCCTACTTGTAGAGGGAGCGGGACGGCAAGGGCCGAGCGGAAATGAGACGCCCGTATCGGCTCCCCTGCGAGGCGTCTGCAACTTCATCGGCAGAGCGGAAGGCGAAACTCGATCGGCGCCGCCGACGGGTGTGAAAAAGAAAGCACAGCACTGATACTCGCCGGGCGATCCGATATTGCGATGGGGGCGGGAGGCGTCGACGTTCCGAGCTCAATATCGAGAGCTCGGAGAGTTTCTCCAACGAGAGTCATTTCAAAAATTCTCCACACTGTAAGATAAAACTGAAGAAAATAATTTTACAAAATACCCTTACAGGCAGTCAATATAATCTCCATTCTTGCGTATGACAGCTTCCAAACGTTTCAGCAACTTCTGGAGCAGTGGGGGGAAGAGGGCGGTGTGTCCCATCCATATTTATTGACTTTTCTCATTAAGAGAATACAGAGCCGGCCGCTGTGGCCGAGCGGTTCTAGGCGCTTCATTCCGCAACTACGCGGCTGCTACGGTCGCAGGTTCGAATCCTGCCTCGGGCATGGATGTGTGTGATGTCCTTAGATTAGTTAGGGTTAAGTAGTTCTAAGTCTAGGTGACTGATGACCTCAGATGTTAAATCCCATAGTGTTTGGATCCATTTTTTTCTTTCTTATTTTACTTATTTATTTATTTATTTATTTATTTATTTGAGAAGACAGAAGGAGCGATCTGTCCTACTTGCTAAAAATGTTCTACAGTCAAGATCGCATAAATATTTCTAATTTAAAACAACCGGTTTCGACAGACTTTGCTGTTATCTTTAGGTCTTAAAAATCATTTTGTTACGAAGAGTGTTCATTTTAAGGAGGACCTCACGCCAGTTGTCGTGTGAATAACAAAACAACATATTATAAAAGGTTTGTCATAGCTCAAATATTTAAAAACATAAAGCATCTTGTGCAAATGGCCATGTCTATCTGTATACCACTCACAGATGATTTTTACGTCACAAAAAGACAGTACACAGTATCAAATCTGTTTACATAAGCTTGGATATATTCTAAACACCTTAAACGGCGTATAAGGTACGATTTGTACTTTGTACGCCGTTGAAGGTGGATTTTGAATAGTAAACACCTTAAACGGCTTGAAAATCACAAATTGTACCTTGTACAGATGGATTTTCAATGTTCAGTATATGTCCAGCTTATGTCAACAAATGTGCTACTGTGTACTGTGTTTTGTGACGTAACAATCATCTGTGAGCGCTATATATATATGGACATGGCCATTTGCACAAGTTTTATGTTTTTAAATATTTCAGTTATGGCAGACATTTTATAATACGCTGTTTTCTTATCCACATGACAACTTGGCGTGAGGACCACCTGAACACGCTTCATAAGAATAGATTTTTTTAAGACCTGAAAATCTGTTGCTTTAAATTTAAAAAAAAAATTATGCGATCTTGGCTTTAGAACGTTTCTATCATCCATATTTGTCCAGCGTTTCTGCCCCTGGCAGGGCGATATGGGGTCTGGCACTATCGTGCAAAAGGAGGTCACCAGCAGCAAGCCTGTCAGGCATTCTTTGACGCATTTTCAGACGCAAAACGTTTGTCAGAAACAGCTTGTAGTACGCGCTGCTACAGACGCCCCTGGCACATTCTATTTGTATCTATAACTCCATTCATGTCATACACAATTATCATCAGCAGTTTCACCTTTGATCGTTGGCAGCGGAATTTTTCCGGGCGTGGAGAATTGGAATTTTTACATTGTGACGCCTTAGACCTCAGTTCTGGCTCAAAATCTTATATCCAGGTTTCATCACTGTTCTAATTCTGTTCGATAACGTTGAAGCAGTAGTTTTGCAATTTTTTGCGACGTCACTCAGATCGCGCTGAACCCATCTGGCAGCAACTTTTCTCATCTTTAACTTTACGGTTATGATTCAGTAAACTGAAGTGACAGAGGCGCTGGTCTCATATCCAAATTACTCACATTTTTTTCGTCGATCCTCTCTCCCAAAATACCATTTACAGTAACTTGAGAGCTGCAGTCTGTTGCAGTTGATGGCCTTCCACTTTTCGGGCTGTTCTAAGTGCTTACCCGAACTTCACAGAAACACAAGACCACCGTGATACTTGCTACGATCCCCTACTCTATTCCCATACATCTCTCTCAAGGCGTTGTGAATTCCCGGGCTGGCCGGTGTGGCCGAGCGGTTCTAGGGGCTTCAGTCTGGAACCGCACGACCGCTACGGTCGCAGATTCGAATCCTGCCTCGGGCATGGATGTGTGTGATGTCCTTAGGTTAGTTAGGTTTAAGCAGTTCTAAGTTCTAGGGGACTGATGACCTCAGCTGTTAAGTCCCATAGTGCTCAGAGCCATTTGAGCTAAATTTCCGTTGGGTTCTTTCGACGTAGAGATTCGATTTTGATGTAGGAACACTGGTCACTACGTGTAATCCGACCTGACTCGGTTTCGAAATTAGAATTATATTAATACCGTCAGCTGCTCACGGGCGTTGATATTCATCAACGGGGACAGGTGACAATGTGTGCCCCGACCGGTACTCGAACCCGGGATCTCCTGCTTACATGGCAGACGCTCTATCCATCAGAGCCACCGAAGGCACAGGGACTATATCGCGCACGCCTCCCGCGAGACCCACATTCTCAACTTGAATGTCCACACACTACATTCGTAGTGACCCACCCCAACACACTCATTACTGGTGGAAGACCTTGTTACCAAGTCCCGTAAGTGTTCAGGAATACGTGTGCATCGGCACATAAGAAGGAGTTCATGGCCGGTATTGCCAGAACTATATACTTATATGGATATGGTGTCTGTTCTTTCGGACATGTCCAAAAGAACAGACACCATATCCATATAAAAAAATGACTCTGTTTCAGCTCCTGTTTTAAAACTGAATTACTTACGAAACAGCCATGCAAACCAGGAAACTACGTACCGTCACGCCTAAAGCCTCGCTCAGGACTGAGATGAATTCTAACTTTATCATGCCTCCGTAAGAGTCGCTCATGCGCAGCGTGCAGGACATTTGAAATGATCCTCGTAGCAGCTGGGAGAGGACGAGGCACTGCGAAATTAAGATCTACGCCGGAGGATTCAGACCCTAGGCACGTATAAAGCGCCTCTCCTCCCTGTGTTTGTTTGTTGCTCCGGCAGGGAAATTAAACTCGAAATGAGCTCACCGGAGAAATTGTTAGTCACCCGCTCAAATGAGCACACTAGTCGCTTTGGCGCGCTGTAGACGGCGTAGTGAAAAGAAATTCTAAACAAGGACACTGAGTGAATCTTAAGAGCATGTCATTCATCCACGAGAGAACTTGCTTGTTCGCGATTCTTGACTATTGTTCATCAGTCTGAGACGCTTATCAAGTAGGATTAATAGACGAGATGGAGAAAAGATCCAACGAAGAGCGGTATGTTTCGCACTGAATAAATATTTTCGCAATGAACCTCACAATTAATAACTTTCAAACGCTTCAGGCGATTTCGACAAACGATATTTCAGATGACAGCATTGCACGATAGCTATAAAGCCAGAAAGCCATTCATTGTATCTATTTTAGTTATTGGCTTATGACATCTTTTATACATTTTTTTATCAAGCAAATGTTTGTCAGAACATTGCATTCTCCATAACTACACGGTAATGATTACAGCATGAATACCTCACATATTGTCATATTGTTGTTGTTGTGGTCTTCAGTCCTGAGACTGGTTTGATGCAGCTCTCCATGCTACTCTATCCTGTGCAAGCTTCTTCATCTCCCAGTACCTACTGCAACCTACATCCTTCTGAATCTGCTTAGTGTATTGATCTCTTGGTCTCCCTCTACGATTTTTACCCTCCACGCTGCCCTCCAATGCTAAATTTGTGATCCCTCGATGCCTCAGAACATGTCCTACCAACCGATCCCTTCTTCTAGTCAAGTTGAGCCACAAACTTCTCTTCTCCCCAATCCTATTCAATACCTCCACATTAGTTACGTGATCTACCCACCTTATCTTCAGCATTCTTCTGTAGCACCACATTTCGAAAGCTTCTATTCTCTTCTTGTCCAAACTAGTTATCGTCCATGTCTCACTTCCATACATGGCTACACTCCATACAAATACTTTCAGAAACGACTTCCTGACACCTAAATCTATATTCGATGTTAACAAATTTCTCTTCTTGAGAAACGCTTTCCTTGCCATTGCCAGTCTACATTTTATATCCTCTCTACTTCGACCATCATCGGTTATTTTACTCCCTAAATAGCAAAACTCCTTTACTACTTTAAGTGTCTCATTTCCTAATCTAATTCCCTCAGCATCACCCGACTTAATTTGACTACATTCCATTATCCTCGTTTTGCTTTTGTTGATGTTCATCTTATATCCTCTTTTCAAGACACTGTCCATTCCGTTCAACTGCTCTTCCAAGTCCTTTGCTGTCTCTGACAGAATTACAATGTCATCGGCGAACCTCAAAGTTTTTACTTCTTCTCCATGAATTTTAATACCTACTCCGAATTTTTCTTTTGTTTCCTTTACTGCTTGCTCAATTTACAGATTGAATAACATCGGGGAGAGGCTACAACCCTGTCTCACTCCTTTCCCAACCACTGCTTCCCTTTCATGCCCCTCGACTCTTATAACTGCCATCTGGTTTCTGTACAAATTGTAAATAGCCTTTCGCTCCCTGTATTTTACCCCTGCCCCCTTCAGAATTTGAAAGAGAGTATTCCAGTCAACATTGTCAAAAGCTTTCTCTAAGTCTACAAATGCTAGAAACGTAGGTTTGCCTTTTCTTAATCTTTCTTCCAAGATAAGTCGTAAGGTCAGTATTGCCTCACGTGTTCCAACATTTCTACGGAATCCAAACTGATCTTCCCCGAGGTCGGCTTCTACCAGTTTTTCCATTCGTCTGTAAAGAATTCGCGTTAGTATTTTGCAGCTGTGACTTATTAAACTGATAGTTCGGTAACTTTCACATCTGTCAACACCTGCTTTCTTTGGGATTGGAATTATTATATTCTTCTTAAAGTCTGAGGGTATTTCGCCTGTCTCATACATCGTGCTCACCAGATGGTAGAGTTTTGTCAGGACTGGCTCTCCTGAGGCCATCAGTAGTTCTAATGGAATGTTGTCTACTCCCGGGGCCTTGTTTTAACTCAGGTCTTTCAGTGCTCTGTCAAACTCATATTTCTGTAGTTATTTAATGTACATACTTGTGTAGTTTTTTAATGGTCATGTTGCCAGTAACTTTAAATAAATATTGATTGGAACTGCTACTAAAAATCGTGCTAATTTAAAAGTGGTCAATCTCATGTGTTACCAGACACCACCACTGAAAAGGGAACCGAAAGACACTTCTGTCAAGAAGGCATAAATAATTGTTTAAACACTATTTAACTACAATTCCCTGTCATTAAATGTGAGCGCACTTGCACAAGAAAATTAGCTTATTTCTAGTTATTGTGAATAATATGAATGTGACCGAATATTTATAACATCTCTGTATTTGAATATTGTCGTAATATATTTGTTTAGTCCAGAAAGTGGTCGAGTTGAGCCAAATCATGTCTGTAGAACAAAAGAATGATCTATTTTTGGTGGGGAAGACCGTCAGCCAATGAAAAATCAGACATTGGCAGAAAACTATGGGAGTTAAGTGGAGACGAGACTTTTTGGTGAAGAGCTCAAGGGAGTGATTCTACACTTTTACGTTTCTGCTTAAAGGAGGCAGACGCGCCTGTGGTAACGAGTGGTATTCGGTCGTGTAGGTGCTGGATTCTGGTTTAATTTTTCAATGATATATTTCGAGAGGTTTGAATGTGCTCCAGAGTAAGACTGTACTTTTTCCGTTTGTATCACGGAACTGAGGACAGACAGTGTATGAGTTTCTACTCGACATCTCGCTTGTGTTAATTTGTAAATCATCGTGTTGAATTCTGAACTTTTTTAAGCTGGTGAATACTTCATGTATTGTAAATATGAAGTTGACTTAGTTTTTGCGTGTCTTAAATGACATTTTACTTAGGGGATTTTGCTACCATTCTCATAGCGCTCTCAATGTAATTTTACTGCGTTTTAACGAAATATCGTAGGACTACTTCCTGTTTGTTTGAGGTGTCCTCGCCTGAATAAACATTATCGGAAGGAGAGGGGTTCAAATTCTCGTCCGCTTATCTAGATTTATGTTTTCCGTGCTTTACAAGCTGCGACATTGTCGCGGATAAAACAGTGACCCGTATATATAATAAGTTTCCTTTAATTTACGTCTATGGTCACAAATTTTTCGTTAAAAGGTTACCGGTTTCGCCCGCAGCTCGTGGTCGTGCGGTAGCGTTCTCGCTTCCCACGCCCGGGTTCCCGTGTTCGATTCCCGGCGGGGTCAGGGATTTTCTCTGCCTCGTGATGGCTGGGTGTTGTGTGCTGTCCTTAGGTTAGTTAGGTTTAAGTAGTTCTAAGTTCTAGGGGACTGATGACCATAGATGTTAAGTCCCATAGTGCTCAGAGCCATTTGAACCATTTGGTTACCGGTTTCGGTCTATAATGACCATCATCAGACCTGTTTTATAAAAACAAATTCCTAATGTACTGCAGCCCTAGTGCCATCGTCAAATGTTAAATGCAAAATCAGCGCCAACATCGTCAATATATATAAATAACATCATATGCACGAGTCATGTCAGTAGCACTACTCTAGTCTAATCTAGTGCTACTGACAACATGACTCGTGCATATTATGTTATTTATATATATTTGCCGATGTTGGTGCTGATTTTGCATTTAACATTTGACGATGCCACTATGGCTGCAGTACATTAGGACTTCGTTTTTATAAAACAGATCTGATGATGGCCATTATAGACCGAAACCGGTAATCTGTTAACAAAACGTTTGTGACCATAGACGTACATCAAAGGAAACTTATTTCCGTGCTTTGTGAAATCGTATAGAGGAAATAAATGTGGTTTTCTTGGAAAGGACACGGCAGTTTTCTTCGTTATCGTTCCACAGTTTGAACTTAGGCTCCAACTAATCTTTCAACTTCACTTTCTAACTTTAATATGCTGTTAACAGTTCCTAAAATCTCCCCTTTTCGTACCGTATTTTGTACATCCTCCAATGCTGAAAATGACTGGTTATGACACTCCAGGTAAAGTCCTTGTCTGAGTTGGCACAGTTTATCCTGCATGAGTTTGGGCGTCTAGTCAGAGGCTTCTTTTACTGCAGAGAGACGCGATGTGTTGGACTGCAAAGGTAAACTGTTAACGCTCGGCAGCAAACAGCGCTGAGGGCCGACCTTCACGAAACGAGCGAAGCTATGCCTACACACGCCAGCTGTCGCCGCCTGTGTCCACACACGTCACAGACACACTCTGCCGTCAGGTTGGCCTTGCACATGCACAGCTATTTGTCGTGTGTGGCCTCTTACGCGAAGGAAGAGGTTGGCACTCTCCAAATAAGTGCTAAAAAAAGGTTAGTATTAAAGTTGCATGAAGTTTTTATAGACGTATGGTCAAACAGGAAAGTTTACGATCTAATGTCAGTCCGGAACCGCGCGACTGCTACGGTCGCAGGCTCGAATCCTGCCTCGGGCATGGATGTGTGTGATGTCCTTAGGTTAGTTAGGTTTAAGTAGTTCTAAGTTCTAGGGGACTGATGACCACAGATGTTAAGTCCCATAGTACTCAGAGCCATTTGAACCATTTTATTACGATCTAATGGGCCCGTAGTGTAGAAGATATCTCTTAGAGACATTACGTAATAAAATCCAAAAGTGTTGCTATAGTAACTGAATATTTATTGTGATGGATCCATTTCGTCTAGATTGCCATCTTCAGACCATCTGCGGAAGTTAGTTAACCACAACGCAGAACGAATGAAGTTAGCAATGAAAATTTTACAGATATTACCTAAAGGTTTAACAATGAACGTACTTCAAGAGAGAGAACTCTGCACACAATACAACATCCTGATGGCATTTTAAATGAACAAACAGATGTAAAATATTTAATTTAAAATTTTTATTGATTAACGGATAGACACATACAACTAGCCACAGACATATTAACTACAGTGATCTTACAGACAGCCCGAAATGATAACATCAACACACCATAGAAACTGTAACCATATACATTGATCAGCCAGAACATTATGACCACCTACCTAATAAGCCGGTATGTCCACCTTTGGTACCGAAAACGCGTCGTGGAAGCAATGAGGTCTTGTTAGGCCGCTGGAAGGAGTTGGCATCACATCTGCACACACAAGTCACCTAATTCCCGTAAATTCCGGGGACGGTAGCGATGAACTTTGACGCCACGTTCAGTCACATCTCAGATATTTTCGATTGGGTTCAGATCTGGCGAGTTGGGTCCAGCACATCAATTGGAACTCGCCACTGTGTTCCTCGAACCACTCCACCACACTCCTGGTCTTGTGACACAGCACACTATCTTGTTGAAAAATGCCGCTGACGTTGGGAAACGTGATCGTCATAAAGGGGTGTACATGGGAAGCAATCAGTATACGATAGTCCTTGGCGGTCATGATGGTGCCTTGCACGAGCTCCACTGGACCCATGGGTGTCCACGTGAATGTTCCCCAGCGCGTAACGAAGCTTCCGCCAGCTCGTCTCCATCCGCGATGCATGCGTCAAGGAGCTGTTCCCCTGGCACGATGAAGAAGATATAAGGATTCATCAGACCATGCAGCCTCTGCCATTGCGCCAGCGTCCAATGCCGATGGTCACGTGCAGATGTCGTGGTGTTAACATTGGCACATGCATGGTGGCCCATCTTCAGGAATGTTCGGTGCACTATGTGTTCCGACACACTTTTACTCTGTCCAGCAATAAATTCTGATGTTAGATCCGCCACAGTTCGCCGTCTGTCCCGTTTTACCAGTCTGGCCATCCTATGACGTCCGACATTTGTAACCAGGGGTGACCGCCCAGTCCCATGACTTCTGGGCGTGGGTTCACCTTGGTTTCGTCACGTGCTGAAGACACTCATCACGACACCCCTCGAACACCCGACAAGAAGTGCAGTTTCCGAAGTTTCCAGGCCATCACAATCTGCCCTCGGTCAAAATCAGACAGATCGCGCACCTTCCCCATTCTACAGGCGGCCAGCATGCGCACTGCTACTTCATGCACCGTGCGTTTGTCTGACTAGTAGTCATTCCTCACCACATGAAGATGCTATTGAATGGACGCGTTTATATCTATAGCACGCCGGTGGTCATAATATTCTGACTGATCACTGTAGCATCTTTCGCCAACTGTCATAACTGTCTGTCTGTCAAATCTGACGATAAAACGTCAAATTATAAAGATTGCAACAAGGAGCCATTAACGGCCGGAGCAAAATACAAAACATCTTATAGCATAAGAGTCCTAAACTTACACTACGTTGTAATACAATAGAGAGCGGCAGCGACCACTGATGATATCTGGAAGTAAGTAGCAAATCTGTATATGCAAAAATATAATTAACCAACATTACAATAAAATAAAAAAGAATGTTATGTAAGTTTCGCAGATGGTCTGAAGATTAAATCTAGCTGAAATGAATCCATCACGATAAATACTTCATTAAACTACTATAGCAGCAGTATGGAGTTTGTTACATAATGTTTGAAATAGCAAGAATCAAAAAGTGCTAGTACCTAAGAGATAATCCAAGCAATTCATTTAGATAAATCTGCCGTAAATAAAAGGACACACTTAATGTAATGGGGATATGAAATAACAAAAAATATCAACAGGGAGCCGGGCGCGGTGGTCTAGCGGTTCTAGGCGCTCAGTCCGGAACCGCGCGACTGCTATGGTCGCAGGTTCGAATCCTGCCTCGGGCATGGATGTGTGTGATGTCCTTAGGTTAGTTAGGTTTAAGTAGTTCTAAGTTCTAGGGGACTGATGACCACAGATGTTAAGTCTCATAGTGCTCAGAGCCATTTGAACCATTAACAGGGATATTTACAGGAAGAAATACAAAAATAATGGATTGCAGCAGGGTAGTGGAACGAGATTGCATCTACCGCAATGAATTGCTAGTAGTGAATTATGATTTAGACGAATTGGATATGTTAGAGAAAGAATCATGAGGAAAATTTTCGGTGATAAGATGCAGAAAAGCCTCAAAATTAAGAAGTAATTATGATATATGCATCGAAATGTAGAAAAATAATAGATTGATACGTCTGGACACTTATAAAGGGTGGATGACAAAAGGCTTGAAACGTCCGTTTCGTCCGTTCTTTGCGGCCTCCATTCGTGGTGCAGCGCGAAGTCACTCTCCGCTGCTGCGACTGGGAGCCGTGGGCTCTTGGCGATGTGCCGTGCGCCAAATTGCCCGACTTACGGCCCAGCGGAATTAATTGCAAACGTTTATACGTGCACCCGGATTAGTTTCCTACACTGCTACACACGCAAAATCAGTCTAAATAAGGGTCGCCAGCCTCGCTTTGCCCCACGAAACAGGGTTCAAGTTCTCTCTCTCTCTCCAATGTCAATAGTCAAAGCCCTGAACCAATCCAATCGCTTTCGGAAAGATTCCGTTGACAGCTCTATACACCGCTTCCAACTGGATTTTAGTGGTTACCGCTAATAATCACCACAGTAACAATTCAGGAAACAGTTCAGTGTCAATAGGGAAAGAGTCGCTCAAAAAAAATCACTCTCAATTTGCACGGAAATAAATATTTATTTGTATCACTGAACCCTATCCATCACTGTTATCCAACACCAGCTCCAGTTAGCTAATGTCTCTACGCTCTGCTCCGAATGCTTCATATACCGAACCAGTCCACACTAGTCAATCCCCAACACTCTCAAAGCACAACAGGAAACTGCCCAAGCATAACTTGACGCCCGTGCACAATGCATGCTACAGCTGCTGCTACTGGCGTAAAACGTAAATCGGAACAGACATCACAGATCATCGGATGTAGTCGCAGTCCGAAACGGCTTGTCGCACATTCATTTACAGCTTTCATCGTGTGATGTTACTACCATTTAGACAGATGTTTGACCACATCATATGCCGACTAAAGTCCGTTTAAAATTACTTGATAGTGGACGTCTGCTACTTGCCGCTGGGATGTTGTCACACAGGCAGCCGGTTACCACTCGGTTGTAGGTAACACTCAAACACTGCAAGCCGCTTCACAAATGCTGTTAATATGTAACGCGGAGCAATTTTGGAAGCGGCCGTTGCAAGACATGTCGGAAGTGGGATATGCTCTATCAACAGCAGATTTTAAGTGACCAATGACTGAACTGCGGCAGGAGACGCTTTTCGTGCCCCTGAATTTAAACTAGTTTCCTAAGGTAACCACAACCTCGTTATATTTCATGTATCTGAGAAAGCGGCAGTACTAAAATCACGATAGCTTTGTTCACGGCTATCAACGCTAACCTCTACAACCAAACTCAAGACAGAAAAAGTTCAGTTTCAGCGCTAATAGCAAACTAACTTCTTGCTGTCACTAGTTACCTGAGTACACTAGCTGCTGCGTTACCAACCTATGAGCAGTACTCGTTGACACTTGGTTGTAGATTAAAGGTGACACAGGCATCTACATCTATATCCATACTCCGCAAGCCACCTGACGGTGTGTGGCGGAGGGTACCTTGAGTACCTCTATTGGTTCTCCCTTCTATTCCAGTCTCGTATTGCTCGTGGAATGAAAGATTGTCGTTAGGTCCCAGACAAAAAAAGAATGATAGATAGAAAAATAAGACCAAAAAAAAGGATGTCAGACGGTGATGAAATGACGTGTCAATGAATTAGGAGCAAAAACATTACATTTAAACCAATTAATTTAATAAAAATGATGATCAAACTCTTTTTGATTAAATTTAGAAATAAAATATTCCTAACAGTTGATGAGATTCGAATCTACGCCCCTGAATGTGGAAATGTAATACACTAACCATTACAATAAATACAGCCCTGAATGAAGTTGTTTTATGATTGACTCTCATGCCCAGTCGCAATAATTAATGTCAACTTCAAAAACTCGGTTTCACGCAATGTCGTGTGAAGCTGATCTAATTTAAGCCGATCTATGTGATTATGATAACAACATATGCGCTGAATCACGTTTACTTAGTGCTGTGTATGAAACGCGTGTATTTCATTAGCATCGTTATGTGTGTCTGTTGTTTGTGGTGTCGTTACCATGCATGATGAAATACGAAATAAAAGTGTCCGACCCATGATTCCGGATCCAAACACATCAAGAATGAATGCCGGACGAGGAACTGGAAGTGAAATGACCAATTTTTGTGGCAGTTTGGCAATGCTGAACTGTTCGGGATTGACTTTGAGCGCTCTGATTGAAGAAAAACACCTCCAACGGGTGAAGTGTCGTCAAGTAATTTTAATCAGAATGTAGCGGCGTTGTTTCGCTGTATATTAACAGAAGAACTAATCCAACGGTACAGATTTACCAATGGAAAACTTCTCGTCTACATATCTCAGGCAACCTCATCAAATGCAGCAACGCTATTTGATTGTAGAAATTCGCTAATTAGTATTCAGGAACCAGTGAGAACAGTGAGCTATGCATTTAATATTAATGGCAGTCTTCTAATACTACAAAAATATCAAATCCTAAATTTTTTATAGCACACAATGCTGTCGGTGAAGAGTTTTCACGCCGGCCGCGGTGGTCTAGCGGTTCAGACGCTCAGTCCGGAACCGCACGACTACTACGGTCGCAGGTTCGAATCCTTTCTTCCAGGAGTGCTAGTTCTTCAAGGTTCGTAGGAGTGCTTCTGTGAAGTTTGGAAAGTAGGAGACGAGGTACTTGGCGGAAGTAAAGCTGTGAGGACGGATCGTGAGTCGTGCTTGGGTAGCTCAGATGGTAGAGCACTTGCCCGCGAAAGGCAAACGTCCCGAGTTTGAATCTCGGTCAGGCACACAGTTTTAATCTGCCAGGAAGTTTTTTCAGATAAACAGTTGTTAGCATCTTACTTAGAGAGTGAACTGACGTCACTTAGTTCCAGTAAGAAGAACTTTGAGGAATTACGGATAAAGTTCGCGCAGTCTGTAAATTGTGTTCTGGAGAGATATGTGCCTAGTAAGTGGATAATGGATGGAAAAGCTCAACATTGTTTAATAGCGGAATTCGGAAGATGCTGAGGATGCATAGGCTGTTGCACTCTCGGTTCAAAATAACGACAAGCAAAAGGTTAGTAGAGATTCGTGCATCTGTGAAGAGATCTATGTGCAAAGCATAAAACTACCACCGTCGTACCTTAAAAACGATCAGGCAGAAAATACGAGAAAATTCTTATCCTATGTAAAATCGCTAAGTGTGTCTAAGGCTTCCATTCAGTCCCTTGTTAACCAGTGTTGTGTGACAGTTAAAGATAGCGAAACGAAAGCCGAAGTTTTAAAATTCTCGCTCCGGATATCGTTCACGCAGGAGAATCGTACAGACATAACGTATTTGACCATCGGACAGACTCCCGTATGGACGACTTAGTAATAAGTGTACCTGTCGTAAAGAAACAACTGAAAGAGTTGAAAGAAAATATATCACCAGGTCCGAATGAAATCCCAGTTCGGTTATGCAAAAGAGTACTCTATGGCATTGGCCCCTTGCCTAGCTTGTACTTATCGCGAATCTCTCGTCCAGCACAAACTCCCAAGCTCCTGGAAAAAGCGCTGGTGACTCCTCTAGATAAGAAGGGTAAAAGAACTAACCCACGAAATTACTGACCAATGTCCCTAACTTAGGTTTGATGCATAATCCTTGAACACGTTCTCAGTTCGAATATAATAAATTTTCTTGCGACTGAGAAGCTTATGTCTACGAATGCTTTAGAAAGCATCGCTAGTACGAAACTCGGCTTGATATATTGCGAACTGTGCATGAAGAGCAACAGGCAATTTCATATTCCTAGATTTCCGGAAAGCATTTGACACGATGCCGCATTGCAGGCTGCTAATGAAGGTTCGAGTATATGGAATAAGTTCACGGATATGTCAGTGAAGCCGGCCGTTGTGGCCGTGCGGTTCTAAGCGCGTCAGTTTGGAACCGCGTGATCGCTACGGTCGCAGGTTCGAATCCTGCCTCGGGCATGGATGTTTGTGATGTCCTTAGGTTAGTTAGGTTTAAGTAGTTCTAAGTTCTTGGGGACTGATGACCACAGATGTTAAGTCCCATAGTGCTCAAAGCCATTTGAACCATTTTTTTTTCTTTGCTTGTTGCGGAATTAGTGATACTTTGCTCAGTGGATAATCTTTGCAACGTAAACAAAAGCAATACATTCAATGTAGAATGAAGAATACTATGGAGTGTCCGAGTACCACAGCAGTTTGCCGGCCGCGGTGGTCTTGCGGCTAAGGCGCTCAGTCCGGAACCGCGCGACTGCTACGGTCGCAGGTTCGAATCCTGCCTCGGGCATGGATGTGTGTGATGTCCTTTAGGTTAGTTAGGTTTAAGTAGTTCTAAGTTCTAGGGGACTGATGACCACAGATGTTAAGTCCCATAGTGCTCAGAGCCATTTGAACCATTTGAACCACAGCAGTTTGTGTGGTACGCGTGTCCTGTTTGCACTTGAACACTCTGTGTGTCCTCTCAGAAATGCATAGAAACGAAAGCGAGACGAAATGCTGTTCACTAGAACAAATTGCAGAAGCTAACGACAATACTAAGAACCAGATTTGGTTTGTATACCGAATTGTGGGAGACAGGGGATTTTTGGCTCCACTCAAGACGCAGATGGGTGTGCAGCGATTGTGGCCGAGCTAAAAGGTGCCTGCAAATTCAAAGGAGCGACTGTTGTTTGCTCCGGTGGATCTGAATCGAATTATGAAACAGATTGACACAGCTATCTCAATAACGCTGACCGACTTTGAACAAAGCCCTAGCGGCTAGAATGTTCAATACCATAGCGTCGCTTGGGAACCGTAGCCTTTTGTGTGCGGTACGGCTGAATAGCTGCTCGTTTTCGTGTTCACTGCTGATCCCAAGCTGGTTAGTAACTAAAGCCAATAAAGCATTTTATCATAAGCGTAGAAAAACTGTTACTATACCGTGGGTGTGTATGATTAATATTATCCTAGGCTCGATGGCTGTTTTATACACTATAGTGCTAAAAGAGCCCGTGGCCGCTTCCACCAGATCATTCTTCTTAGCAGTCACAATCCAAAATATCTGTTGTGAAATACGATATTGTTACATCAGTACACACACAGTGTGTGTGTGAATAAGTACAATCTAACCACCATTTCAGTGCAGTAATGTGTTCACTGTAAGTAAGTATTATAGTAGTTCTATTACATGTTTATTACCTAAAAAAAACTTTTTTTTATTTTAAACTCAGTGCATTAGTGTTTGTAAAATAATTCTTTCATTTAGTGTTCATTAAAAAAACTGACGATCATTCCACTTGGGACCTGTGGAAGGTACATTACCTTATTTGTTTCAGTTGTAAATATTTGTCATGTATTATTGTTTTTCTGACATGTTCTACATCCTGGAGGACCTCCTCACTACGGATCAATTGGAATGAAAGTAAATCTAATCTAATCTAAACTAATTACATACTTATTTCAGTCTACCCTGGAGCATAGATATTCTGGAATAGTCCTTCTGTCTTGCTATTATATTACATGCCTCTAGATATCAGATATTAAATGTATGGACAATTCATACAAAAATAAACGCCATATCTCGTAACTTGCCAATGAATACCTGTACACCACCAATAGCGGTCTATCATAACTTGTCATCTGAGCTCATAGACAGATACGTCTCCCCAGTCTACTACCACCCTCCTCTCGCTACTCTCTCTCTCTCTGTCCTATTTTTCCTTTCTTTCTTTCCTATTTACGTATTTTTTCTTTTACTTTGATTTTACAGTAAAGTGGCAACATACCTCCACGTCACCATTACCTGTTATGATAATTGTGTGGGGACATCCAGATATTTACAGAGGCAACGTAAATAACCGAATCAATAAATACAAAAACAAATGAATTTCGCACGCACCAATTAATTGGTTTACACAACACATACTATATGTAAGCGATATTAATTGGTATTAATCATTGTATTATAAAAACCAGATTCGAAATATTATTCTTGTCTGACGATACGACTTCTGTCACTTCTGTTACAGTCGAGCCTCATTTCCTGGAAAGAAAACTATTCTACGAAAAACCTAATAAAAGGCATTTACCTTGTGACTTACCTATTTCGTTTCCTTATGAGGGGGGCGAAATAACGTCAGTGGCGAACTATGCTATTACAGTTCAATGAAATACTTGGGACAAGGCATCACATTGCTAGAAACATAGTAACCATTTTGCTCTTTTTGGATCAACCAATGTATCGACTTGATGTCTCAGTTGGTTAAGGACCTTCTTATTAATCCAAACAATTAGGGTTTATCTAAACTAGGGATTTGTTCCTGACGATTAACACGATTTTTTACTATTAGCAATTATCTCGTAGACAAATTACTGCAAGTCGCATCTTTTTCGGAAACCCACGGAGTCACATACGTCTCATTGATTTGGTTCTTAGAATAGATGAAAGAAAGAGTACAATTTAATGGTGCTGCAATGTTCGGTGGCTCCTTCGTACAACAATTTCTTACTCGCCTGAAGTTGTTTACAAGAATATCGAAAGTTACGTTTGCCTAATCGTATGCTAGCTGACAAAGCTTTAAATGAAAACAAAAATGATTATTTCAAAGTGAGACAAAGCATTCGTTTTCTGCTAACACAAATCCAGAAAGATAGGAAGGCAAAAAGGGAAGAAAAATTTATTTAAAGTATCGTTGACAACAAAGTCATTAGTTATGGGGGAAGGGGGGAGTAGATGAGCTGAATGAGGTGAAAAAAAAGGATAAGGGTTTAAAAAATGGACGATGATACGGTCAGTAAAGATGGGACACAAGCGCGGAACGGGCGTCAAAGATCTTGCTGTCATTCGCCTATACAAGTGTTATCTTCATCGTCATCATCATCACCATAACAGCGCCGAAAGGACTGGAGGAGAGGGGTGGACGGATTTGAAACTCCGTCCTACTGAATATGAGTCCAGTGTCAAGTTATGTGACACCTCGATCGGCAGTTAAACATAAGGACATAACAGCGTCCCACGAATAATACCAGTAATGAGACACACGATGCCCGTTGTTAATCATTTCCAACGTTCAGGTAGAGTTGACAGCTTTGTCTGCTCCAGCGTGCCTGTGCAATCAAAATGGAACATGTATGGATGACGAAACTGCACAGATGTGTTTATCTGCACAGGCGCCTAGAACAAATTCGTGACGTTATTCGATATACGTACGCGGATCTTGGCAGTACAACGGTATCTTTGTATGGTTTGGAGTGTTGAGATAAGTCAAGTGCGCAATTACATAAACAACGGTATGACGACACTAAGTAGAACAGAGTACATCGCAGGGTTGTTGAAATCTAATACTCTGCGCCGTGCCTTTGTTAAGATAATCGGAAACATTATTACGATCGCGAGAAGAAACAAGAAATATAACCTACTGGAGACAAACACTGAAGTTTCCAACATTAAGAATATTATTGTTGGTTCAGTGATCTTTAGCGTGACTGATTTGATGCTCCTGTCCACGCTGATCTAGCCTGTGCAAGTTTCTTCATCTCTTTGTAACTACTAAAGCCTTCATCCATTTGAACCTACTTGTTGTAGTCAAGACCTGCTTTTCCTCTACAATTTACATCCGTCACACGGCCCTCCATTAGCAAATCGACTATTCCATGACACTCAAGGATGTGTACTCTCAATGGATCCTCATTTTTAGCCATGCAGCGCCATAAATTGCTGTTCACCCCTATAAGTAGCCGATATATTTGTGTAATATGTCCCCCTACGTGGTTGGGCAGTCGGCGGGAGGTGACTGCTACACGGACGACGTCGGTTCGATCCCTGGCGTTGCCAGGGATTTTTCTTTGGTGGTACTCTCGGCCCAGTAATGCCAGTTGAGCAGCAGATACTTGACCAAGTAATGTCGGCTGTACGTCATGTTACGTATCCCCGTGCACTTTGATTTTATATACAGTTTGATTGAATGTAAAAGAATGTTATTCATTTGCTTGGTAGTAATAAAATTATGGATTGAACTTTTATGATCTTTGGCTATAATACAGTTTCTATTGCATAGCACATTAAGTAAACCAAATGTTGATTATCGCTGCAAACACAAAAGATAAAATGCAGTTCTCACTACTGGTTTCTGTAGTTGAAAATTTAACTTTGTGCACTCTGATCTATTATGTGGGGATACACACAACACTAAAAGATTTCCTACTGTGAATGTATGATCGTTAATTTGCAAAACTATGCTCTCATAACTCTGATCTGGCTTGTTAGAAATGAAACACTGTATCATTACTGTAACTGATTACGAAATTAAACATGTCTTTCTCTACTTTAGTCTCTGAAATGCACTGAAAATTATTCTTGTTATACGCACAGAAGTTACAGTATGCTATGCTTGCCAGACATAAAAGCTGCAGTGGTGTTTTTTAACATTTGAACACTATATTGCCACAGCTAACACGAGAGCATGAAACTAAAAATGAAAATGATTTTAATATTACTAGCCATACCAGATTTCAACACAGCAGTCTTTGATCTCAACCAAGTAAAGTTTTAACTCTCAGATTTACGTAAATTATTTCTGCGACTAATATTGTTGGGTGTATTATGTAATGTAATATGGTACTAGCAGTTGCTCATGTCCATCCGAAAATGACATAATAAAATCTGCAGTCCTCCTCTGTGATCTCCGGGAATCTGAAAGAAATAATTTTAATGTACAATTACGTGCCCGCTTAATTGCGGGAAAACTGCTTTCATTCAATTACAGTTTGAATTTGCCGCGGCAGCGGCTCCCGCGATCGTGGCGCAGCACTGCGTCACAAAAAATGCTAAATTCGCTGAAAAGGGATAAAAATGTGGGATGAAATACTGGTCAAGCGAGCTACAAATTATTACAAGTATTTTTAATAATTTCTATATTCAGAATTAACATAAAATTCAAAGTACACACCTTTTTTATACATCAGTGCCCAATGGCGTCTTTTTCGATCGAAAAACAAATGAAAACTAACTAAGCGTTTGGGAGAGCGTCACAGACTCTTACAACATTCACGGCTACGAGAAGACAAAGAGAGTAATGTCTAAGCCTCCACTATTTATAAGCAATTTAATATGCTAATACATATCTTTGATTTTTAATTATCATTGCCTGCGTCGGTTTCCACACTCGCCGACCACAGACGTTATTTGCTAAATTGACATACATAATATTATACAGACATAAAAATGCAAAATGATAATTTCTTTTACACAGAATCCATATAATCGGTAACTGTTCACACAGAAATGAAATATAAGAACGCAGGTAAATGTTTTTTTGGATATATTACACAGATTTTACAAATGTCTTGCCCGGAGACGTCACAGTCACGAAAACATAGAAGAGCGGTGTGCTGATTCCACACCCCTCCATACCGCATCCGATGATGCCATTGGCAGAGCATGACACGGCGATCTGTCGGTACCGGAGGGCCCGCAAGAGCCTGTGGAAGGAGCTTACGTTTCACACGTGTAATCCTCCGAATTCTTCTGTAGAACCACAATTCAGATGCTTCTATTCCCTTCTTGACTGAACTATTTATCATCTTCGTTTCACTTCAGTACAAGGCTACGATCCAGACGAATACCTTCTGAAAAAGGTTCCTGTCATTTATTTTCCATGTTACTGTTTTTCATAAACGTTTTTGTTGCTATTACTAGTCTTATGTATGCTCTACTTCACCAACAGACGGTGATTTTGCTGTCCAAATAATATAACTCTTCTATAGATTTTAGTGTCACGTTGCATAATCCAATTCCCTCAACATCACCTGATTTAATTCGACAACATTCCATTATTTGTTTTACTTTTGTTGACACCCATAACGTTCTTCCTAGATACTATCCATTCCGGTCAACTGCCCTCCAAGTCATTTGCTGTCACTGGCAGTAGTTCTTTTATCAGCCAAAAAAATAATTTTTGACAACTTTTCTTGTGAGAAAAATACTTTAAAATGGATTAAATAAAGTCTTTTCTGCAATCAAATATTCATTTACAGTAGTTACCAGTTTCGGTAAGAATGTGACCATCTTCAGATCATTTATACCATTATGGCAGGCGGCGGTGGTGAACGGAGCTCTGTTCACCCTCACCCCCTACCGTGGTGATATAAAGAGCAGTTGAAGTTCGTGGAGTCATAACACCTGCTCCGTTCACCGCCACCGCCTACCATCATGACATAAATGGTCTGAAGATGGTTATATTCTGACAGACACCACTTATTATTGTAAATAAATATTTTATTGCGGTCAAGACCGTTTTAAACCATTTAAAAAAATAATATTAGAAGCAACTCTCAGAATGTGACGTTACTGCAGAAAGTATAAGGTCTTCGTAGTATCTTTCAGTGACAAGAAACCTTAAAAGTGAGGCTGGTCTTTCATGCGTTAAGGTTGCTTTCATCATAGTAATATTTTTCTTCTCAGTCAGAGGGGAAATATGGAAAGAAGCAAAAATTTGTTTTATCTACATCTAAATGGATACTCTTCAAATGATATTCAAGTGCCTGGCAGAGGGTTCGTCGAACCACCTTCACATTTCTCTATTATTCCAATCTCGTATAGCGCGAGGAAAGAATGAACACCTATATCTTTCCGTACGAGCTCTGATTTCCATTATATTATCGTAGTGATCGTTCCTTCCTATGTAGGTCGGTGTCAAAAAAATATTTTCGCATTCAGAGGAGAAAGTTGGTGATTGGAATTTCGTGATAAGATTCCGTCGCAACGAAAAACGCCTTTCTTTTAATGATTTCCAGCGCAAATCCTTTATCATGTCTGTGACACTCTCTCCCATATTTCGCGATAATACAAAACGTGCTGCCTTTCTTTTAACTTTTTCGATGTACTCCGTCAGTCCTGTCTGGTAAGGATTCCACACCGCACAGAAGTATTCTACAAGAGGGCGGACAAGCGTAGTGTAGGCAGTCTCCTTAGTAGGTATGTTACATTTTCTAAGTGTCCTGCCAATAAAATACAGGCATTGGTTAGCCTTTCTCACAACATTTTCCATGTGTTCCTTCCAATTTAAGTTGTTCGTAATTGTAATACCTAGGTATTTAGTTGAATTTACGGCTTTTAGATTAGATTGATTTATCGTGTAACCGAAGTTTAACGAGTTCCTTTTAGTACTCATGTGGATGACCTCACACCTTTCGTTCTTTAGGGTCAACTGCCACTTTTCGCACCATTCAGATATCTTTTCTAAGTCGTTTTGAAGTTTGTTTTGATCTTCTGATGACTTTATTAGTCGATAAACGACAGCGTTATCTGCAAAAAAAACGAAGACGGCTGCTCAGATTGTCTCCAGAATAGTTTATATAGATAAGGAACAGCAAAGGGCCTATAACACTACCTTGGAGAATGCCCGAAATCTCTTCTGTTTTACTCGATGACTTTCCGTCAGTTACTACGAACTGTGACCTCTCTGACAGGAAATCACAAATCCGGTGACATAACTGAGACGATATTCCATAATCACGCAATTTCAATACGAGCTGCTTGTGTGGTACAGTATCAAAAGCGTTCGGGAAAAAAAATACAGAATCGATCTGAAATCCCTTGTCAATAGCACTCAACACTTCATGAGAATAAAGAGCTAGTTGTGTTTCACAGGAACGATGTTTTCTAAACCCATGTTGACTGTATGTCAACAGACCGTTTTCTTCGAGGCAATTCATAATGTTCGAACACAATGTATGTTCTAAAATCCTGCTGCATATCGACGTTAATGATATGGGCCTGTAATTTAGTGGATTACTCCTACTACCTTTCTTGAATATTGGTGTGACGTAATTCATTGTCCATTCGTAAATAATAACGCCGATCTTTAAGAGCAAGTTCCAGTTATTGTAAGAAACTGATATGTGAATAACCTTCGTTACGCCACACCACACGTTTCATCTACGTTTGCAGTAACTTTGGCTTGTTAGAACTAAACCAAGTACGTCTACAGCGTCGCATTTAACGTTATGTTGAACCGATAAACTGGCAGCTTACATGGACGGTGTGTATCTGTACAGCAGGCGTTTGGTTGGCCTGTTAGACAAACCAGTACAGGCGGGCTTGCACAGTCCTAATTGCGCTTGTGAGACCGGCTTAAGAAATAAGAACGTCATTCGAAAAAACCGCGGAATAAGATCCTGTTAAGGAGAATTACCACGCGTCCTCTTTTTGCCGGACACGTCGTCTCTTCCTGGACACGTCCTCTTTGTGAGGCAAGAAAATGTGTCCAGGTGGATTTCATAAAAATCTACAAAAGTCCTCTTTTTTGGGATCCCAAAAAAATGCAAGTTTTGAACAAAGTAAATCAGTTGTCATGTTATTAATCGTAAATAAATGTACAAGTAGTACTTGCACATAAAAGGGAATAAGGTCACTCACGGGAGTGTGACAGATTTGGCAAAGAGTCGCGTATAGTTCTGCTATTGAATATCTGCACAGGTGGTTGGCTCAATATCAGCAGTTCTGACCGTTCAAGTGGGAGTATCACGTATCTCAACGAACAAACAAATGTAAGCGTTAATGATACATTGTGCTACGATGAGTTCTGTAATTTTATAAGGTTTTTGAAAGATTGTCGATGGAAACAAAATCTACCGCTGCTTAAATGTGGTGTGCATATTTCAATCAGTCACCTAGTGTTGTTTGTTACACTGAACTGCTGAAAATTGTAATTTTTTTCTGTATCTACTCATAATGCTACCACGGAACATGCCTTTTCTCTTGTAAACCTGGTGTTGTGTGTGTGTCCAGTACAATTTCAAACACTTGAGGTTTTACCAATACCTGTTGGGAAACAAAAGTATGTTAAGATAGACTTCTTCTTCCTCGAAATATTGGTGACGAAAGTGAAAAACACAATAATGAGATAACTGAGTGTAGTGATGACGGATAAACTGTCAAGCTACTGCATCTTTAGTCTTCAAATAACCAGGGAAAGTCACTGTTTTAGTTTAGGGTAATTTTACATGGTTCATTTTTAAGTTGTAAACCGCATGATTTTATCGAGAAAGTATGTCCTCTTTTTTATATGCACCGTCCGGTTTTTTTTATAGTGAACATTTGGTAACTCTACTGTTTGTTGTGGATTGGCAAGACAGCCAACCCACTATGAGGAAGCCGAAAGGCACGCGTTTAAACTCACGCAGGCTGGCGTGAGGTCTGGAACAGGACAAGGAATTGAGACTAGCAAAAAACGTACGTATCTTCTGGAATACTTAACTTTAATCCATAATTGGTGAACATCGCTCTTGACGGTACATGTTTTACAGCATCAATAGTAACTGGTAATGGCGCCTTGCTAGGTCGTAGTAAATGACGTAGCTGAAGGCTATGCTAACTATCGTCTCGGCAAATGAGAGCGTAATTTGTCAGTGAACCATCGCTAGCAAAGTCGGCTGTACAACTGGGGCGAGTGCTAGGAAGTCTCTCTAGACCTGCCGTGTGGCGGCGCTCGGTCTGCAATCACTGATAGTGGCGACACACGGGTCCGACGTATACTAACGGACCGCGGCCGATTTAAAGGCTACCACCTAGCAAGTGTGGTGTCTGGAGGTGACACCACACTGTTGAGTTTTGTGAGAAAAGCATTTTAAAAGTGAGGAGTTGAAACGTATGTTTAGAATACAATTAATTGAGAAGGGCGTGCTTGCATCGTGGCTCGGCCCGAGGGTTTTGACGGGCCGGCAGGTGGGAGCAGCGCCTGCCCCACTTGCTGCGCCACGGCACATGCGGGCAGCCAGCTGCTCCGAGTCCAACACCTTGCTGGCTCAGTTGGCGGCAAATGCCTCCAATTTGCCAAAGTATTTTTTTTAACTTATTGGCTTTCGGGATGTGCCAATACAGCCATATCAACAGTGAAATGTCAGTTATGACGATACGAACTCACCGAGCGAAGAAAATCTCCGACCAGGCCGGGAATCGAAACCGGTCCCCATCGCTTAGCAATATGCCCCGTAGACCGCGCTGCTACCGAGGCGGACAGTTTGTCCAAGTTCTGCAAGAGAGCCGGGCATAATACAAGGGGCGCGTTTCACACATTCGGGCGTTCCCATACCCACGCCGCGCATTAAATTGCCTGATTTGTTGGTGTATCAACACGGGTTGAGCAAAGTTTCTGTAAAGAATTGTGTCCACTCGTGGCCATGTAAAACGGTGTAAGAACAGTGGTCGTACAAATATTCTACCAGTCTGCAAACGTATCACTAAATAAAATACCAGAGGTTGAAAGTACAGCTTCAGTTGTAAGGTTCTTTTTATTTTTCGGTAGTTAAAACACGACTGGTTTCGCACTCTTTCGTGCCCATCATCAGGTGTTATAACTTTGTGCTGGACCCCGAGCGCAGCAGTGGAGGAGTACAGGACGCGGTGTATCGCCAGCGAGCGCAGAGCAAGTTGTAACACCTGACAATGGGCATGTGAGAGGCCGAAACCGGTTGTATTTTAACTACTGAGAAATAAAAAGAACCTTACAAGTGAAGCAGTACTTTCATCCTCTGCTATAATACTCAGATGCAGATGTTCCTCTGGCAGGATTGTTTGCAAATGAAATACGTTTTCGGAACTTAAATTCTGTCTCGCTCTATATGTTATTTACTATTGGAGTCCACTTAACATTGCCACTACAAACTGTTTAACTCCAAGTTACGAAACTTGTAATCTGTAACTTCCAGCACTAATTAACATAATTATAATAACTGATGTCTCATTTGCAACGTTACACATGCACTATGTAACCATCTGCTTAACACTGGCAACCAAATATTTGATCTTTCATCAGTCAACACTCACTGGAGTCTACAACTTTTTCCAGCACGTTTCTAAAAATGAACCAATCGCTCTTCACGTAGATTTAATCTCGCTGCCTAGGAAACGGCTAAAATCCAGAAGATCAGCATATGAAGGAGTCCAAATACCCTCCACTGGATTCAACGGGGACACTGGATGGAAACGTAAGTGGCACACTACGAAAACCGGTAATCAAGAACTTATTGTCAACCCAACTGTTAAAGTGTTGGGCTTTCGTGATCTTCGGGAGGGAGGTGTGGGTACAACTTAATTCCAGACTGGAGAAGATGGGTGAAAATACAACATGCATGAGTGGGGCCTTTGCACAGACAGTACGTATGGCTGTGGTGATATACAGACAGTCACATTGTAAATGAATACCCTAACAGACGTTACCCTGGTGACACCAGAAGTCTAGATCTACATCTACATCTACATTTATACTCCGCAATCCACCTAACGGTGCGTGCCGGAGGGAACTTTACGTGCCACTGTCATTACCTCCCTTTCCTGTTCCAGTCGCGTATGGTTCGCGGGAAGAACGACTGCCGGAAAGCCTCCGTGCGCGCTCGAATCTCTCTAATTTTACATTCGTGATCTCCTCGGGAGGTATAAGCAGGGGGAAGTAATATATTTGATACCTCATCCAGAAACGCACCCTCTCGAAACCTGGACAGCAAGCTACACAGCGATGCAGAGCGTCTCTCTTGCAGAATCTGCCACTTGAGTTTGCTAAACATCTCCGTAACGCTATCACGCTTACCAAATAACCCTGGGACGAAATGCGCCGCTCTTCTTTGGATCTTCTCTATCTCCTCTGTCAACCGGACCTTGTACGGATCCCACACTGAAGAGAAATACTCAAGGATAGGTCGAACGAGTGTTTTGTAAGCCACGTCCTTTGTTGATGGACTGAATTTTCTAAGGACTCTCCTAATGAATCTCAACCTGGCACCCGCCTTTCCAAGAATTAATTTTATATGATCATTCCACTTCAAATCGTTCCGCACGCATACTCCCAGATATTTTACAGAAGTAACTGCTACCAGTGTTTGTTACGCTATCATATAATCATACAATAAACGATCTTTCTTTCTATGTATTCGCAATGCATTACATTTGTCTATGTTAAGGGTCAGTTGCCACTCCCTGCACCAAGTGCCTATCCGCTGCAGATCTTCCTGCATTTCGCTGCAATTTTCTAATGCTGCAACTTCTCTGTATACTACAGCATCATCCGCGAAAAGCCGAATCGAACTTCCGACACTATCTACTAGGTCATTTATATATATTGTGAAAAGCAATGGTCCCATAACACTCCCCTGTGGCACGCCAGAGGTTACTTTAACGTCTGTAGACGTCCCTCCATTGACAAGAACATGCTGTGTTCTGTTTGCTAAAAACTCTTCAATCCAGCCACACAGCTGGTCTGATATTCCGTAGACTCTTACTTTGTTTTCAGGCGACAGTGCGGAACTGTATCGAACGCCTTCCGGAACTCAAGCCTGTATCTAATATTTTCCGAGTCTCATGAACAAATAAAGCGAGTTGGGTCTCACACGACCGCTGTTTCCGGAATCTATGTTGATTCCTACAGAGTAGATTCTGGGTTTCCAGAAATGACATGATACGCGAACTAAAAACATGTTCTAAAATTCTACAACAGATCGATGTCAGAGATATAGGCCTATAGTTTTGCGCATCTGCTCAACAACCCTTCTTGAAGACTGGGACTACCTGTGCTCTTTTCCAATCATTTGGAACCTTCCGTTCCTCCAGAGACTTGCGGTACACGGCTGTTAGAAGGGGGTCAAGTTCTTTCGCGTACTCTGTGTAGGATTGAATTGGTATCCATTCAGATCCAGTGGACTTTCCTCTGTTAAGTGAGTCTACATGAAGCATCCAACGAGGTGCTCCACTGGGATAGTGTGTAGTCTGGGCCGTCGGGTGCTTATATATTTTAAATACTTACCTCCATTGGCTAAACACTTCTTGAATTTGTTGTAACTGATACATACCATAACAACAACAATAATAATAATAATCAAATCTTTAGATTCGTATTTAATAAATGTTTCTATAATTTAGCACATTTTCTTGGCGAGTATTGTTGAGGTGTGGAAATTATGACGCACTTCTCTCTCTTCGTACATCCTTTAAAATTTAAATCTGATGAACATTGCTTCAGAACTTAAACTGTTTTACATTAATATATTTGTAAGTCCAGTTGACACAATACTTGATTTATTCAACATTTCACCCAACATTTAACGCGCATTTATGCAGTTCCACACGTAAAATTATAACATAAACTTGGAGCTCTTTTCTTTGTCTATGTCCCTGGCACATTCCAAAGGGCTTCCCTAGGTCTACCTCAAACGGTGACTACACATAAATATTGTTCTGTGATGTGATTTCCCGATCCTTAAGAACAAGTTCTTTGTTATGCAGGGATTTGCATGATACTTCCGTTACATTGTCTACCAAGGTCACACTATACCGTCCCCAGCGATTATCCCCTTTTTACTCCTTTGAGTTGCTACTTTCAAGATCTACCACGCCTGTAGCTTTGTTTCCAAATTTCAAAGGCTATAAACGGCGGGATAGGTCACTGTGTGGATAGGAATAGCGGTTTAATGGCTTGGAACACCGGAGCGCCCTGTAAAATATGCACATGGATGCGCCGTCAAAAACGCCAGCTATTGATAGAAGCCTTTGAATCAATATTCACGGTGCTAGGAATAGACGCAAGGCGTGTTTCGGCACTACGACTACGATGCCGAATTTCGCGATATGAAGACTCTTTCGGTGACCTGCGGATATTATTGTCTCGCTCTGAGAATGCAAGCTCGCTACGTTCCTTCTGGTGGTTTTGGAAATAAGACGTACATACGAGGAGCCTTCAGTAAGTAATACAACACATTTTTGTTTCTGAAAGTAGGTCGGTTTTATTCAGGATTCCAATAAACGATATTATTCCCCACACTTTTGGCATCAGAACCCTCTTTTTCAATCTCTGATCAATGTGACGGCCATACGCCACCTAACTGGGAAGGCCTTTATGGCATGCCCGTATGGTACTACCTTACTGGTTGACGTCGGAACCACCGTCTTGCAGCATCAATAACCACGAACTGCTTCCTGCAAAGCGCGTCTTTCAACAAATGGAAGTCGGACGGTGTGAGATCGGACAGGTTTGTGCGACCTTGTTATGATGACGACAGACGCCTCGCCCAACGACTCAGCGTGCTTTTGTTCACTGTGCAAATGCCCATGTGCATTTGCGATGCTCTGCTTTTCCGCCAAAAAACCGGACCACAGCTCTCTGCTTGGAACGCATCTCCGTTACAGACGACATTTTCCCCATTCATCCGTAGAAACGCTTGTTAATTATATCACTCGGGTAAGTGTGATATGTTCCTGTATAGTGTGTTGTTTGCCTTATTGCGGATGATTTCAGAATGTAAGGAAGGAGGAGAGAGGAACCTATTGTCGATAAACGCTACTTTCTTAATTTGTTATTTTCATTCCTACCAATAGCCCCCTGCCCCCCCCCCCCCCACCTCTCCCAGGATCATCAACATGTCTTAGCTTCAAGATTCGAACGAATTATTAAAAAATATACAAATATATTGACAAAAATAAAAATTATAATCTCATTGGTTTTGGTAAGATTGTGGTATGTGTGCTTGGGAAACTATAAGAATACCTTGCTGTGGCTTCTAATAACAATCACTAGGTGCGGGATTCGGATGCAGATGGTACTGGAAATGAAGTGATGTAAGAAATCATGTGTTTCAAAAGTAGAGACTAAGTATGTTATAGTCAATAGGACGCGTAGTTTTCGGGAATGATTTCATATTTTGCCTGAGGAAGGCTGTTAACTTTTGTTAAAATCATTTTGCCTACTGCAGAAGATACTGCAGAATCCTGAGGTATAAGGAAGAATGATAGAGGCGAGGCACCAAATCAAGGTTGTCAAGGGTGGCGATCAATGCCATTTTGGGAATCGATTTTGAAGGACTCGAAGACCTTCGAAGGACTTCCAAACATTTAAAGACATGCAAGTGGCGGTGTGCATGACGCCTAAAAACATCTGAGGTCATCAGTCCCCTTGAACTTAAACCTAACTAACCTAAGGACATCACACACATCCGTGCCCGAGACAGGATTCGAGCCTGCGACCATAGCAGTCGCGCGGTTCCGCACTGAAGCGCCTAGAACCGCTCGGCCACCACGGCCGGCAAAAATTTGCAGCGAGTGGAAAATCTGGGAAGGGCAAAGGTTCTTACGAGATCTACAAAGGTGAGGATGGGATTAATGAGGGTATTGCAGGTACGTAATTACCAAGTTCGGCCTATTAAGCTGTTTCTTTTGGATGGTTAGCAGCAGTGTTTCGAGGTTAGCTTTTGAACGAATGTCAGTCCAAGACAATTTAATGCTTTAGTGGGAAAGTTGTGGGTTTTCACGTAGAGATATCTAGGATGGAGAGATCGCGTGCCTTTTCCAGTAATTCCTGCCTAGGTTTTTGTAGGGGTGGTGGAGAAGCACCACTGGTTACAATATGAGGTGAAATTTTTGTGATGGAACTGGAGGAATCGTTGGGACGAAAAGAGAGTGAGAGGGACTGCGAAGCAGGCCGTGTCGCTGCCATACTGACGTCGGTACAAGGACGGGAACAGTTAACGAGCGTCGGCTATGTGTATGAGATCAAGGAGAACTGACTGGACCGATCCCTGGGGTAGGCCTGCATCAGGAGAGCTGTCCGCCTGACTGATAGTCAAATAAGGTAGTAGCAGACAACGTCATCCGATTCTCGTCTCAGACTGTCGTGGAAAGCTCATTAAGCCAGGAAACGTCAGTTACACAAAGCCGTACCTGTCAAAATACAAGCAGGAGTGAAACATGAACAGCACAGCAACACAACGCTTACGCTGACAGTGTAATTAGGCGTCTACGTGGATAAGATAAATGCTATCCACAGCCCTTATCTGCATCTGGAAGTGTTAGTAGTATGCGGGGGTATCACTTTACATTGAGGCGACAAAAGTCATCGGATACCTCCGAATATCGTGTCGGCCCTTCTTTTACCCTGCCTAGTGAAGCAACTCGACGTGGCACGGAGTCAAGAAGTCGTTCGAAGTGTCGTGCAGAAATATTGAGCCATGTTGTCTCCATAGCTGCCCACAATTCCGAAAGTGTTGCTGGTGCAGGATTTTGTGCCCGAATCGACCTTTCGATTACGTACTATAAATGTACAATGTGATTCATGTCGGGTGATCTGGGTGGCCAAATCATTCGTTCGAGCTGATCAGAATTTTCTTCAAACCAGTCATGAACAATTGTGGCCCGGTGATATGATATCGTTGTTTTGTAACATAAACTCCAGTCAATGATCGGTTCATTTTGGCCAGAAGACCCAGTACATTCCATATAAATACATTTGCTGACCACCTTATAGCCAACAATCACCACCTAACCATAATAGAAACAGACTTAAGAATACTAAAACCCATCCACAGCCTATACAGCAAACTGACCATTGAGGAAAAATTCCATATACAGAAGGCAATAACAGAAGGAAAACAGGTCTTAAACGAATACACTACATTCTGCAAGGGCATTCTATTTAACGCATTAAAGGAACTTTACAAATAAAAACAGCACAAACAGATAAAATCTACACACAAACACACAGACACATACAAAATAGATACACTAAAATCTGCAAAGACGCACCATTTACATACAAAAGGAATACCATATAAAGGACAACACACGCAACTAAGAAGCGCATAGAAAACACACACACATACACACACACACACACACACACACACACACAAAGATAGAACGCAAACAAAATTCAAATTTGGCGCCGAACTCTGGTGAACAAATGAACACTGACTGGGCTGGGACACATAACAAACCACAATCACACTGTGTTCTGGCGATGTGAAAAGTGTTTTACTACGTTATTCGTGGAAAATACTTTTTATAGTTACGTGTGCATCACAACACCTCAGCATGATGCGGAGAATGGAAGTGCTTGCCACACGAAAACGTAAGTAAAAACGAATATAGGCGCGAAAACATCGCGACAAACTAAATTACATTCTAGAAGATAGGTTAACTACCAGCAAAATACTTTCTCATCAACATCGTTTGGTTGCAGAGGACACGCTACCTGCAGTAATTAACACACAAGTGATCCAGAAAATCTATCCACACCAAATTTAAGGTATTTACAAAAAGAAACGATCTGTTATTTGAACTAAAGATGCACATAATTTTATAATCATTTAACAAAAATGTTCACATTGCAAAATAAATAAAAACGAAAACCCACTGATGATGGCACAGTGGTGCCGAAACACGTTTGGGTACTGAGGAAAACGGTGTTTTGCATAACTGGCGGACCTCATATCCAACATATAAATACAGTCCACACCAGTATGTCGTGCTGTTAGCAAAGGCAGTCGCGTCGATCGTCTGCTGCTATTGCCCATTAACGCCATATTTCGCTGCAATGTCCTAACAGATATGTTCGTGGTACGTCCCACATTGACTTCTGCGGCTATTTCAAATGGTGTTGCTTGTCTTTCAGCGCTGACAGTTCTATGCAAACACCGCTACTCTCAGTCGTTAAGTGAAGACCGTCGGCCACTGTGTTGCCCGTGGTGAGAGATAAAGTCTGAAACTTGGTATTCTCGGCACACTGTTGTCACTGCAGATCTAAGAATATTTAATTTCCTAACGATTTTCGAAATGGAATGTCCCATGCGTCTAGCTACAACTGCCATTCTAAATCTGTTAACTACCGTCATTCTGTCATAATAACGTTGGAAACATTTTCACATAAATCACTTGAGTATAAATGACAGTTCTGCAAGTGCACTGCCCTTTTATATCTTGTGTAAGCGATACTACCGCCATCTGCATATGTTCATATCGCTGTTCCATGAGTTTTGTCACCTCAGTGTGATCCGTTAGGTTTGCCGGCACTATAATGATAGGTTTCCACTTGCCTAGATTTCTGTCTGCTGAAGTTGTACCTCGTAATTTACACTCACTGGCTAAGAAAGTAGAAGCCGAATATGACTACGTTTTGATACAAAGTTTTCGTTCGTTGCATCTGCTCGTGGCGGGCGTCGCAAGGCACCCGTTTCATTTCGTCGTTGCTCCATGCACTCAGTTTTTTTATTACAGAGGGCAGCTAACCCTCTGACCGAACACGCTGAGTTACCCATCCATCTGAGCCACCGAGGACACAGATGAATAGCGCGACTGCAGGGACGTATCCCTTGCACGATTCCCTTGAGACCCACCTTACCAACTGTCCACAATCTACATACGTAATGTTCCTAATAGTGGACAGTTGGGAATGTGGGTCTCAAGGGAATCGTGCAAGGGATAATTTCCTACGGTCGCGCTATTCATCCTCGGTGGCTCAGATGGATAGAGCCTCTGCCATGTAAGCAGGAAATCCCGGGTTCGAGTCCCGATAGGGGCACACATTTTCAGCTGTGCCCATCGAGGTATATCAACAACACCTATCGGCAAGCTGAGAGTTCCAATTAATTATCATTCATTCTAGAGAAGCTGCACGGTCATCAATCGTATCTGCTCTTTCCTATATAGAAACAGGAATGCCTTAGCTATAAAGCAATTGCTGGTACGACAGAAATAGGATGCACGGGTAACTGTGCGGAAAAGCCGATACAAGGGGATGTGACTATCTTTAGGCCTTGGAGCTAACAACTCTGCATCTGCACTCTCCAGGGCACTGTGCATTTCAGCCAACACAGTTGCACTCTGATAATTTCTTCGTCAAGTCTTATAAAAATATACTTTCTTTTGGCGCCATCTGTCTTCTGTCTGGTTTGATACCGCCCCCAGGAATTCCCCTGCTTTGCCGACTTCTTCCTCTCATAGTGGCACTTACATCCAAAGTCGTCAGTAATTTGCTGGATGTGCCCAATCTCTGTCTTCCTCTACAGTTTTTACCCTCTATTACCACGAAAATCATTTCCTGATGTTTTAACGCAAGTCCTATCAGCCTGTCCCTTCTTCTAGGCAGTGTTTTCCATATAGTCCTTTTCTCGCCGATTCTACGATGAGCCTCCTCACATCTTATCTTATCAGTCCACTTAATTTTCAGCATCCTTGCACAGTTCCAAATCTTAAACACTTGTCTTCTGTTCCGAATTTCCCATTGTCCATGACTGACGACCGTACAATGCTGTGCTCCAGACGTCCATCTAAGAAAGTTCTTCCTGAAATTAAGGCTTATATCTTATATTTGATACGAGTACTCTTGGCCAGGAATATCCTTTTTGTCTCTGCTAGTCTGCTTTTTGTGTCGTCATTGTCTCGTCCGTCGTTTGTTATTATATTCCCTAGGTAGCAGACTTCTTTAACTTCGTCTATTAATTGGTTCGCAATTTTGATGGTAAGTTTATCATTAATTTCTTAGCTGCTACTCCTCATTAGTTTCATCTTTCTTCGATTTACACATTTCGTACTCATTAAAACTTTCCGTCAACAGATGCCGTAGTTCTTCTCTCACTTTTAAATAAATGTGTGGGATTCCTAAGGGACCAAATTGATGAGGTCACCGGTCCCTAGACTTAGACACTACTTAAACTAACTTATGCTAAGATCGAAACACACACACAAGCCCGAGGGAGGACTCCAACCTTCAGCGGGAGGGTCCGCGCAATCCGTGACATGGCGCCTCAAACCGCGCGGCCACTCCGCGCGGCTCTCTCACTGTTACTCAAGACAGTAATGTCATCCGACGATAGAGATACTTTCACCCTGAAATTTAATCCCACTCTTAATCTCTATTTTATTCCTATCATTACCTTTGTCTATGTAAAGATTGATTAGTAGGGGAGAAGGTGTGGATCTCTCTTTTGTGCCGGTTTTAATTCGAACACTGCTTTCTTGGTCTTCCACTTTGTTTGCTCCCTATTGGATCCTGTATATTTAAATATTGTCCGTCTTTCCCAATAGTTTACTTCTACTTTCCTGAGAATATCGAACATTTTGCATATTTTTACAGTGTCGAACGCCTTTTATAGGTCGACAAATCCTATGAAACTCCCCGTATTTTCTTAAATCTTGCAGAGCCATTTGAACCATTTTTGAGGATGACACGGAGATCGGTCGGTACCGTTTAACCGATATGAGGCCGGCATATCGGAGCTTTGATTCGCCCCTGGCTGCGACATAATACAGTCCGCTTAGTCGTCTTTGTAAAGAAGTGTTCTCTTTATCATTTTTTATTCACATTTCATTTGATATCAAACAGACGCTCACTCGACCAAATATGTATCTGTTGCTGACTCATTTTCACTGTCACCGACGGAAGTAGAGAAACTAAAAATGTTGTTCGACCCTTCTTGTTCTGGTAGCAGTCGCAAATCACATTTTGTATCTGATTTTGTGGGCGGTAATAACGTTGAGCGCTCGTAAGCTCCTCACAAACACACACACACACACACACACACACACACACACACACAGATGTGAATTCCTAAGGGATCAAGCTGCTGAGGTCAACGATCCCTAGACTTACAAATCACTTAAACTAACTTATGCTAAGAACAACACACACGCCCATGCCCGAGGGAGGACTCGAACTTCCTGCGGGAGGGGCCGCGCAATACGTAACACACACACACACATACACAGACACACACACATACACAGACACACACACACACACACACACACACATACACACACACACACACACACACACACACACACACACACACGGGTGCTCACTTTGTTCCATACGGTGGCGACTTGAAAAAAAAATGGTTTTGGCTAAATTATTTCAAAATTAGTTCACACACAGACACACGCACGGGTGCTGTCTTTGTTCCATGTGGAGGTGACTTAAAAAAAATGATATTGCCTAAATTGTTTCAAAATTAGTTCTCCCAGTAATAGTTATGTCTCAGGCTCAATGAGAAAGCAGATACAAAGTGTAAAGATAACAGTGCAGATATCATAAGTTCGGAGATTTGAGAACAACAGAGAGGTTTTTTAAATCATACAATACCTTGTGACTTCTGAAATTTTCCCGGCGTATTTCTTCTTCTAATAATTTCCGGGTATGCAGCCGGATCCCGTCGACATTCGGCATAAATACCGCGACTGCACCTGGGCTCTTCAGTAGTTGTGTACTCACCTGATGATGGCCGGACGTCTCTGGGCCGAAATATCGTGGCAGAATGTCGACGGGATCCGGCTGCATACCCGGAAATTATTAGAAGAACATACAATACCTTACTTTTCTTAGTGCCAAACTGAACGTCATTTTATAAATAAAAGACAATGAGTTAAAATAATACCGGTTAGTAGTATCGAGCTATGGAATACTTAAAACAGATAAGGCAGAAAGGATAGATAACATTCCATCGGAATTTCTAAAATCATTGGTTTGTAGAATGTATGAGGCATACAATATACCATCACACTTTCGGCAAAAAATCATCCACGCAATTCCTAAGATTGCAATAGCCGACAAGTGTGAGAATTATCTGACAGTCAGGAAAAGCTTATGCATCCAAGCTGCTCACAAGAATAATATACAGAACAATGGAAAAGAAAATTGAGGCTCTGTTATATGACGACCAGTTTGGCTTTAGAAAAGGTAAAGGCACCAGAGATGCAGTTCTGACGTTGCGGTTGAGAAGGGAAGCAAGACTGAAGAAAAATAAAGACAGGTTTATATGATTTTTCTGACTGTATGAAGCGTTCGACAATGTCGAATGGTGCGAAAACGTTAGAAATTCGAGAAAAATCGGGATAAGCTATAACGCAAGATGGGTGATACACAATATGTAGAAGAAACAAGAGGGATCAATAAGAGTGGAGGACCAAGAGCGAAATGCACGGATTACAAAGGCTGTTCAATCTATGCGTCGAAGAAGCAATGACAGACATGAAAGGTTCAAGAGTGGAATTAAAATTTGATGTGAAAGGATGTCAATAATAAGATTCACTGATGACGTAGCTATCCTGAGCAAAAGTGAAGAAGAATTACGGGATCTGTTGAATGAAATGAACAGTCGAATGAGTAAAGAATATGGATTGCGAGTAAATCAAAGAAAGATGAAAGTAATGAGTTCCAATGGTTCAAATGGCCCTAACCACTATGAGACTTAACATCTGAGGTCATCAGTCCCCTAAACTTAGAACTACTTAAACCTAACAAACCTAAGGACATCACACACATCCATGTCCGAGGCAGGATTCGAAACTGCGACCGTAGCAGCAGCGTGGTTCCGGGCTGTAGCGCCTAGAACCGCTCGGCCACAACGGCCGGCGAAAGTAATGAGAAGTAGGAGAAATGATAACAGCGAAAAACTTAACATCTGAACTGGTGATCACGAAGTAGATAAAGTTAGGGAATTCTGCTACCTATACAGCAAAAGAACCCATGATGTACAGAACAGAGATGAAATAAAAATCAGACTAGCACTTTCGAAACGGCCGTTCATGGCCAAGAGAAGTCTACTAGTGTCAAGCATAGGTCGTAATCTGAGGAAGAAATTACTGAGAATGAACGTTTGGAGTACAACATTGTATGGCAGTGAGACATGGACTGTGGGAAAAACTTAAACAGAAGGGACTAGAAGTATTGGAGATGTGGCGCTACAGAAGAATTTTGAAAATTAGGTGGACAGATAATGTAAGGAATGAGGAACTCTCCGCTGCATCTGAAAGGCAAGGAACACTGACAATGAGAAGAGACAGGATGGTAGGTCATCTGTTAAGACATTGTGGGATGATTTCCGTGGTACTAGAGGGAGCTGTAGAGGGCAAAAACTGTAGAGGAAGACAGAGATTGGAATACATCCAGCAAATAATTGAGGACATGGGTTGCAACTTCTACGTTGAGGTGAAGAAGCTGGCACAGGAGAAGAGTTCGTGGTGAGTCGCATCAAACCAGTCAGAAGACTCAGGACCCGAAAAAAAATTACTATCAATCATGATGTTGTTGAGGTCTTCAGTCCAGAGACTGTTTGATGCAGCTCTCCATGCTACTCTATCCTGTACAAGCTTCTTCATCTCCCAGTATCTACTGCAACCTACATCCTTCTGAATCTGCTTAGTGTATTCATCTCTTGGTCTCCCTCTACGATTTTTACCCTCCCCGCCGCCCTCCAATACTAAATTGGTCATCCCTTGATGCCACAGAACATGTCCTACCAACGGATCCCTTCTTTACTCAAGTTTTGCCACAAATTTCTCTTCTCCCTAATTCTATTCAATAACTCCTCATTAGTTATGTGATCTACCCGTCTAATCTTCAGCATTCTTCTGTAGCACCACATTTCGAAAGCTTCTATTCTCTTCTTGTTCAAACTATTTATCGTCCATGTTTCACTTCCATACATGGCTACACTCCATACAAATACTTTCAGAAAAGACTTCCTCACACTTAAATCTATACTCGATGTTAACAAATTTCTCTTCTTTAGAAACGCTTTCCTTGCCATTGCAAGTCTACATTTTATATCCTCTCTACTTCGACCATCATCAGTTATTTTGCTCCCTAAATAGCAAAACTAATCTACACTTTAAGTGTCTCAGTTCCTAATCGAATTCCCTCCGCATCACCCGACTACATTCCAATACCCTCGTTTTCCTTTTGTTGATGTTCATCTTACATCCTCCTTTCAAGACACTGCCCATTCCGTTCAGCTGCTCTTCCAGGTCCTTTGCTGTCTCTGATAGAATTACAATGTCATCGGCAAACCTCAAAGTTTTTATTTCTCCTCCATGGATCTTAATTCCTACTGTGAATTTTTCTTTTGTTTCCTTTACTGCTTGCTCAATATACAGATTGAATAACATCGGGGATAGGCTACAACGCTGTCTCACTCCCTTCCCATCCATTGCTTCCCTTTCATGCCCCTCGACTCTTATAACTGCCATCTGGTTTCTGTACAAATTGTAAATAGCCTTTCGCTCCCAGTATTTTACCCCTGCCACCTTTAGAATTTGAAAGAGAGTATTCCAGTCAACATTGACAAAACCTTTCCCTAAGTCTACAAATGCTAGAAACGTAGCTTTGTCTTTCCTTAATCTATCTTCTAAGATAAGTCGCAGGGTCAGTATTGCCTCACGTGTTCCAACATTTTTACGGAATCCAAACTGATCTTCCCCGAGGTCGGCTTCTACCAGTTTTTCCATTCGTCTGTAAAGAATTCGCGTTAGTATTTTGCAGCCGTGACTTATTAAACTGATAGTTCGGTAATTTTCACATCTGTCAGCACCAGCTTTCTCTGGGATTGGAATTATTACATTCTTGATGTCTGGGGGTATTTCGTCTATCTCATACATCTTGCTCACCAAATGGTAGAGTTTTGTCATGACTGGCTCTCCCAAGGCTGTCAGTAATTCTAATGGAATGTTGTCTACTCCTGGGGCCTTGTTTCGACTCAGGTCTTTCAGTGCTCTGTCAAACTCTACACGCAGTATCTTATCTCCCATTTCGTCTTCATCTACATCCTCTTCCATTTCCATAATATTGTCCTCAAGTACATCGCCCTTGTATAAACCCTCTATATACTCCTTCTACCTTTCTGCCTTCCCTTGTTTGCTTAGAACTGGGTTTCCATCTGAGCTCTTGATATTCATACAAGTGGTTCTCTTTTTCAATTTTCCTGTAGGCAGTATCTATCCTACCCCTAGTGAGATATTCCTCTACATCGTTACATTTGTCGTCTATCCATCCCTGCTTAGCCATTTTGCACTTCCTGTCGATCTCATTTTTGAGACGTTTGTATTCCTTTTTGCCTGCTTCATTTACTGCATATTTATATTTTCTCCTTTCATCAATTAAATTCAATATTTCTTCTGTTACCCAAGGATTTCTACTAACCCTCGTCTTTTTACCTATCGATCATATGGGATCCAAATGGACGAAAATCGTAATATTGACAGTATTCGCTTTTAACCACAAAGTAATTATTCCTGCGCATGTCCGCGTCCGCGCAGACCTCTAGCAGTAGCTCAACAGCTACCATAGCCAAAGTTAAAAGGAGTGCCAGGGAAGCTGAGCCCCCGCCGTACTGGAGGCCAACCAGTGCCTCGCAGCTTTCCGCGGCTGCGCCATCTCGTGGAGATAGACGGCCGTGACGTCAGACGCGTAGGGCCGAAGTGCCTGGGCAGAGAGCTTTCCGCCGTGGCCGCGCGCTAAGCGGCCCTGCGCCCCTTGTTTGGCCAGCGCCGGCGCTCGCTGTCTTTCTCCGGCGCCCTCAGCCGTTCCTCCTCCCTCTATTTGTGCTCAGCTCCGCCTGCCGCCCTTTTTTCGGGTGACGCACGAGGCACGTCGTTGCTGCATTAGTATTCCCCCCGTCTTTGATCTCGCAAATGCACGAGGCCGTATTATTTGCGTACGACGAACACCAGACGCTTACTCAGAACGGCCCAACCTGGCAGGCTATTAAAGGCGACGTTTTCGTACGTTAGAAAGACCTAAGTCGAAATAAGGCCCCGGGAGTAGACAACATTCCATTAGAACTACTGACAGCCTTGGGAGAGCCAGTCCTCACAAAACTCTATCATCTGGTGAGCAAGATGTATGAGACAGGCGAAATACCCTCAGACTTCAAGAATAATATAATAATTCCAATCCCAAAGAAAGCAGGTGTTTACAGATGTGAAAATTACCGAACTAACAGTTTAATAAGTCACAGCTGCAAAATACTAACGCGAATTCTTTACAGAAGAATGGAAAGACTGGTAGAAGTCAACCTCAGGGAATATCAGTTTGGATTCCGTAGAAATGTTGGAACACGTGAGGCAATACTGACCTTACGACTTACCTTAGAAAATAGATTAAGGAAAGGCAAACCTATGTTTCTAGCATTTGTAGACTTAGAGAAAGCTTTTGACAATGTTGACTGGAATACTCTCTTTCAAATTCTGCAAGTGGCAGGGGTAAAATACAGGGAGCGAAAGGCTATTTACAATTGGTACAGAAACCAGATGGCAGTTATAAGAGTCGAGGGGCATGAAAGGAAAATAGTGGTTGGGAAGGAAGTGAGACAGTGTTCTAGTCTCTCCCCAATGCTATTCAATATGTATATTGAGCAAGAAGTAAAGGAAACAAAAGAAAAGTTCGGAGTAGACATTAAAATCCATGGAGAAGAAATAAAAACTTTGAGGTTTGCCCATGACATTGTAATTCTGTCAGAGAAAGCAAAGGACTTGGAAGAGCAGTTGAACGGAATGGACAGTGTCTTCAAAGGAGGGTGTAAGATGAACATCAACAAAAGCAAAGCGAGGATAATGGAATGTAGTCGAATTAAGTCTGGTGATGCTGAGAGAATTAGATTAGGAAATGAGACACTTAAAGTAGTAAAGGAGTTTTGCTATTTGGGGAGCAAAATAACTGATGATTGTCGAAGTAGAAAGAATATAAAATGTAGACTGGCAATGGCAAGGAAAGCGTTTCTGAAGAAGAGAAATTTGTCAACATCGAGTATTGATTTGAGTGTCAGGAAGTCGTTTCTGAAAGTATTTGTATGGAGTGTAGCCATGTATGGAAGTGAAACACGGACGATAAATAGTTTGGACAAGAAGAGAATAGAAGCTTTTGAAATGTGGTGCTACAGAAGAATGCTGAAGATTAGATGGGTAGATCACATAACTAATGAGGAGGTATTGAACAGAATTGGGGAGAAGAGGAGTTTGTGGCACAACCTGACTAGAAGAAGGGATCGGTTGGTAGGACATGTTCTGAGGCATCAAGAGATCACAAATTTGGTACTGGAGGGCAGAGTGGAGGGTAAAAATCGTAGAGGGAGACCAAGAGATGAATACACTAAGCAGATGCAGAAGGATGTAGGCTGCAGTAGGTACTGGGAGATGAAGAAGCTTGCACAGGATAGAGTAGCATGGAGAGCTGTATCAAACTGGAGACAACAACAACAACAGAACTGCGTTCTTGTAATGTGCCTTTCCGCAGCCACTATAGTCTTTCATATCTTCTCCTTCACTTGACCTTTTCCAACATTCTGCGTCTCCGAAACCACACAGATCTCAGGTCTGCATACCTCTCTCAACAATCCTTCCCCTTCTGTTGTTTATCATCAGCCTCTGCTCCTGAATTCTGCCCGGAACTGATGCTACATATTAATTCTTAGGCCTGCTACCACTGAACTACCTTTCTGGCCGGCCGCTGTGGCCGAGCGGTTCTAGGCGCTTCAGTCTGGAACCGCGTGACCGCTACGCTCGCAGGTTGGAATCCTGCCACGAGCATAGATGTGTGTGATGTCCTTAGGTTAGTTAGGTTTAAGTAGTTCTAAGTTCTTGGGGACTGATGACCTGAGATGTTAAGTCCCATAGTGCTCAGAGCCATTTCAACCATTTGAACCACCTCTCTGCTCGTGGCACGATTCTGTCACGCCCTTCATTTTAACTATAGACTACCGATTTTAGCGTTGTGTTTGTTTATAACTTGACGTGAATGGTGAGGAGTGGTAGTAAGGCAGTTACCTTTCCGCTATGACTTGTTAATCTCTACCACCTGAGGATGCGTCTTCATTTGCCGATCGCTACTTTTAATAAAAAGTATTTTACAGCCAGTCGGATCATTTCATTCAAAATGAGGTATCTATTATGAATGAACGTTCGACTGGGTCGACATATGAGTTTAGTATGTCCATTCAGACTCAAAGAAAGCTGGTAAGGGATGACCAGTTCTTCATCATCTAAACCAAAGCAGTTCCGAACACAGCGTCAGCAGAGAACGTTATGGTGCCCCTCTTAAGGGCCGAAAAAAGGCATCATCTCATGGTACTGTAAGTTCAAAGGAATCACTGTCGCTAATGTACCGTATTCACAAATCTTTAAAAAAAAAATCATTATCTGCGGTCTGCAGTGACATCTAAACGACGTCGATTGCCCTGTGGTGTTGATCTGTTGCAACATCCACCTCAAATGGCCTGTGTGACAGTTTTGACTATCATAGACATAGAGTTTGGGTCTCTTTCGCATTCACCATACTAACCAGACAGTTTACCGATCGATTTCCGTATCTTTAGACAAGAAGCATTGTGAAGAGACTATCTCTCGAAAGAATTAGTTTCTACGGGAATGAGGGAACTTTGTTAACGTTGGCGAAGTGGCACTGTATCTACGATACAGATTTTTGCCGCTTCTGCACAGTACATTTTTTTTAAAAATTCGGTTTTCATTTAATTCATTCGCATGCAGAATGGAAAGTTCCGTATTTATTCGTGGAAATAGGATTCGCTGCCAGAAAAATGCAGGACGGGTGATCTTATCTTTCCGGCAAATACTCCAAAGAGAAAGGAATGCAACCGGAACATAAAGCTGGCAACTAACACCAGGACCACTGCAACATTTCCAAAGGAAGTATACCATCTTCATAGAAAATATTGAAATATTGTCTGCAAGGATAGAATTCTAGGCGCTGCTGTTCCAACTATAACAGCAACACCTGTAAATATACCACAGTCTTATTCGTTTTACCTCTGTACATGAAACACATAGGTGAATCATAACGCAAAAAACGAAATACGGCGAGCGAAATATTGAGCCCGTATATTAAACCAATAAGCCTTCTCTGTAATGATTTATAACACCGCTGACTGCAAGGCAAAATCGGCCCTCAACATCTAGAATACAGCTGAAGGACTGCTGCTAGGAAATACTTGCTCAGAGAACTGTATTGTGTCAGTGGTTATGTGACCTTCTGGAACCAATGCGTCAAATTCTTAGTTGCGACGTCATAAAAGCTTCAAATCAACAGTCTCCTACAGATACAACACTGTTTGGTAAATGACCCGATCGCTAACTGCTTGATATACCAAGGGTAGTTTCTACCCTAAGGCAAGATTAGGCAGCAGCCGAGGATGGCAAAATTTTAGGGGCGGCAAAGGTCGAAAAAATTAATTTCAAATCAAACAGCGAAATAATTGAGCAAATGAGGAGATAGACTGGAAAAGAGGGAAAGTTAAAAGACCGAATTGTCTTCAAAAGCATACGGAAAAGTTACTTAATAAGTCCTTACTTATTCTGACGAAAGTAAACACATTGCCTCTACCTTCCTCATAGCTTAAGCAGCCTCTACTGCCTACGGCAAAAAACAAACATGACATTCAATCATCTCTGTCGAGCGCTGAACCGGGCCAGTTGCGCCGGCATGTGACCATGTTGCAACTTGATACCATACCTCCACCTGTCTCTCATTCTGTTTTGGTTTCTGCAGATATTTTGTCAAGTGTCAGCTACGTTGAGAGGTTCTGCTTATGTTTTTGTTCTGCTATTATTTTCTGTGGATAACTGATCACGTATTCACAAGTTAGGTTTTGAATTTCGCTTTCAACATATCTAAAAGGAGTAAAAGGTGAGTGCAGTTCATCACGCCCATTCATGAAAATGAGTCTGTCTCTGTCTGTAAGACTGCTCTGAGTGTCCGAGACTCGTATCACGAGAAAAGAACTGCATTGTCTTATCTCCAACAAATTAGCTGTCATTTTCTGAAAATTTGACGTATACGACAAATAATAGCGATGAACACAAAGTCATGAGTTGTTTATCGACGCTGAAATAGATTATATTGTTCGTCATTCTAAAAATATTTCAATTAGATCAGAAACGAAATAACACCACGATTATCCAAATGTCCTAGTTTGATGCCTCAGCCTGTCTTCCATGAGCATAGCTTAACTTCTAAATTCAAGGAAAAATTCACTCGTACCACAAAATAGCTCTACGCCTTTACTAGCCCATTTTCTTACAATTACATACAACAAGTAATTTGACTGCACTGGTTCATTCAGTTGAGTTCTAGTTTAAAATGTTCAGCATACTATTCCTATTTCAATTATTTTGTAAAATTTCAGAAATTGAGTAGAAATAACAAGATATTGAGAACTTTTGTTGTTCTCAACCAGTTTTAAAGGAATTCAGGACAAAGCATGAAAACTGGGGACTGTTCCGAGAAAATTTGGACCTCTGGTCACCTTAGTTTAAGGATTAAAAGTACAGTGCATCACAAAAGTATTCGACCACCCTCATTGTTCTTGAAAAGCGAAGTTCTCTTCGAACATTTGAGGCCCACGAGAAGCAATTGCCGGTCCGTTCTGTAATGTGAATATTGTCTGACAATGTACCACAAACATGTCACTGTATAATATAATTAACTACGTGCAATGTAATTTTCATTATAAGACACCACAACATGCAGTCACTTTATTATTCAGGCACATGTCGTATAGGCGAAAATTGTTGCCGCAGTGCAGCTGGAATATGGGAAGGGCGGGCACCCAAAAACAGTCCGACGAATTGTCAGACGAGAGGGGTATAATCGTCCAGTAAGCAGGAAGACGCCTATGATAAATGAGAGGAATCGAAAGAAACGATTGGACTTCGCGAAGCGGCACGTAAATAAAAGTGTCTTGGTGGGGAGAAGTAATTTTCGTCGATGAATGTCAAGTGCAGATTTTCTCCTCAAACGGAAGACCTATAACTTGGAGAAGTCCACGTGAATAATTTCAAATCGAAGCATCTGCAACCCACTGTTAAAGACGGTGGTGGGGGTGTCACGACTTGGGGTTCCATGTCGTCATCTGGGGTAGGTGAATTAGCATCCATTGGAGGTACAATGGACAAGAATATGTATCTGAACATCCTTAAAGAGAACTTACCGCAAAGTGTTACATGTTTCGGGCTTTCGAGGGAGTTCAAATTGTATCAAGACAATGATCTGAAGCATAAAGGGGACATTGTGAGACTATTGTCGCTGTATAATTGCCCTAAGGTTTTGGATACCCCTCCTCAGAGTCGACTTGAACCCAATAGAAAATCTTTGAAGTGAATTCAAGCGAAAAGTACGACAATCGCCAGTGACATCAAAAAAAGCTGTAAAGGAACGAATACTGGAAGAATGGCGACAAATGAGTCCTGATTATACGCGGAAGCTTGTTCACAGCATGCGTAAACGCTTGGAACAAGTGATTCAGCAAAAAAGACTGCATGCAAGGTATTACAATGTACAAGGTTGCGATTGTAACACTTGCTGTCCCACAACTTTTGTGGCTGTGATTGTGGGCATGTTTCTTTATGTATTATTGTTTATGTTGTTTGAGTTGAGTTTGAAAATAAGAAAATGCGGTTCTCTTATTTATTACGTAGTCCATTTTGTGCCGAGACTGCTCCTACAATACGTGAAGCTCTTACATAATGAAGCAAAAATAAAACATAACACTGGTGGCCGAATACTTTTGTGCGTCACTGTATAATACACTACTGGCCATTAAAATTGCTACACCAAGAAGAAATACGGATGATAACCGGGTATTCATTGGACAAATATATTATACTAGAGCTGACATGTGATTACATTTTTACGCAATTTGGGTGCATAGACCCTGAGAAATCCGTTCCCAGAACAACCTTGATATGCCTCAGCATTGAGTCAAACAGAGCTTGGATGGCGTGTATAGGTACAGCTGCACATGCAGCTTCAACACGATACCACAGTTCATCAAGAGTAGTGACTGGCGTATTGTGACGAGCCAGTTGCTCGGCCACCATTGACCAGACGTTTTCAATTGTATCCAGAAAGGCCCGTACATAACCTGCAACGTGCGGTCATGCATTATCCTGCTGAAATGTAGGGTTTCGCAGGGATCGAATGAAGGGGAGAGCCACGGGTCGTAACACATCTGAAAAGTAAAGTCCACTGTTCAAAGTGCCGTCAATGCCAACAAGAGGTGACCGAGACGTGTAACCAATGGCACCCCGTACCATCACGCCGGGTGATACGCCAGTATGGCGAAGACGAATACACGCTTCCAATGTGCGTTCACCATGTCGCCAAACACGGATGCGACCATCATGATGCTGTAAACAGAACCTGCATTCATCCGAAAAAGTGACGTTTTGCCATTCGTGCACCCAGGTTCGTCGTCGAGTACACCATCGCAGGCGCTCCTGTCTGTGATGCAGTGTCAAGGGTAACCGCAGCCATGGTCTCCGAGCTGATAGTCCATGATGCTGCAAACGTCGTCGAACTGTTCCTGCAGATGGTTGTTGTCTTGCAAACGTCCCCATCTGTTGACTCAGGGATCGAGACGTGGGTGCACGATCCGTTACAGCCATGCGGGTAGGATGCCTGTCATTTCGACTGCTAGTGATACGAGGCCGTTGGGATTCATCACGGCGTTCCCTATTACCCTCCTGAACCCACCGATTCCATATTCTGCTAACAGTCATTGGATCTCGACCGCCGGCCGGAGTGGTCGAGCGGTTCTAGGCGCTACAATCTGGAACCGCGCGACCGCTGCGGTTGCAGGTTCGAATTCTGCCTCGGGGATGAGTGTGTGTGATGTTAGGTTAGTTAGGGTTAAGTAGTTCTAAGTTCTAGGCGACTGATAACCTCAGAAGTTAAGTCCCATAGCGCTCAGAGCCATTTGAACCATTTTTGATCTCGACCAACGCGAGCAACAATGTCGCGATACGATAAACCGCAATCGCGATAGGCTACAATCTAACCTTTATCAAAGTCGGAAACCTAATGGTACGCATTCCTCCTCCTTACACGAGGCATTACAACAACGTTTCACCAGGCAACGCCGGTGACCTGCTGTTTGTGTATGAGAAATCGGTTGGAAACTTTCCTCATGTCAGCACGTTGTAGGTGTCGCCACCGGCATCAACCTTGTGTGAATGCTCTGAAAAGCTAATCATTTGCGTATCACAGCATCTTCTTCCTGTCGGTTAAATTTCGCGTCTGTAGCACGTCATCTTCATGGTGTGGCAATTTTAATGGCCAATAGGGTACGAGATTTTCATTCTTGTGACGTTGGATGTCGTGGTGGACAGGAGAGGAATATCGGGGAGACCGATGGTAGTAAAAAATAGGGGGCGTCATTTTTCAGTTCTCCCCTATAGCGGCAAAATACCTAGCAACGGCCCTGTATACAACTCCTTTTCCAACGTGAAGAGAAGTCACCACAACAACGTAGTTCCATGTAACGTGGAGCATACCACTGGGGGACAATGGAGTACTCGGATAGCGTTTATCATTCCTCATAATAACTTAAACGAAGAGCAGGAAGCAAAAAGCACATAGTAATTCGGCCAAAGTTGTGTTCCTCCTGTTGTGTGCAGAGCATATAGCGGCAGAGTAGTCGGTGTCAAGGTAATGTTTGTGTTGGCGATGAGCGTGGTTTGCGGCAGATAAGGTACAGGGGCTGTTCCGCAGCCTGCGCAGGCCTTGACGTATGAAAGCGCCGCCGACCTTGCCCCAGCCACGAGTCCCGTTTCCCGGTGCGAGGGCGGACATGCAGGAAGAATTGATGGAAGGCCCCTGTTGAACGCACAGAGGGACAGCCTCCAAATCCTCTCATCAAGAGCTCAATACATGCATAGCCGGATTGTCTGCGACCAGTGGCTTTGCTTCTGAGTAACTCTGTTCTGTTCAATGAATTTCAACGTTTATGGCGTCGTGCCCGGTGTCGCACAGCACCAGCACCATTTTCATTATTATCACCATTATTGCTGCTGAACAGAGAACAATAAGTATCTATCACGTAAACGCCGGCCTGGAAAGTACACTCATGTTCAGAAAAAACCAGAACACCTTGAACACCATATTCACAGGACACCATATTCACAGGACATGTACATTAGCATGTTCTGCAGAAATGATTAGCCTATGAACCATGTCGACCCGCGGGTTCAAAGTCCATATCAATATCGCGGTGCGACACCACCTGCCGGACAAATGAGCCTGCGGCCCTCGTTGTCGGTAGAAACCAGAGGTAAAGAATCAGTGTGACTGGAGCAGACATGGAGGGTGCCTCGCAGACGTATGCGCGAGTCAGACGGTCAAGTCAGCGAGTTTGAAAGAAGGGTTCATTAGTGGCAAGAGAGGATGCGATGCATCCATCCGGGAATTCGCTGCTCGTGTGGGACGAAGTGTTTCCGCAGTGCAACGGGTGTGCGCAGAAGGTGGTTCATGGAAGGCTGTAGAATACAACGAGATGGGTCAGGTCGCAACACTCAGACGCCCCCCCCCCCCACCCCCCGAGAAGATAGAACCTCATCCGAATAGCATTGCAGGACAGATATGCGTCTGGCGCAACAGTGGATCAGTGTAACGCGTCGTACACTATCAGGGGTGACAGTACAACGCCGCTTATTACGGTGTGGTTTACGTTCGCGTCGTCCACTTCTCCACCTACCGTCGAAGAATGTACAGAAACATGCGAGACGGCAATGGTGAGTCGAACGACGTCATTGGGGACAGGAATGGCATCAGATAGTGTTTTCGGTCGAATCCAGGTTCTGTTTGTTTGAAAATTATAGCCGCATTTTGGTTCGCTGAAGATATGAGGAGCGGTATCACATTGATTGCATTTGCACAAGACATACAGCGTCAACTCACGACCTTATGGTGAGGTGTGCTATTCGGTATAACCACAAATCACAGTTGGTGCGTGTCCTGGACACTGCGACCCGTAGACATACCCTTCTTGTAACACACCAGACGCCAATTTTCAGCCTGAAGCCTTCAAATCTCTGCCAGTTCAGAAGTAAGGACTTCATCAAACAAGTGATTTATAAGTAGTAACCGTAAGTATATTGCACAGATTTTAATTTAATTGATTCTAAATACGGGTGCAGGTTGTGGGTGAAGGAAGTGTTGCTCGGGACAGGAGCAGTGTAGATGAAACACGTTTTGTAACAAGAGTGTGCCCTCACTGTGGGTCGTTAGCTTTCCTTTCTGAGAAGGATTTCTATATGAGTGTGTGGTGCCTGCTCATTCATAGGCGGTAATACCTAATGTGTGACTGCACTCAGGGTTAAATGTCTCAGAAAGACTGGAAACCACTGCTGTACTGGAGGGAACCTGAGAGGGCAAAAAATGTAGGTGAAGACAGAGGTAGGAATATATTCGACAAGTTATTGAAGCCGTGGGTATCAGTACGATTGTGAGAGGAAGGGGTTGATACATCAAAGAATGGAGACAGTCCTCGGCACACACGAAAAAAAAATCTTCGGTCGTTTGTGTTGTTTCATCTGCAGGACTGGATAGAAGTCTTATCGAAAAACGTTGCACCATGACACGTATCTCGCCTGCATCGATTATTGGTCGACCGCACTATAATAGCACCTGGGAGTGAGGGTGCTTCGGTAGGCTTATTGTTGGTTACCTCGTAATCACGGTTGACACTACACGGCGTGTCCAATTTCAGTTAGGACTGCTTGTGTGAAACTCCAGACTGAAATCCTATCTCGTGACGAGCTGCGGCGGTACGATCCTTGAAGTTTCAAAAACACCTGAATAGAAAGTCGAAGCGCTAGCATTGATGCAGCAGTCATCCCGACCGCGAATGCAGCAGTACGTGTCTGGCACTTGTCGGAAAATGGCAGTGGAGCAGTGAGGCGACAACAAACATTTTTGAGTCGTTCAGTGTTCGTGGGCGAGAATTCGTCGAATTCAACCCGAAAACAGAGAGGCAGTCCGCCTGCTTAGCTGGGTGGTAATGTGCTTGTCTCCCATGCAAGCGGCCCCGAGTTCAATTCCCCGCCGGGTTGGAGATTTTCTCCGGTCGTGGACTGGGTGTTGTGTTGTCTCGATCATCATTTCATTCTCATCACCGGCGCGCAAGTCGCCCAATGTGGTGTCGAATGAAATAAAAGTCGCACATGGCGGCCGAACACCCCGAACGGGGCCTCCCCGCCAACGATGCCATACGCTCATTTCATTTTTACCAAGAGGCAGGTTTCTGGTTGCTTCTCCCTGACGACACCCCAGCCCACAAAGCAAAGATTGTGCACAAGTTTTCGGCCATCAAATGTGCCACAGTCACGGATCACCCACCGTACTCGCCGTATTTGGCCCCAGCTGACTTCTGGTTGTTCCCCAAATTGAAGCTGGCAACGAATGGACGCCGTCATGATGCAGTTGAGAACTTCCAAGGAAATTGTACTGCAGTATTAAATGCAACTCCAAAAAGGACGATAGTGACTGTTTCAAAACACTTTTAAAACGATTGCAGCTGTGTTTTGATTCACTGGGAGACTATTTTTACTAAGCTCAATGAATTTGTCAGCCCGTTGCAGCCTGTGGCTGTACAGGTACGAGCAGCCCATAGTGACTCGCCTTCAAGCATTCCTTTTTATATATTTTTAATATACTTTGCGACTAAAGCCATTCTGGCCTGTTAATTATCTTATATGTGACATGTATGTACTGCCTCTGTCTTTTATTGTTAGTCAGTACTTACACTTTTTGTATAAAAATGTCTTTTCCTGCCGGCCGTTGTGGCCGAGCGGTTCTAGGCACTTCAGTCTGGAACCGCGCGGTCGCGGTCGCAGGTTCGAATCCTGCCTGGGCATGGATGTGTGTGATGTCCTTAGGTTAGTTAGGTTTAAGTAGTTCTAAGTTCTAGGGGACTGGTGGTCTCAGATGTGAAGTCCCATAGTGCTCAGAGCCATTCAGCCATGTCTTTTCCTATAAATTTATAACTATGTTATAGTCCATTTTAATTGTTTTAATTCTGAAGAAGTCACGCTTCGTAGTGTTGAAAGCTAAAGACTAAAAACTAAAACTAAAAATAATAGTGACCGAGGGCTCATTTGTTTCAATTTGAATTTGTGAACGTAATCCACGACTAATTTGTCTTAGCTACAGTCCTAACGAAAATGGGACACACTGTGTATACCCACAGCTGATCTGAAAAGCATTGACAATGCTATCCTTTTTTTTATTTTACTGGCTTTCGGGACGTGCCCATACAGCCATCTCAATAGTGACAAACTGCCTATTGGCTTCTGTCTCTGGTTCTTCGGCCGACGTTCATCTCTTCGGTCGAAGAACCCGAGACAGATGCCAATAGGCAGTTTATCAACAAGTGGCCACGAAAGCCTTAACAATTTTGCATCTCAATAGTGTAATGTCATTTACGACGATATGAACGGAAGGAGAACGCAACGCCCAATACCCTAGTGGAAAAGCCGGCCGGTGTGGCTGAGCAGTTCTAGGCGTTTCAGTCTGGAACCGCGCGACCGCTACAGTCGCAGGTTCGAATCCTGCCTCGGGCATGGATGTGTGTCATGTCCTTAGGTTCATCTACATCTACATCTACATGACTACTCTGCAATTCACATTTAAGTGCTTGGCAGAGGGTTCGTCGAACCACAATCATACTATCTCTCTACCATTCCACTCCCGAACAGTGCGCGGGAAAAACGAACACCTAAACTTTTCTGTTCGAGCTCTGATTTCTCTTATTTTATTTTGATCATTCCTGACTATGTAGGTTGGGCTCAACAAAATATTTTCGCATTCGGAAGAGAAAGTTGGTGACTGAAATTTCGTAAATAGATCTCGCCGCGACGAAAAACGTCTTTGCTGTAATGACTTCCATCCCAATTCGCGTATCATACCTGCCACACTCTCTCCCCTACTACGTGATAATACAAAACGAGCTGCCCTTTTTTGCACCCTTTCGATGTCCTCCGTCAATCCCACCTGGTAAGGATCCCACACCGCGCAGCAATATTCTAACAAAGGACGAACGAGTGTAGTGTAAGCTGTCTTAGTTAGGTTTAAGTAGTTCTAAGTTCTAGGGGACTGATGACCTCAGATGTTAAGTCCCATAGTGGTCAGAGCCATTTGAACCATTTGAATCTAGTGGAAAAAAATCTCCGGCCCAGCCGGAAATCGAACCCTGGCGCCTTAAGTTAGCAATCCGCCGCGCTGACCGCGCTGCAATCGAGGCGAACTAACCTTTTTTTATCCAGTACTGTATTTGTTTAGCCGTCACCTCGTGCTTCTGATAGCGCGCAAGTGCAATAATACCGTGGCTGAGTTATAACTGCGGCGTTTCGCACGAGTAATGCGGGACAGCTCAGGCGTAGCTGTTTAACGTCAGCAGGGTGAGCAGGGTGGCAGGGTTCGCGTGACGACCTGCTCTGTGTGTGTGTGTGTGTGTGTGTGTGTGTGTGTGTGTGCGGCCACGTGTCGAGGCCGACACGAGGTGTCCCAGAGTTGGCTGGGATGTTCTGCAGTCACGCTGCGCCACCTCGCGATCCCACTGGGAGCGGTCCGGACACTGCTGTGCCACAGGTGCACCGCTGCGACTCACGAAATGAACCCGATGCGGTAACGGGAGCACTGGCTTGTTGTCGTTACTTCCGAGCGCCAAGGGAAGGTGCACCACTTGACGAAACTACGCTCTGGACACCTCTGCCCTTGGCGAGAGCTGAGCGCTGGTAGCTACAATGTCGGACATTGCGATGTCTGCCCTTCTGTTTAACAGTTTAGCTGCCGAGTTCCTCCCTACAGCGCGTCTGCGTCTGCTCGCCTCCCGTTAGCCTCGCCTATGCTGTGCTGTGTCGGTCGTTTCTGTCGCATGGCGTGACGCGCCTACCGCGCTAGAATTATCGTCTCTATACATATGAAGATGGTATCTGTTCTTTCGGACATGTCCGAAAGAATCTTCATATACAGGGTGGTCCATTGATAGTAACCGGGCTAAATATCCCACGAAATATCAAACGAAAAAACTACAAAGAACGAACCTCGTCCTGCTGGAAGGAGGAAACCAGATGGCGCTATGGTTGGCCCGCTAGATGGCGCTGCCATAGGTCAAACGCATACCAACTGCGTTTTTTTTAAATAGGAACCCCCATTTTTTATTACATATTCGTGTAGTACGTACAGAAATAGGAATGTTTTAGTTGCACCAATTTTTTCACTTTGTGATAGATGGCGCTGTAATAGTCACAAACGTATAAATACGTGGTATCACGTAACATTCCGTCAGTGCCGATGGTATTTGCTTCGTGATACATTACGCGTGTTAAAATTGACCGTTTACCAATTGCGGAAAAGGTCGATACCGTGTTGATGTATGGCTATTGTGATCAAAGTGCCCAACGGGCGTGTGCTATCTATGTTGCTCGGTATCCTGGACGACATCATCCAAGTGTCCGGACCATTCGCCGGATAGTTACGTTATTTAAGGAAACAGGAAGTGTTCAGCCACATGTGAAACGTCCGCCACGACCTACAACAAATGGTGATGCCCAAGTAGGTTTTTTGGATGCTGTCGCCGCTAATCCGCACATCACTAGCAGACTAATTGCGCGAGAATCGGGAATCTCTTGAGAATGCTACATCAACCAGTAGTTGCATGGCGACGACTTTGAACGTCGTGTACAGTTCTGCCACTGGGCACAAGAGAAATTACGGGATGATGACAGATTGATTGCGCGCGTTCTATTTAGCGACGAAGCGTCATTCACCAACAGCGGTAATGTAAACCGGCATAAAATGCACTATTGCGCAACGGAAAATCCACGATGGCTGCGACAAGTGGAACATCAGCGACCTTGGCGGGTTAATGTATGGTGCGGCATTATGGGAGGAAGGATAATTGGCCCCCATTTTATCGATGGCAATCTAAATGGTGCAATGTATGCTGATTTCCTACGAAATGTTCTACCGATGTTACTACAAGATGTTTCACTGCGTGACAGAATGGCGATGTACTTCCAACATGATGGATGTCCGGAACATAGCTCGCGTGCGGTTGAAGCGGTATTGAATAGCATATGTCATGACAGGTGGATTGGCCGTTGAAGCACCATACAATGGCCCGCACTTTCACCGGATCTGACGTTCCCGGATTTCTTTCTGTGGGGAAAGTTGAAGGATATTTGCTATCGTGATCCACCGACAACGCCTGACAACATGCGTCAGCGCATTGTCAATGTATGTGCGAACATTACGGAAGGCGAACTACTCGCTGTTGAGAGGAATGTCGTTACATGTATTTCCAAATGCATTGTAGTTGACGTACATCATTTTGAGCATTTATTGCATTAATGTGGTATTTACAGGTAATCACGCTGTAACAGCATGCGTTCTCAGAAATGATAAGTTCACAAAGGTACATGTAGCACAATGGAACAACCGAAATAAAATGTTCAAACGTACCTACGTTCTGTATTTTGATTTAAAAAACCTACCTGTTGCCAACTGTTGGTCTAAAATTGTGAGCCGTATGTTTGTGACTATTACAGCGCCATCTATCACAAAGCGAAAAAAGTGGTCCAACTAAAACATTCATATTTTATTACGCACTACGCGAATATGTAATAAAAAGTAGGGGCTCCTATTTAAAAAAAACGCAGATGATATGCGTTTGACCTATGACAGCGCCATCTAGCGAGCCAACCATAGCGTCATCTTGTTTCCCACTTCAAGCTAGACTAGTTTCGTTCTTTGTAGTTTTTTCGTTTGACGCTTATTTCGTGAGAAATGTGGGCCTGTCACAACAATGGACCACCCTGTATATATAGTTAAGGCTCACCGGCCATTTGACTATCTTCTTCTGTGCGGATGCACAAACGTGCCCCAACTGTTACGGGAATCGGCAGTAAGGCCGCGAGTGTGCGTATGATGGGCGGGTGCACTATGAATATAGTTCGGGACAATAAGTTGCGAATGTGGGTCTCACGGGAGGCGTACCATAGATAAGTCCCTGCAGTCGCACTATCCGCTGTGTCGTCGGTGGCTCAGCTGGATAAAGCGTCTGCCATGCAAGCAGGAGATCCCGGGTTCGAGTCACGGTCGGGGCACACATTTTCAACTGTGCCCATTGACGTATGTCAACGCCTGTAAGCAGCTAATGGTATGCATTTCATTGTAATTATCATGTCTGCTGCGTCTTGTTGCTACTGACATTTATAAAGCTTCACAATGAAGAAAAATTTTACATTTCATTATTTCATTCGGGTTCACTACTGACTGAAACACGAAAATATAGCAATTCCTTCAACTCGTTTTTGGGGTTCCATACCTCAGTGGTAAAAACGGAACCCTTATACGATCACTTTGTTGTCCGTCTGTCTGTTTGTCCGTCCGACTTTTAAAAAGTATTTTTCTCAGGAGCGGGATAGACGTGTGAAGTTGAATTTACGTCACATACCAACGTCTACATTCCCCTGGCGGTGTAAAAAATTGAAGCTTTTAACTCAGTGCATCAGACGATACAGCCATTTATGTCACACACCTTGATAGTCGAAAACTCACTCATCAAAACACATAGGGTATTTCCCTTTGACGACATAAATCACAGGTAAAGCGGGAGCCAGATTGAAATTCAGTGGAAGAATTCTCAGGAAGTGCGTTCCACCCACAAATGACGTAGCTTATAAATCCATTGGTCGACCGACACTTGAAACATTGCTCGTCAATGTACGGTCCGTACAAGAAAGGGTTACTGGAGGAAACAGAGAAGACCCAAAAAAATGTAGCGTCGCGTTTCGTTACAAGTTAATTTAGTAATAGTGAAAGCTTTACGGAGATGTTCAGCCAATTCCAATGGCAGACGCTGCAAGAGAGGCGTCCCGCATCACGATGAGGTTTATTGTTAAAATTCCAACACCAGACGTTTCTAGAAGACTCAACCGATATATCGCTTCCAGCTATGTACATTTCGCGAAAAGATCGTGAAGGTAAAATTACAGACATTCGACCTCAGGCAGAGGCTTAGAAACAATCTTTCTTCCCCCGGACAGCTGGCGACTGGAACAGAATAGCGGCAGCTGACAGTGGTTCACAAAGTAACGATGCATTTCTGTATCATAGGATGTAGAAAAATTTCCGCTGCCAGTCACAATGAAAGGTTATTTATTTGTCACACGACCGGATTCGGGCTTGTGCCCATTCTCAGGTTCAAAATGTTCAAATGTGTGTGAAACTGTATGGCACTTAACTGCTAACGTCATCAGTCCCTAAGCTTACACACTATTTAACCTAAATTATCCTAAGGACAAACACACACACCCACGCCCGAGGGAGGACTCGAACCTCCGCCTGGACCAGTCGCACAGTCCATGATTGCAGCGCCTGAGACCGCTCGGCTAATCCCGCGCGGCCGTCCTCAGGTGTTTATACAAAACAGTTATTTGCTGGTGACTAAACTAATTACGCTGTGATATTATAATAATGAAGATTCATCTTTATGCAAGTACAGATATATTTCCGACAAATGCCGCCTTGCCACTTACAATTGTCCCACTTATATCTGTTTAGTCACCAGCAAATAATTTTTTTTGTATAAGCACCTGAGGATGGGCACAAGCCCGAAACCGATCGTGTGACAAATAAATAATCTTTTATTGTGGCTCGTAGCGGAAATTTTTCTACACCCTATAAAGGAAGAGTCACGGAGTTCAACAGCATCCACTATGGATAAAATTCATTTCTGTATCAATTTTTCGAGGTTGCTTTGGAGGTCTATTTTCCTCTTGACACCGCTACAGCTATAAGACTTGCGGGCAACATATACAAGTCTCTTCCGTGACGTCAGTGTAGAGCACTCTGTAGAGTAGTCATATGGACTGAGCAGGCACGGAGATCATCGTAAAGGCAGACCACGTTTCCTGGCAACGTTCCAGCATCTTTACTTTTGAAAGGCGTTTCGTGCAGCACCGTCAAAGAGTGTGAAGTTCGATATTAATTGTGACCCCAAGCTAAGTTATCTACATGTGAAACATTTTAAGTCACTGAAAAGTCTTCACAATAGACAACTGCAATTTGTGTGACCTGGAGATCGGACGAGATATATTTCCGAACACTATGCCGTCTCTGAACCGCTGTTGTACGTAGCAGAGTTTGCAACGCCGGGAAACTAGTGAAACGCAGGAAGGTCTGAAGAGGATCAATGATTGGTGCACATGCCGCCAGTTGACCGTGAACGTAAATATATGTATCGTATTGCATGTACATAGACGGAGAGATCGATGGCTGACCGATTACGCTATTGATGACAAATTAGAGGAAATAGTAACAACCGAAAATACCTAAGAATAGCCGTCCATATCGACCTAAAACTAGTTGTAGGAAAAGCAGATGACAGGATGAGATTTGTTGCAGGAATCTTAAGTGATTATAATTAATCAACGAAAGAAGTGGCTTAGAAAACACACGTTCGCCCGTTCTTTTAGCATTGCTCGTCAGCTTGGTAGTACCTTTACCAAGTAAGTCTAACAGACGAGATAGAAGGGTTCAAAGAATAGCAGCATGTTTCTTCACACGTGCGTGATTGATAAATTCTAGTGGTAGACGCTACAGCGGAAGCGTTGTGTATCGCGGAGAGGTTTGCACGGTCCCCTTTGACCATCGCCTATGGTCGACGTTAACATGCAGTAACCACTCACAGACGGCTGGTGGCAGCACTAGCGTGGAGGGTATACAAAACGCGTCGGGGGGCGCGAACAATGCAGTCGTTCTCGTAATACGGAAACGGAGCTATTCATCTGAGCATTGATCATTGGCTTTCGAGCCAAGGGAAGAAGCATTTCCGAAACGGCTGTTCGCGTGCCGCCGTGGTTAAAGTACACCGCGCATGGTAAAATGGTGCTATCCAAAACCGGTTTCCGAGGCAACAGTGGTGTACCACGGGCCAGGTGTGAGAGACGGCTGCGGAGATGCGTAAGGGCGAATAGAAGTGCAGCTGTTGAGCAAGTGACCACACAGATGAACTACGAGGCTACGAACAATGACTCCTGAACGACAACTCAGAGAACGTTGCTGTGTATGAGTCTCCACAGCAAGCGCCTGCTTCGTGCACCCATGCTGGCTGGAATTTGCACGTCAGTAGCGCGTCTAGACGACGACAGAGCGGTGACAGGTGACATTTAGAGATGAATCACGTTCTATCGGATGGGTGGCCGCTGGCGTGTACGGCACAAATAGTGATTATTCAGCCTTTTGACAGGTGGTCACATTAATGTGACTGGACAGCGTATAATTAAAATTCCGAGAGCGTACGTTCCAAGAAGTCTGCCAGTGTACGAGGGTCGTTCAATAAGTAATGCCCCACATTTTTTTAAAAAGCCATTAATATACATCGACAAACACCCTTGGTGGTGCTTCACATTTGATGATTGTTCTGTGCGCCGGTGAAGTTTCGAACCGTTCTGGCACATGGCAGAGTCGCAGTACAGCGTCAAAATTGCGTCTGCATACGACTAACGTTACAAGCATCGTGCTGTTATTAAATTCTTGTGTGCAGAAAAAGAAACCGTGGTGAACATTGTGGTGTCACCGCCAGACACCACACTTGCTAGGTGGTAGCTTTTAAATCGGCCGCGGTCCGGTAGTATACGTCGGACCCGCGTGTCGCCACTGTCAGTAATTGCAGACCGAGCGTCACCACACGGCAGGTCTAGAGAGACGTACTAGCACTCGTCCCAATTGTACAGCCGACGTTGCTAGCCATGGTTCACTGAGAATTACGCTCTCATTTGCCGAGACGATAGTAGCATAGCCTTCAGCTACATTTGCTACGACCTAGCAAGGCGCCATTACCAGTATAGATATTGAGATTCTATTAATGTATCATCAAGAGCGATGTTCTAAAAATGTGGATTAAAGTTAAGTATTCCAGAAGCTACGTACTTTTCTTTATAGCATTCATTACGTATCCTGTTTCAGACCTCACGCCAGCCTGCGTGAGTTTAAGCGCGTGCCTTTCGGCTTCCTCGCATTGTGTCTAGGCTGTCTTGTCTAGACACAACAAACATCCATAAACGTTTGTGTGCAGTGTGTGGCGATGCTGCAGTTGATAGGAGTACAGTTGGGCAACAGGTAAAGAAAGTTAGAGCTTCAGGAAATGCAGAAACAGTGCTCCACGATCAGCCACGCTCGGAACGTCCTGTCGCAACTACTGTTCAGACATGCTGAATCGTGCGAATGCCGTTATTCGTGCCGAACACTTCTCTACCTTTCCCTACGGGGAACACATTTTGAAGATGACGAGAGGGTCAGTCATGCAGTGAAAACATGACTACGCCTTCAGGACAAGTGCTTTCACAAGGAGCGAATACATGCTCTTCCACAACGTTGGCGTACGGCCATAGAACGTGATGAGGACTACGTAGAAAAATAGGACATGGACAAGACGTGTTGATGTATATTGTCGCCAAATTTTGACTCTTAACAATAAATGTGTGGTGAAAAAAAGTGGAACATTACTTATTGAACGACCCTCGTATTACTTTCTCCCACATAAGGCTCGCGGAAATATAGGGCAAAAAGTAGAGATCATATTGAGGCTCACCAGAATTACGAGTAGTTCTGTTCACACAATACTCGCGAATATAACAGGAAAGGAGGGAAGTGATAGTAATACCTCCGCCACACCCTAAGGTGTCTTGTGGAATGCTGATGTAAGTATTAAGATTCTATCCAAATTCAGATGCTCATGCTTATTTTTCGTCTTTGCCTGAAAAGTAATTTTTCAACCCCGTAGCTTTATAATCATGTCTTGTGGCTTTTTTTACGTCTAGCGTGCAATTTCCGAGACTGAACCTCTTAATCATTAATAGGTTGATGACAGTTTCCTCGCAGCGTATATGCTGGAGATATGTTCGAGCCTCCTACGGCACTGCTAATCGTTGGTCGCAGATGATACGTAACTGTGTTGTGTGTGTTTCATGGTATTCTTCTCTGTGATCGAAAACAGATTCAGCCCGCCAGACGCAGTGTCCTACCTGTCGTGCAACGCGCAGCCCAGCGCGTGTGCACTGGACAGGACGTCATTAAACCGGTGACAGCCATTTGACGTCATTAACGGACCCGCCAGTGGAAAATCTAATAAAAGCGCAAATTGCGTTGTTTTGCCATGTAGTCGGAAGTCCTGCTATTGCTTGCGAAACACGGCGTGTGCCCGGCAATGGACGGGGGTGTTCGTATTCAGTACTGTCATCAGTGCGTGAATAGCGCATCAAATGAAATAACGTGACAAGTTTAAAAAGACAAAGGCTGCACCACTGCTAAAAATTACCCCTGTAAGAACTTCATAATGGCATCTAGGCTCGCTGGTGTTTGGTGTAGCCAGGACCTGCTTTAGGACTGTTATAGAAGTTTCGAACCCATCAGTTTCTAATGGAAATAATATATAGGTCCTTATATTTTTCGAATTGTATCGAAATGCGAGTTGTTATACACTATATTTAAAAACCTGGAAGACTGTCGTACGCTACCGTTAATTACCACAGTAGACCCACCGACAATACCAGCGCGAACACCACCACGTTATCACACAGCCCATAAGAGGGCACTGTTGCCTTACGTCAGTCGCTTTACGACTGCTTCTTACTAACGAATTTCTCTTGTTGCCCTTATTTAATTAATGACACGTTCTTGAAAACGTACTTCATTATGGTTCTCTTAACAGCTTTTTATTTATATACTTACAAGCGTTTTTAATATGAGGACTTGTATTTTGTACTTTCGTACACAACTTTTTGTAGAATTTCACTGTGAATGATAATATAAAAAGTCTATATGTATTATGAACTTGGGATGCGACAGCCGTTGATATACGCATATACCACTATTTTTGAAAGCATTAAAACTTCATTAAAAAATGTAAAATTTTATAACTTCCATTATTTTTAACCCTGCTTATTATTTTAAGCTATTACGAGGGTGGTTTGAAAAGTTCTCGGAATCACCACGAGAGGTCAGCGCTAGCGCATCGAGTTGTTCCGTGATATTCATTGGACTGTTATCTGTAAACACATGTAACATCAGTGCTCTTGGAAGAGAGCTGTGGCGGTGACATGGTTCTGTTGTTGTTTCCCCGTAGCGATTTGCGAAGATGGAAAAAAATCGAGATTCGAGCAGTGATCGTAAAGAAAGGTATGAGAGCAAAGGACATACATGCCGATTTCCAGAATACACTGGGGGACTCTGCTCCTTCATACTCAACTGTTGCCAAGTGGACAAATGAATTTAAATTTGGCCGGGAGAGCTTAGATGATGATCCGCGCATTGATCGGCCAAGATGTATCACTACTCAAGAAATCATTGCAAAAGTGCACTAAATGGTCATGGAGGATCGCCGATGAAAGTGCCTGAAATTGCTCACGCTTGCCAGATATCATCTGAAACGGTATATCGCATTTTAACTGAAGAATGAAAAATAAAAACTTATCTGCAAGATAGGTGCCGCAACTCTTGACGCTGGTCAGAAACACATGAGAATGAGAATGAATTTGGCCCGTTTTAGGAGAAACGAACAAGATTTTTTGCACCGGTTTTTGACCACAGATGAACCTTGGGTACACTATTATACCCCAGAGACAGAACAACGGTCAGATCAGTGGAAATATGCTGATTTCTGCCGCCATAGAAAGCAAACACTATTCCTTCGGCGGGGAAGGTCATGGCGTCAGTGTTCTGGGATGCGAAGGGGATTCAGTCTGTAGATTATCTCCCCACTGGGCAAACAATTACTGGAGAATACTATGCTAACCTCCTGGACAAATTTCAATAAAATATCCGCGAAAAAAGGCCAGGTTTAGCAAGGAAGAAAGTCATCTTCCATCAAGGCAATGCGCGGCCGCACACATGTGCTGTCACCATGGAAAAATTACACGAACTAAGGTATGAATTGTTGCCACACCCACCTTACTCACCTGATATGGCTCCGTCAGACTTCTATCTCTTCCCAAAACTGAAAATTTTTCTTGGAGGACGAAGATTCACTTTAAACGAAGAATTGATAGCTGGAGTTGACAACTATTTTGCAGCCCTGGAAGAAACTCATTTTCGAGATGGGATCAAGGCACTGGAACATCGTTGGACCAAGTGCATTAATCTACAAGGAGACTACAGTGAAAAATAAAAAAAGTTTCAGTGAAGTAAGTTCTTTTTTTCTATTCCGTTCCGAGAACTTTTCAAACCACGCTTGTACTTTTAAAACAACGTATAGAACACATAAATGGACAGCGCTGTTATCTGCCCCGCTTCGTCTATGGTCTTAGTTTTTCCAAATTTCCCGTAACCCTCTCTTCCACAACCTATACATATTACAAAAATGGATGTGTGTGTGTGTGTGTGTGGTGCCTAAACCACTGGACCGATTTCAATCAAACTTGGTACACATATACCTTACTGTCGGGCAACAATCGCTGTGGGGGTAAGAACCATCTATCACAGTTAGGAGGTACGGCGTCATGAACAAGAAGATGTGTGAAAAACTGCATCACGCATGATTCTTAAATTTATTACTTCTGTGCTACCAAATCTATTCACAATAAATTTCGTAGAGATTATCCACTTATGCCGCTATATGCACCTGAAAAATTATATCATAGTACACCACACAGCTCAGGAGGTATGACGTCATAAACACTGAGATGTGTGAAAAAGTGCCCCATCATACATGAAGTTTAATACTTTAATCTTTAAAGCAAAGAAACTGCTACAGTCGACTAAAGTTAAGGAAATCCCTGACGCCTGGTAGCGCTTTTGACGGCTTTCAACTGCGAAGCGCAAACGACTGCAGGCGAAAACAATAGCCTTCTGTAAACTAAGAAGAGGCGTTGCCATAGAGACTTTTACAAAATCGCACTGTAGACACGCGAAACAGCTGCGCCCTGCTGCCGGGACATGTAACTAGAAATATTGTTTATAATCGTGTTCTGAGTTAAATAAACATTTCAGAGAATTTGTATTTTGCATGCTATGTTTCTTAATTTGGATACAGTACTTGTACATTTGTACATTATCGTATTTCTTTGCATCACTTTTCCGTAAGTTAAAAAGATGTTTTCACGAATACATGGAAATGAATTGTTCTGCATTTCACTAAAAATACAGTTCAAAATGAATACTCATGCAATGCTGGGTTTGTCAGCTAGTACTTATATGAACAGCACCCGACAATATTGCAATTTCAGTCTCATTTAATATGTGACCGTAAGATGTGTAATTCGGTAATATAGTTTATGAGACGTCATGATCTCCAGAATGCTTGACTGGGATTGTTATATATCTTGACCATCTGGGGATGGTAATCAATTGCCCAAACCGGTAATGTGAACACTGTAATTTTTAAACGGTCTTGAACTTAACAATTTATTATCAATAATTTACGTTCATTGTTTCGTTCTATAGCTAAGTGTGAGTCATCTAACAAATTTAAGTTAAATCTACGTATTATCAGTTCAGATAAGGAATAATTTAACGCTTGTGTTTTCCTGCTTGCATTTAACAACATAATTTACTGTCGGTAGGAGGCTTACCAACGTCAACAACGCCGAGCATAGGTGTTTCCAGATATACAAGTGAGACCAAATTTGTAAAATGAGTAGTGCTGTAGACGACAGATGTGACTGCGACGAGTTCCGTAACACATACTTCCCGTAAAAGTGACAAGTCTTACACTCAGGGATACTCATGCTTACCTCCCACTAGTTTACAGAGTTAGAGTAAATCATCAGATGAAAAATAACAATTGCGTATTCTGACGCGGAATATAAAGTAAGTGCATTATGGAAGACATGGAAACTTCAACTTTCTCTATCCGTCTATAGCGTTTTAAAAATGGAAATCCTACTTGAGTTTTTGCTTCGTAGTGACAGGCTTAGCATAACCAGTAACTTTTCATAGACATTTACTGACGCTGAAACATCAAATTCTACATAACCAGGAAGATATAAGACTTTCCCTGCTCTCCAGGCCCAGGTCGTTCCCTCAGAGAAGACACATTGCAAGCAGCACTGCAACAAATTGTGGTGTCTTCTCGTAAAGTAACCACTCATTCGTCTGCTTTCAGACAGGCAATAAGTATCGAAGACGTATTCGAGAAAATAACAAAGGGAATTTGCATAGGTATTTCTTGCCATCTATAAACGGACAGGATTTTGGATTTGCTTGTAACGAACGGAGCAGTATAATATATGGTTGTGAAATAACTTGCAGGAATGCAGCCGGATGACGTCTTCGACAACCGTCGATATTTGGACACGAGGTAGCGATGAAGTGGGGATTTTCCCGTACGACCATTTCGCGAGTGTGCCGTGAATATCATGAGTCCGGTAAAACATCAAACCTTCTACATCGCTGCGACCGGAGAAAGATCCTGCCAGAACGGGATCAAGGGCGACTGAAGAGAATCGTTCAACATGAGAGAAGTGCAACCCTTGCGCAAATTGCTGCAGATTTCGATGCTAGGCCATCAACAAGTGTGAGCTTGCGAACCATTCAACGAAACATCGTCGATATGGGCTTTTGGAGCCGAAGGCCCTCTCGTTTACCCTTGACGACTTTACGACACAAAGCTTTACGCCTCGCATGGGCCCGTCACCACCGACATTGGACTGTTGATGTCTGGAAACATGTTGCCTGGTCAGACGAGTCTGATTTCTAATTGTACCGAGCGGATAGACGTATATGGGTGTGGAGACAACCTCATGAATCCATAGACCCTGCCTGTAAGCAGAGGACTTTGCAAGCTGGTGGAGGCTCTGTAATTGTATGGGACGTGTGCAGATGGGACCCCTGATAGGTCTAGATACGACTCTGACAGGTGAAACGTACGTAGCCATCCTGTCTGATCACCTGCATCCATTCATGCGCATTTTGCATTCCAAAAGACTTGGGCAATTCCGGCAGGACAATGAGACACCCCACACCCTCAGAACTGCTAGAGAGTGGCTCCAGGCACACTCTTCTGAGTTTAAACACTGCCGCTGGCCACCAAACTCATCAGACAAGAACATTATTCAGCATATCTTGGATGCCTTGCGATGTGCTCGTATTCTTACAGATTTCTGGACAGCCCTGCAGGATTCATGGTGTCAGTTTCTTTCAGCACTGCTTTAGACATTAGTAAAGACCATGCCACGTCGTGTTGCGGCACTTCTGCGTGCTCGTGGAAACCCTACACGATATTAGGCAGGTGGACCAGATTTTTGGCTCTTCAGTGTACTGGCACCACCACACACCCAAAATGACCGACGTCTTAAACCGTTAGTGAATATTAATAACCAACGGTGTGGGGTAGCTCGAACTCTGTCCCTCTGTTTTTTGACAAGAGTGAGAGCAGGTTTCAAAAATTGGCTCTGAGCACTATGGGACCTAATTTCTGAGGTCATCAGTCCCCTCGAACTTAGAACTACTTAAACCTAACTAACCTAAGGACATCACACACATCCATGCCCGAGGCAGGATTCGAACCTGCGACCGTAGCGTTCACGTGGTTCCAGACTGTAGCGCCTAGAACCGCACGGCCACTCCGGCCGGCGAACAGGTTTCCCCGCAGAATTTAAACAAAAACGTCCTTCTCTATTTATAAGGTCACTACCTAATTTAACTTCAACAGCTTTCTTAAGCCAACAACTGGAACTGCATGCCAGGATCTCCATGTTGTTGTATTCCACAGGATGACCGGTTCAAAAACAATGTTCTTCAGTATCAAATTTGCGCTGTTGCTGTAAGCGTGTATGGCGTTTATGCTTAGTGCACAGTCGTGTTAGTCTGACCAATATAATGACATACCACAACTGTAAGGAATACGATAGACATCTGCCTTACACAAACAAACCTAAAAGGACGCTGGTCTTATATGGTGGCCAAAAAACATATTTCACATCATATTTCTGCAAAACGCGACCAGTCCTGTTGGAAATGCTTCCTGCGTAAGGCAAAAATGCCGTAGATACTGCTGCCACAGCGATGACATATCCACTCACCTGGAGCACACTTGGTCCATAGCGCAACACAGTCCGCCCTGTCTTTCACTATCGCCATTCTGGAGAAAGGTGACCTCGAGGTAACTCAGCTGAAAAATTCGCATGGTCTGAAATGGCGTGGGCCCTGTTAACAAAGGTATCAGGCCGTAGATACGAGATTGCATTTTGCGTTCTACCATCTTCTCGTAACTGAAGAAACGGCCGTTGCAGACGAGCACTACAAAGAAAATACTAACGTTCGGCGAATCTCGTTCACGTGCTACAATTTCATGAAGACTTTCAGTGCTCTACACTCCCATATTGTGGCTATTAACCCTTGTATATAAACGGGCAGTTGCTTCCTCATTGAATAACTGCTTGGAGGCGAAATATTCATTCTCAAGTGTTTCCTGCAGTGTGATGCGAAATTGTAGACGCTTGCCATAAGCTTCTGGATGTAATTGTTGCACGACCTGTAGACGGTACCGTCTGATATGTAACTGCCGCCACCGCACACCCTTTGCAGTGGTGGTCGAAATTAGAGGCTTGTGCGAACCGTTGAATTTTTTGGACTTGCTCTCTCCATTGTTACATCTGGCACACATGATCGACCGTTCGATACCAATGCAGGATGCCTTCTTTACAGGACGGATCTTTTCCATAATCCCCTCTGAATACAGGCAAACATCTGTCGTATTTCAACACACAAAAACTGTTTTCTTGTATTGCGCTGTTTTTCGAAGGTACTGCACTCCTAACGCCACCTGCTGAGCACAGTGCATCCTCGGTGAGTTTGTTGTACTTATGCATGTGTCATATTTGTACTTGTAAAAATACAGAACTTTGAAAACGATGAATCGTTTATAGTGGACCCGCATTAAGAATCTGACGACATGTCATCTATATTAGCAAACGGCTCAATTCCGTCATACTGCAGGTTGCCTATCTAACAGCGTCCAGGGGCAACAAAAATTTGATTTTCCAGCCGGTGTGGCCGAGCGGTTCTAAGCGCTATAATCTGGAACCGCCCGACCGCTACGGTCGCAGGTTCGAATCCTGCCTCAGTCATGGATGTGTGTGATGTCCTTAGGTTAGTTAGGTTTAAGTAGTTCTAAGTTCTAGGGGACTGATGACCACAGAAGTTAAGTCCCATTTTTAAAAATTTCGGATGAGGACATAATCTGCACATTAAGAAATATAATCTTATGTTAAAGGTTTTAGCCAGTAAGTTAAGTATTGAGGTTAGAAACTGCGTCTTGAGGTAGTACAACTCACAGCTTGCAAGTTATCCCGACTGTACTTACGCTGAACGAGAATGAGAATGAGAGAACTTCGTGACTTCCAAACAACTTTGCTCATAATTTCAAACTTTTTCGAAACTTTTCCTCGGTGACACCCTCCGCTCCCGCTCCCTGCCAAATTAATGAAATGAAAAAAGTCTACCGTTTATTACATTTTCGTTGCTCTCGCAGTAAAACTTCAGCATCAGGAATGATGCTTTAATTTATTGCTTCCTTACTACTAGCTTTATTCCCAACACGTTTTTCAGACAGTATCCACTTACTGTGTGATTATTATTAACGTCTATAAAGCCCCGAAGCTTGGTTATTGCAACGACAAAATTTTGTAATTTCTACGTTTAGAGCAGACCAGATTTATAAAAGTACTCAACAAAAGAGGTGCTTAGCAGAGAGATGTGCAGCAATCGCGTGTGGCGAGATATGTCGTCTGGTGACGTCACATATTCAACGTTTGTCATCCACTTTCGGAGTGTTTCCCGACACTGGCAGCCCCATATATCTTATATTAAATTACTTGTCTCACCGTCAACTACGTCGCTTCAGGTTTTTTTAACGTTAATAAGAATCACCCTGTATGCCACTGAATATACCTGCAAAATTAGATTGTTGGACCAATAGTTCAGGAGATGTGACGTCATAAAAACACTGAGATGCGTGAAAAACTAGCTGTTCTTAAAACGGAGCTCAAATTACTCAGACTGTACTCATCCAGTGAATAATCAGAAAGTAATGAAACCAACTCAATTAGGGTTTTTCGTCGTCAACCAAAAAAGTTTTACACGCTAAACGCCAACTTATTTGTAAAGTAATCAGACGTTTGAAGCCGAAACAGAAGTGTACATTTTTCTCTTTGACGAAATACAAAGGTATGTTTCGACCTTGCCTTGAAAAGAAAGCTAAACAATATTCATTTGTCACCTGACTTTTTTCATACAATTTTGGTATTGGAAGAAAGACAAGTCAAATGCATTGCTATTTGTTTTTAATTTGCCTTAGCATTTAATACGTAAAGGGAAAGAGAGAAAACAGGTAGTTCTGAAACATACGGAAGAAGTGTGAACTGCATTGGGCAGTGAGATGGAAAATGCATTTTATCTGTACTTTCTTCGATATGGCTGTAAGGGAAACTGACGAAGGTTATAAGGTGACAAAGTGTTAATATTATCTGACCTATTTCAACAGTTTTCTTGACATTCAGGTTTTCCTACATATTCTGCAACTTGACTTAGCATTGTTTCATCATGTTTAGTGGATTTAGTTAAAAATCTTAAAACGTAAACCCATATTTTATGGAAAAACAGGACGTTACGGATAAAAGTCGTGGCCACTTCTGTTTTTGATTACATTTTACACTTATTTACGAGGTGTCGTCTGAAAATACTCGTAATATGCAAACTACGAAACTGATTCGACGTCTTCCAGTCTTGTTTGAACGTTTAACCACACAATGAGCTGTATTTGTTTTGGAATTGCTGTCTCGCTCAGTCTTTTAAGTGACAACATTTTCGCCATTATTGCATTATTTATTACAATTTCCATAGAAGCATCTTTACAGTTAAGTCATTTTCAAACGAATAAGGTGCTGACATGAGTCGTATAGGCGCACATCCTGTTTACTTATTTTGCTAATGCTGGCAACTGCTGTGATCTATATAATGGGTGTTTTCTTTTTTTTAACTTGGAACAACTAAAAATCTCGAAAAATACTCATCGTGTGAAAAAAAATGTTCCAGATGAGAAGTTAATATTTTGAAAGGGGGCATCTGCATGTGCTAAAACTGTACACCCACTAACTTCCCTCCTCCTCCCCCTCCCCCCTCACATTTCAAATGGGAATCCCTTTTTTTTTATTGCGGATTCGTATCCTACGCCAAAAGATATCTAGGGTCTGTCTGAAATGATTTTTTCCATTCGTGGTAGATGACGCCGTAATCGGCGCGAGAGTTGGGCGGTTGGACAGAAGAGCACACCGATATCAGCCACCCTTTTGGTGAGATGCGAAAGCACGCAATGAAACCAAGGATCCTGATGGTGTGGAGACTAACCGAAATCAAACCCGAAGGGATTCTGCAAATTTGATTGTAGAGTAAAATTTTTACGTTTTGACTCTTAAACGTCTGGCAAGTGAGCTACTTTTAACATAATGTGGTTTTCTGTCCCTTTCAGGGTTGATTTAGATGAGAGCCCACACTATGACGATGCTTGATTCCGGTGAGTGCCCTCGAATCTCACCATCACAGTGACTGATATCGGTGCGTTCTTCCGTCCAACCTCCGTAACTCGCTCGTCGATTATAGCGCCATCTATCACGAATGGAAAAAATTAATTCAGACAGACCCTAGATATTTTTTGACGTAGAACCCGAATCGGCAAAGGATGGTTCCTACTTGAAAATAAAAGGTCAGCGGTAAGGGGAGGGGGGTTACTGCTTATCCAGTTTTAGCACCTTGAAAATATTAACTTTTCATCTGAAACATTTTTTTTTCATACGATGCTTATTTTTCCAAGTTAAAACAAATATCCTGTATACCTGTGATCTTCCGCCTCCTACCGAAACAGATAGTCCCATCAGCCAGCGTGCCAAGAGCATCCTTATAGCGAACGATTAGTAGGTGGCTTGCTAAGTATAGATGTGTATGTAGAGCAGCCGTCAGTGCGGCTGAAAGCGCAGACGCATCAGTAGAAAGGTTTCCAATGTTGCAGGCTGTTGCAAAGACCTATTAGTCTTCTGACTGGTTTGAAGGAACCCGCCACGAATTTGTCTCCTGTGCCAACCTCTTCATGTCCGAGTAGCGCTTGCAAACTCAATTATTTGCTGGATATATTCCAGTCTCTGCCTTCCTCTACAGTTTTTACTCACTACAGCTCCCTCTAGTACCACGGAAATCATTCCACAATGTCTTAATAGGTGTCCTACCATCCTGTCCCTACTTCTTGTCAGTGTTTTCCATATATTCCTTTCCTCGCCTAGTCAGCGGAGAACCTCCTCATTCCTTATCTTACCAGTCGACATAATTTTCAACGGTCCCCTGTAACACCACATCTCAAATGCTTCGATCTCTTCTCGTTTTCCCCCAGTCCACGACTCACTGCCATAGACTGCTGTGCTCCAGTCTTACATTCTCAGAAATTTCTTCTATATTCGATACTAGCACACTTCTCTTGGCCAGGAATGCCCTTTTGCTTGTGATAGTCTGATTTTTATTCTCCTTGCTCCGTCCGTTTGCTGCCTAGGTAACAGAATTCCATAACTTCGTCTTCCGCTACTTCTCATTACTTTCATCTTTCTTCGACTTTCCGTCGCTACATACGGGGCTACAAGTTCCGATATTCAGTTAACCACAAAATTCGTTAGGAATACTTGATTTTAGTATTCATGCGATGCAATCAAAATTAATTTACATATGTAACTTTGATATTAAGACAGTTATTTGGGTCATTAGTTGTGAGATTTTTTTAGTAATAATCTTTTAATGTCTAAAGTCGTAAAATAACAACTTACCCCGACTTGGGGCAAATTGTTAACGAGCCGGGGTAAGTTGTTACCATATTTGTTAAAACTATTGTTTGTGAAATAAAAAACAATAAATGATTAAACCATGTCTGTTTATTTAAGAAATAATCAACAATGTCGTATGTATTATCAGGTAAATATTTGTATGTTATATAATAAGTAACTATAATTTGTACTTAAACTATTATTAACCCTTTAGTATTTATCAAATAGCTTATAACTACTCAGCCTTGATAATGCAATCATATAGGCCTTGTCTTAGGCTGATAATATCTATCATATTGCCGTCATAGGCAGAGAAATCGTATACTTATAATTAACTTATCATCAGCAGATATATCACAATCACTGTTTGGGCATAGATAGGTTAATAAGGCTTGATTCTGCCTACATCTGGAATGGGCCCGGTTCTTATATTCTTGACACTCCTCCAGAACGTGAATTGGAGTATCTGTCACAGCACACTAGACAATAATACTCTAAACTGTCCTCTTCACCCTCAGACCTTTCACTACTCGTTTGTAAAACCTGTCATTTAACAGACTTCGCCTTCCCTTTGCCTTTTCCTTTTGCGTTTCCGTGTGTTATTTTACCTTTTCCTTTATTTTTTCTCACTCTTTTATTGTTGATGTTCACTTTTAATGTTCTACTAAGATTTATTTTACTGGAGTATCGTTTAAAATAGCGGATTTTCTAAGACGTCCCCTTCGGAAAAGGACTTACTGCTTCTGGAAAGAAAGGGACTTGATCTCCGAGTTGTTCTTCTATGACACCAGAAGATGCAGGCAGACTGACAACCCTTGATGGCAGAGGCGCATCAACTTTTTTTGTAGCACATCGCGATATTTTCTACCCCAGATCCTAGCTTTTTGACAAATCTGTATGAAGTCATATGGCAAATTTCTCATTCTTTGGCAACAGTTTTTATTTTTCTTCCATCGTTGAAAACTGAATCTGCTGCTTTTGGATCCAACTCCTGAGACACAGAACCTCGTGTTGTTTCTCGGGTATATGTCCTCATACTACATAAGAAAAAAATAACGATATTTATACTCCATTGGTGGTACAAATGAATTGGGGCAAGTTGTGGCCACAACGTGCCCCCGATAAAAGGAGCATCTAGCTTCAATCACACATGTTGAAATAGAAGCAAGATATTGGTTACCTCACGAAATATAGCTAATTTACGCATTGTGTACCAAAACAGTAGCTAAATCCTTACAATAAAATACTGAAATACTAAAGGCTACTCGTTAAAATTCGTGAGACAGACCAAAAATACCAAATAAGAAAATATTTACTTACGTGAACCAACGACGCACGTGCTGTCGTTCGAATGTTCCGGGGACCACTAGCATGTTTACGATGGCTGCAGTCGATGCGCTGTGGCGTTTCATTTCACGACATGTTTACTTCATATTCATATCTCTTTCCCTTGCGGAGTTATTTCAACTTACCTCGGTAACTTCTAGCCCCGCTCTACTCTACTCATTAGACTGTTCAGCCCATTCAACGGATTCTGTAATTCATTCTGAGTATCACTGAGGATAGCAATGTCATCAGCGAACCTTATCACTGATATCCTTTCACGTTGAATTTTAATCTCACCTGGAACCCTGGTCTATTTGGCCAGGAGTGATTGACTGGGAGGAGGGAGGGGGGGAGGGGTTGGTGATTGCTGCGCTACGCCGCAGGTGGGCAGTGACGTAGTTGTGAGGCTAAAGAGGGCGCGCGTGGGCAGGAGTTTAGCCGGGGCGGCCGGAAATGGCTTGCGACCTTTGCGTGGGTCGCAGCAACCGTGTTTAATTCAGCGCGCCGCGCACAGCCGCACAGCTGATCGCGGATCGACCGGCTCTCGGCCCGCGCCCTGGGCAATGCTCGCTGCTGCCCCCACACCCTGCTCAGCGTCCAAGAGCTGGTCTTCCTTACAACGTCTACCTTCCCCACAGGTGTTTTATTTATACGTTGCTAGCTTAGAGCCCGCTGCTTCGCTCGCATAGACTGTATGCCCTGCAGAGTTTTTTTTCATTTTCTTTTTATTTAATCTAATTTTTATGTTGTTGGTCAACTGCAACACCCTCTAAGCTATCCACACTACCTAAGGCCATACAAGCATGATCTTTTCGGAATGTACTAGAAAGCGCTGCTGGTAGCTGGAGTCCAAAGTTGTTGTTAATCATGCATTTGCTTTCTTGTGGAGATATTTCCGTAGCAACTTTCATCTCCTAACAAATTTTTCTGTATACCTAACCGAGAAGTGAATGCCAATTCTCATAAATTTATATTTATTTTTTTTAATGTAACGAAACATTTTCTTAAAAAAATTCATCCACTATTGCACTTCCTTAAGGGTGGAATTTCCAGAAACCCTGAAACATGTTTTTTTTTTTTAATTTCTAACCGAGAAGTTAAATGCCAACTGTCACAGATGTAGCCTTAAAATGCTTGAGTAGTTCTTTAGCAATCATTTATTTTCAAAAAAACTTTCACCTACTATTTTACCCCCTTAGTGGCTGAATTTACAAAAATGCCGAAACATGTAATTTTTTTATTTTTTGACTGAGAAACCAAATACCAGTTTTCCTAACTCTAGCTCAAAATTCCCTTAATAGCGATATACTTTCAAAAAGCCTTTCATCGCCTATATCATCCCCTTAGGAATGGAACTTCGGACAATCCCTCCTTAAACGATGCCTACGGTATAAGGTTCATACCCTCTCCAAAAAAAAAAAAAAAAATAGGAATGTGGGTAAGGTACTACAAACAGCGTACTGAACGCATTATTGAGGCCAAGATAGATACGAAGCTCACGCCTACCACAGTAGTACAAGTATATATACCAACTAGCTCCGCAGATGACGAAGAGATTGATGAAATGTATGATGAGATAAAAGAAATTATTCAGATAGTGAAGCGAGACGAAAATTTAATAATCATGGGTGACTGGAATTCGATAGTAGGAAAAGGAAGAGAAGGAAACGTAGTAGGTGAATATGGAATGGGTGTAAGGAATGAAAGAGGAAGCCGCCTAGTAGCATTTTGCATGGAGCATACTTTAATCATGAATGAAAAAAATTTGTATTGGAGGGCAGCGTGGAGGGTAAAAATCGTAGAGGGAGACCAAGAGATGAATACACTAAACAGATTCAGAAGGATGTAGGTTGCAGTAGGTACTGGGAGGTGAAGAAGCTTGCACAGGATAGAGTAGCACGGGGAGCTGCATCAAACCAGTCTCTGGATTGAAGACCACAACAACAAACAACCCTCTCCAGACTTCAAGCTTCTATACTATACACCCCCTCAGGAGTGTAATTTCCAAAAAATGTGACATGCGTATGGTTTACTTCTAACAGAGAAACCGAATACAAATTTTCATATATTTAACTTACAATGCTTGTACAATGAAATATTTCCATAAAAACTTTCATCCCCCGTTTCACCCACCATAGGGGTTGAATTTCCAAAAACCGTAAAACTCGTATTTCTTTATTTCCAACTGAGAAGCCAAATTTAATTTTTCAGAGATTTATCTTTAAAAATGTCTTCATAATAAAATGTTTCCACAACAAATGTCATCCCCCATTTCACTCCCTTAGGGGTTCAGTTCCCAAACACTGAAACACGTGCGAACCATTAAGCGAAACATCGTCAATATGGGCTTTTGGAGCCGAAGGCCCACTCGTTTATCATTGATGACTTTACGACACAAAGCTTTACGCCTCGCCTATGCCCGTCAACATCGATGTTGGACTGTTGATGACTGGAAATATGTTGCCTGGTCGGACGAGTCTCGTTTCAAATTGTATCGTGAGGATTGGACGTGTACGGGTACGGAACAACCTCATAATCAATGCACCCTGCACTTCAGCAGGGGACTGTTCAAGTTGGTGGAGGCACTGTAATGGCCGGAGCGTCTGCTGTTGGAGTGATATGGGACCCCTGATAGTCTAGGTATGACTCTGACAGGTGACACGTGCGTAAGTTCAAAATGTGTGTGAAATCTTATGGGACCAAACTGCGGAGGTCATCGGTCCCTAAGCATACGCATTACTTAAATTAACTTACGTTAAGGACAACAAACACATCAATGCCCGAGGGAGGACTTGAACCTCTGACGGGGGGAGGCCGCGCGGACCGTGACAAGACGCCTCGACCGGGCGGCTAGCCCGTGCGGCGAAAACGGTTGGGTATCCTTCCTTGTCAGATCCACCAAAAAAAAAAAAAAAAAAAAAAAATCACCTCGGCGTATAATTAAATCGAATCAATGTAGATTGCTCTCTGCAGCTGTTCTTTCGCAACATGGCAATGCATTAGCTCCTACCAAACAAAGACCTTGCTACAATTACAGACGTGAAGTTTGCTTATCTTCTCAGCAGACCTGTCTTCGAGTGATTTATACATGTCTCGGTCACTTAGATAAGTATTGGGTAATATCAAGTTGACATAATTTTTCAGAGGCTCACATGGCCACCGTTTCCAAATGAGACGTTATTTCTGAGTCTCGTACATTCAGCAACAGCGTCTCGTTTGCAAACGATGGCCATGTGGACTTCTGAAAAATTATATCATTGTGGTTTTGTGATCCGTTCGCATGCCCGAGAAGAATTCCACAAATCACGTGCGTCAGATTCCACTTCAAATTTCGAGTCCCCATGCTGTACTTAACTTACTTGTCGCGACAGCAGAACAATGTCACTGAAATTCCAAATCACAGTTTGACTAATGTAAGACTATCTTTCTCCGCCACCAACGTAGGTAGCAATGTTCATAGGTACTAATAAAACAATGATACAAAAAGCTGACAACATTTTATTCGTAAAAAGTGTATCTTTTGCTGTTTCCGTTAAGTGAATTCAATGTAGTTTTCCTTACACATACCCTCTAACTAAGAAGTATCACCACGTTTTTAACTAATCTGAAACTGTTAACACGTGCTCACCCAATATTCTTACTCTAACGAGTTTCTCGGCACATAGGTCACACAGCTGCATGATGCAACGGTTCAATTACCAGCTCTGCGGATGCACTGACAGCAATGTCAATATGCCCTCGGGCAGTTCGACGGCCAGTCAGCAACAGGAGAAAAAAACAACAGGGATAATTGGATCAGGCCATATCGGTTGCAGATGACAGTAAAGAAAAGCAAAATAATAGGCGGCTGATTCTGCTTGCTACTCACGCCTGTGGGAAACGAGAAGGCTGCAGTGCAAGACACTACGTTCGTGTACATGCTGGGCTCAGTATTTTGCATCATTATTATAAACAAAGCAGATGGTTTATTTAAAAATAACCTCTCTAAATTTGATTCGGTTTCGTACTTTTGGCCCAAACTGGTAACCATGGTCGAAACCTACTATCTTCATTGATTAAACACAACTGAACACCGAGCGAGGTGGCGCAGTGGTTAGCACTCTGGACTCGCATTCGGGAGGACGACGGTTCAATCCCGTCTCCGGCCATCCTGATTTAGGTTTTCCGTGATTTCCCTAAATCGTTTCAGGCAAATGCCGGGATGGTTCCTTTGAAAGGGCACGGCCGATTTCCTTCCCCATCCTTCCGTAACCCGAGCTTGCTCTCCGTCTCTAATGACCTCGTTGTCGACGGGACGTTAAACACCAATCACCACCACCACCACAACTGAACAAAACCCGAATTATTTCAGTTCGAAAATAGGAAATTTCAGCAAAAGCAACCGATGTCCAAGATATTTCTCACAAAAACAGCCACTGTTATTTTACATTGTCTATTTTTCTTAGAATTTTAACGACGTTTCGCATCATCTCCAGTTAGAAGGAGGAGTTTTCAAGAGAAGGCAGAAATAAATGACTTCTTTTTCTATTTCACTATAGGAAAAGCAAGTAAAATTTGAACAGGGATGAAGTTTTGTTACAGATGAAAGTGGTTGTTACCGTAAAAACTTTGGATTTACTGTACGTGATATATATTTTGGTTCAAGGACTGAAATTGTTAGATTGGATAAATTTATCTTTTCTACATGAGAGGCCAAACAATCAGAATCTCTTCTTTGTTTCAAGCAAGAGGAGAATCAATTCAGTACAGTACCGGGTGAATTATTACTACGAGGGTTGGAATAGTGGCGGCTATTTATGTACACCTTGTACAAAATAGATACATGTTTCAAAGTTTCACTGACCCTCGTAACCAGCTTTGTGTATAACCCGTTGCCAGAGATGTGGAAGTCTTAGGATACTCTTAACAGTTCCAGTTGGGTTGACAGTTCGAGCGGCGCGATCTATTGCGCGACAAATTTGTAGCAGTTTTGAAGCGAATGCCGTGAAGTGTTTCCTGCAGTTTAGAAATCAAGTTGAACTTACGAGGTCTTAAGTCAGGGGAGTGCAGTAGGTGGTATAGCACTTTGCAGCACCATCAGCCAAACAAATCAGTAACAGCTTGCACTGTACGTGCTTCAGCATTGTGCTGCAAAATGATGGTCAGGCTCTGCAGAAAGTGTCATCACTTCTGTCTCTATGCTAATCTTTGGAACACAATCTACGACGGGCCATTCGTCGAAAGTAACACTCCAGACAGTCCATGACGCTGCGATAATACTCTGTGGATGATAGCTTCTTGGAGACTTACTCTTGAAATTCAGATTGTAAACACTGTATTAATTGTACCTAATTTTCCATTCCTCAGACAGGAAGCGTAATTTTCTCTTCCCAGAGTTTAAAATATAGAACAGGTGGATTGGAAAGTATAGGAAGGTGGAACTGTATTAATATGAATAACCTAACTAACCGCATTGCTCTTTACATTGGTAAGCAGCCGGTTCTATTGTATGCACAATGTAAACAAGCTCTCACTGCGTATGTATACTTTCAACTCGTGTTCCTAGTCAGCCAGTGCTCTTAACAATTATGGCTTTGCAAAAAATAAAGAAAAACGTAGACATTGTTTCTGGCCAATACCTCAAGTAAACGAAATTCCCGCTACTGACTGTATGATAATAATAATAATAATAATAAAAGAGACATGTCATACATTTCCACTGATGTACACTATCTGAGCAAAGGTATCCAGACACCTGTTAGTGAACGTTAATGTATAGTACGTCCACACTTCGTCTTTACGAGTGCTTGAACTACGCTGCGAACACTTTCAGTGAGGTGTCAGTGTCTGTGGAGGAATGGCAGTTCATTCTTCCTCAAGTGCCGAAACCAGAGAAGATGGTGATGTTACGCGCTGGGGACTGAAGCGGCAGACCAGTCCATTTCAGGAATGTTACTGTCCATAAACCATTGCCTCACAAGTGGTGCTTTATAACGGGGTGCATTTTCAGGCTGATGCAATCAGTTATCGTCACCGAATCGTTCCTCTACTGAACGCAGTACACACTGCTGTAAAATGTGGCCATAACCTTCCGCATTTAGCGTTTTCTTAAGCGCTGTAAGGGGGGAAACACCCTAATCGCGAAAAAACACCGCTATTCGTAACATCACCTCCTCTGTGCTTCACTGTTGGCACTACGCGTGATAGCAGGAACTGCCATAGGGTCTAGCATGATTCATAACTCCAAGTCACTCGTTTGAGTCATCCGATCTTTACAGCATCTCAAGCGTCACTAATCACTGACTGCAGATATGTGTCGCTTATGAACCATTGTAAAATGGTTCAAATGGCTCTATGCACTATGGGACTTAACATCTGAGGTCATCAGTCCCCTAGACTTAGAGCTACTTAAACCTAACTAACCTAAGGACATCACACACATCCATGCCCGGGGCAGGATTTGAACTTGCGACCTTAGCAGCAACACGGTTCCGGGCTGAAGCGCCTAGAACCGCTCGGTCACAGCGGCCGGCCCAACCATTGTACCCCAATTTTTTAACCTGGGCACACACAACTGACGTGCTAGCACGTTGGAATTCAGAGTAGCCGGCCGGAGTAGCCGAGCGGTTCTAGGCACTGCAGTCTGGAACAGCGCGACCGCTACGGTCGCAGGTTCGAATCCTGCCTCGGGCATGGATGTGTGTGATGTCCTTAGGTTAGTTAGGTTCAAGTAGTTCTAAGTTCTAGGGGACTGATGACCTCGTAAGTTAAGTCCCATAGTGCTCAGAGCCATTTGAACCATTTGATTCAGAGTAATTCCTACCGTTGATTTCATGTGGTTATTACAACCGCACTCCGCAAGACCCAACGATCTCTAATCGTCAGTACACGAGGTCTGCCTGGTCTTGTTTTAGCTGTGATTTACCCTTCTCGTTTCCACTTCAGAATCCAATCACCAACAGTCGACTTGGACAGCTTGGCTTCAAGTGGTTCAAATGGCTCTGAGCACTATGAGACTTAACTTCTGAGGTCATCAGTCCCCTAAAACTTATAACTACTTAAACCTAACTGAACTAAGGACATCGCACACATCCATGCCCGAGGCAGGATTCGAACCTGCGACCGTAGCGGTCTCGCGGTTCCAGACTGTAGCGCCTAGAACAGGACGGCCACTCCGGCCTGCTTGGGCAGCTTCGGAAGAATTCAAATGTCTCCGATGGGTTTGTTGTTCAGGTGACTTCAATGGCTAGCACACGACCGAAGTGAGGTACCTCTTCTGACTGACTCACTCTTCTGTTACTGATAGCCGTGCGGGATTAGCCGAGCGGTCTGGGGCGCTGCAGTCATGGACTGTGCGGCTAATCCCGGCGGAGGTTCGAGTCCTCCCTCGGGGATGGGTGTGTGTGTTTGTCCTTAGGGTAATTTAGGTTAAGTAGCGTGTAAGCTTAGGGACTGATGACCTTAGCAGTTAAGTCCCATAAGATTTCACACACATTTGAACATTTGTTACTGCTTCTCTACTGCCTACATTACACTCCTAGCCTCCTTTTATACTGTTGGATCGTACATGTAGTGGACAATTGTTAGTCACATATGGGTGTACTCATACCTTTGATGTGATAGCGTACAACTCACAGGACTTACCTTCTTCTAACCCACAAAGTCGATGCAGGGGGCTGTAAGAGATTTTACTTGCATGTGGCGCAGTCTCTGTGCAGAGATGGGGCGCCAGCTGTGTGGCGTTGGGTTCCGGCATGCCGGCGTCCTCAGTATCGATTGGCGGCGACCGCGAGGTTCTGCGCACCGCAAGGTCGTCTCGGGTCCACCGCCGCAGCCGCATCGGCAGTGCCAGATGTAGGGGAAAGTAGTGAAAGAGCACGCGATTAGCATTTAACCGCTTATACTTAGTAGAGGAGGAGGTTAAAACAAACTTTTACGATTACAAATTGCACTACTGACCATTAAAATTGCTACACCAAGAAGAAATGCAGATGAAAACAAGTATTCATTGGACAAATATTTTATAGTAGAACTGACATGTGATTACATTTACATCCTGAGAAATCAGTACCCAGAACAACCACCTCTGGCCGTAATAACGGCCTTGATACGCCTGGGCATTGAGTCAAACAGAGCTAGGATGGCGTGTACAGGTACAGCTGCCCATGCAGCTTCAATACGATACCACAGTTCATCAGGAGTAGTGACTGGCGTATTGTGACGAGCCAGTTGCTCGGCCACCATTGACCAGACTTTTAACTCGGTGAGAGATCTGGAGAATGTGCTGGTTAAAAAATGGTTCGAATGGCTCTGAGCACTATGCGACTTAACTTCTCAGGCCATCAGTCGCCTAGAACTTAGAACTAATTAAACCTAACTAACCTAAGGAAATCACACACATCCATGCCCGAGGCAGGATTCCAGACTGTAGCGCCTAGAACCGCACGGCCACTCCGGCCGGCGGAGAATGTGCTGGCTAGGGCAGCAGTCGAACATTTTCTGTATCCAAAAAGGCCCGTACAGGACCTGCATCATGCGGTCGTGCATTATCCTGGTGAAATGTAGGGTTTCGCAGGGATCGAATGAAGGGTAGAGCCACGGGTTGTAACACATCTGAAATGTAACGTCCTCTGGTCAAAGTGCCGTCAATGCGAACAAGAGGTGGCCGAGACGTGTAACCAATAGCACCCCATACCACCACGCCGGGTGATACCCCAGTATGGCGATGACGAATACACGCTTCCAATGTGTGTTCACCGCGACGTCGCCAAACGCTGATGCCACCATCTTGATGCTGTAAACAGAACCTGGATTCATCCGAAAGAATGACGTTTTGCCATTCGTGCATCCACGTTCGTCGTTGAGTACGCCATCGCAGGCGCTCCTGTCTGTGAAGCAGCGTCAAGGGTAACCGCAGCCATGGTCTCCGAGCTGATAGTCCATGCTGCCGCAAACGTCGTCGAACTGTTTGTGCAGATGGTTGTTGTCACGTATACTGAAGGCCACATACATAGAAAGAAATGCTTATCGTAATAAAATAAGAGAAGTCAGAGCTCGCACGGAAAGATTTATGCGTTCCTTTTCTACTCGTGCTGTTCGAGAATGGAACGGTAAAAGTGATTCGATGAATTCCTTGCCAGCCACACAAGTGTGAATTGGAAAGTACTCATGTAGATGTAAATTTAAATCTAATCTTCATGTTTGTTGTCACTGTCAGTGTTGGAAACGAGCAGTCTCTCGTAAGTCTTTTAAATATTAAAAATTATCGAAATCAAGATCGGAAACGCCAGTTCGTAAAAAAAAAAAAACAGTTCTTCATCAAGAACCAACAATATCATTTGATCTCCCGTGATTTTTCTACTGCAAATCATGGAAAGGTGTAATTTTTGAAAAGGCTATGCTACTGCACGTCATTTCAAATCACATCATCTAAATGGTTAGAATTAAATAAAATTTATTTGAGCTGCCGTGACGTTTCGGCAGTGGTACTTCTGGTTAACGGCAAGAGTAAAACATATCATGCGCCACAGACAATAATTAAGCGCTTTTATTAATTGCTGACATAACATTCTGAATTCTGTGATTGTCATAGACATGTTCTCGACAGTCCCAATTATTTTATTACCACTTCAGCACGACCGTGACAGTTCTTGCCATTTACGGATGATAACTGATTTAATTTACTGCCCTGCCAGAGAGAACATGTTGCGTCAGTGTTTGCACGTCTGCCGGTAATTACTTCACATTTAGCATTCTAGTGGATTCAGCGAACAGACGGACTTAATTAGAGTTAATTTTCCTATACTCTGGAAACAGTTCGAAAACAGAATTTAGAGAGCTAGAGTGGGTGACTACCGTATACTGTTACACTAAACCTGAAAATAGAAAATCAAGTACATTTGCATATACAGGCACACACACACACACACACACACACACACACACACACACAGCTTCATATGTAACTTGGTAAACAAAACCTGAAAATAGAAAATCAAGTACCATTACATGTACAGCACACAGCTTCATTTGTAACGGGAAAGTGAATAATATGCACATGCATGTACTACACTGCTGCGCAGTATACAATACTAGAGAGAGATCCCAATTTTTGCAAAATATGTTGGTGATAGCTATTGTGTCATACAATGAGCTTAGGCATTTGTAAACATAACGACATCAAAATATTAATCGATTTGTGATTGCATGATAAAGTTATACTCGATAGAATATGTCAACTTACGAGCACAATTCTCGTAAGTTTTAATTTTCTGTTTTAACATAAATAAATTTACGGATGAGGCTCATAAAATGCTGGATAAGACCTAAGTTGAGGCATCTATTGCTGAAAGAACGTGCGGGGAATAGTTCCAATGCTTTGACGTCGAAGACCGGCATGGCGGTGAAAGATAGTTCTTCGAAGTTACTGAAACCGGCTAAAACAATCATAGGAAATCGTTATCAAAAGCAACTGATGCTGCTGAGTCGCGCACTGAAAGAAAAAATATAGCGCTGGACATGAAAAGGTGGTTTTTCACCATGATAATGCTCGACCCCATGGCGCAAAACCCTTCAAGGCATACTTGGAAACGTTGAAATGGAAAGTCCTACCCCACCCATCGCATTCCCCAGACATTGCTCCCTCTGACTACCACCTTTTTCGAATAATGGCTCATAGTCTAGCTGAGCATCACTTCTGATCATATAAACAGGAGTAAAATTGGATCGATTTATGGCTCTCATCAAAAGACACTCGATTCTTCCACCGAGAGATTCGTATGCTGCCCGGAAGATGGGAGAAAGTAGTGGTCATCGAGGGCCAATCAGTCGCAAATATTCTGTAACTATTTCACAATAAAGTCTCAGACTTCGAGAAAAAATGGCGCAAGCAAAGGTGTAGACCTAACAGTAGACAAACTAGTCATAAAGAACTGATATCAGAGAAATTGTCCAAGTGACTTTCGAGCCGAAGAAGGGGGCTGAAACAAAGGGTGGAATGTGGTTAAGAGGACTGTGACAGACTTCTAAACGTACGACACGTCCACGGTGGCGTTGGGCAGAATTGTGGAGAAATTTGGTGTCAGTGTGACATAATTAACACACTTTACACCTCATGTGAATTTCCAAGCTGTGGCCTTTTTTTCGCATGTGTCGACACCTTTTTGATTAAAGTTTCACCGAGCCCGAGGGTAACTCGCAGGCGCCACGCTATTGCACAGTCACAGAGGAAAGGTGGTTGTAGGTACCTGTGAGCCAAAATTCAAACTTATTCGACGCAATTGAGACACTTACGGAGTTTCTAAAAAGTGATCCTCTAATTTTGTTGCGCAGTGTATAATAGAGCCAGCCCATACCAATCTACCCTTCGTCAAAGTTACTCACGTCAGTGGATTTCCCCATTGCGGCCCATATCGTCGTTACAATGATTCCCTATTCGTCTCTACACCGTTTCTATACATGATGTGATCAAAACTATCCGGACATCTCCATATTAGGTGCATTGTCCTGCCACCTACTCCTTATGAGCGACCTCAGTAGTCATTAGGCATCGAGAGAGAGCAGAATGAGGCGGTGCGCGGAACTCACGGATTTCGAACGTGGTCAGGTGATCGTGTGTCACTTGCGTCATACGCCTGTAAGCGAAATTTCCATACTCCTAAACATCCGTAGGTCCACTGTTTCCGATGTGATAGTGAAGTGGAAACGTGAAGGGACACGTACAGCACAAAAGCGTACAGACCGACATCATCTGTTGACTGACAGAGACCTCCAACAGTTGAAGAGGGTCGTAAAGTGTAACAAGCAGACATACACTCCTGGAAATTGAAATAAGAACACCGTGAATTCATTGTCCCAGGAAGGGGAAACTTTATTGACACATTCCTGGGGTCAGATACATCACATGGTCACACTGACAGAACCACAGGCGCATAGACACAGGCAACAGAGCATGCACAATGTCGGCACTAGTACAGTGTATATCCACCTTTCGCAGCAATGCAGGCTGCTATTCTCCCATGGAGACGATCGTAGAGATGCTGGATGTAGTCCTGTGGAACGGCTTGCCATGCCATTTCCACCTGGCGCCTCAGTTGGACCAGCGTTCGTGCTGGACGTGCAGACCGCGTGAGACGACGCTTCATCCAGTCCCAAACATGCTCAATGGGGGACAGATCCGGAGATCTTGCTGGCCAGGGTAGTTGACTTACACCTTCTAGAGCACGTTGGGTGGCACGGGATACATGCGGACGTGCATTGTCCTGTTGGAACAGCAAGTTCCCTTGCCGGTCTAGGAATGGTAGAACGATGGGTTCGATGACGGTTTGGATGTACCGTGCACTATTCAGTGTCCCCTCGACGATCACCAGTGGTGTATGGCCAGTGTAGGAGATCGCTCCCCACACCATGATGCCGGGTGTTGGCCCTGTGTGCCTCGGTCGTATACAGTCCTGATTGTGGCGCTCACCTGCACGGCGCCAAACACGCATACGACCATCATTGGCACCAAGGCAGAAGCGACTCTCATCGCTGAAGACGACACGTCTCCATTCGTCCCTCCATTCACGCCTGTCGCGACACCACTGGAGGCGGGCTGCACGATGTTGGGGCGTGAGCGGAAGACGGCCTAACGGTGTGCGGGACCGTAGCCCAGCTTCATGGAGACGGTTGCGAATGGTCCTCGCCGATACCCCAGGGGCAACAGTGTCCCTAATTTGCTGGGAAGTGGCGGTGCGGTCCCCTACGGCACTGCGTAGGATCCTACGGTCTTGGCGTGCATCCGTGCGTCGCTGCGGTCCGGTCCCAGGTCGACGGGCACGTGCACCTTCCGCCGACCACTGGCGACAACATCGATGTACTGTGGAGACCTCACGCCCCACGTGTTGAGCAATTCGGCGGTACGTCCACCCGGCCTCCCGCATGCCCACTATACGCCCTCGCTCAAAGTCCGTCAACTGCACATACGGTTCACGTCCACGCTGTCGCGGCGTGCTACCAGTGTTAAAGACTGCGATGGAGCTCCGTATGCCACGGCAAACAGGCTGACACTGACGGCGGCGGTGCACAAATGCTGGGCAGCTAGCGCCATTCGACGGCCAACACCGCGGTTCCTGGTGTGTCCGCTGTGCCGTGCGTGTGATCATTGCTTGTACAGCCCTCTCGCAGTGTCCGGAGCAAGTATGGTGGGTCTGACACACCGGTGTCGATGTGTTCTTTTTTCCATTTCCAGGAGTGTATATCCAGACCATCACACAAGAACTCCAAACTGCATCAGGATCCACTGCAAGTACTGTGACTGTTACGCGAGAGGTGAGAAACCTTTGATTTCATGGTTGAGCGGCTGCTCATAAGCCACACACCATGCCGGTAAATGCGAAATGACGCCTCGCTTGGTGTAAGGAGCGTAAACATTGGACGATTGAACAGTGGAAAAACTTTGTGTGGAGTGACTAACCACGGTACACAATGTGGCGATCCGATGGCAAGGTGTCGGTATGGCGAATGCCCGGTGAACGTCATCTGCCAGCGTGTGTAGTGCCAACAGTAAAATTCGGAGGCGGTGGTGTTATGATGTGGTCGTGTTTTTCATAGATAAGGGCTTGCACCACTTGTTGTTTTGCGTGGCACTATCACAGCACAGGCCTACATTGATGTTTTAACCACCTTCTTGCTTCCCACTGTTGAAGAGCAATTCGGGGATGGCGACTGCGTCTTTCGACACGATCGATCACCTGTTCATAATGCACGGCCTGTGGCGAAGTGGTTACACGACAATAACATCGCTTTAATGGACTGGCCTACACACAGTCCTGATCTGAATCCTATAGAACATCTTTGGGATGTTTTGGAACGCCGACTCCGTGCCAGGCCTCGCCGACCGACATCGATACCTCTCCTCAGTGCAGCACTCCGTGAAGAATGGCCTGCCGTTCCCCAAGAAGCCTTCCAGCACGTGACTGAACTTTTGCCTGCGAATGTGGAAGCTGTCATCAAGGCTAAGGGTGGGCCAACACCACACTGAATTTACCTATGGAGGGCGCCACGAACTTGTAAGTCATTTTCAGCCAGGTGTCCGCATACTTTTGATCACATAATGTACTTTCATTTCTACGTCACGTGTCCACAGCGCCACCACAAGGCATTCAATCTCGCGGTGGGCAGTGGTCGCAATGTTTTCTCTCTTCAGTGTTTATGTTAAAAACGTTACGTAACTGTTTCTATTTTCTCACACAGATAGATTAATTTGTCGCTCCAGAACACAATTTTTGGCTGCCCCACTCTGATTCTTGTGGCCGCGTGATATTTCAACCAGTCTATGATAGCATACGGGAGGCGACCGTCCTCTAAAAGATTACCAACCGAACGTTCCATCAGCTCCGGAAAAATGTGAATGTCTAAATTTTCCTTCACGTCATTCATGATTAGGGAGGTGCATGACAAACTCTCAGCATCTATTGTGAAACATTGAGTGCCACTTCCTTATAGGAAATCAAAAACCAATAGCAGGCACTACAAGAAAGGCGATTTCCATAATCGAAGGTGGCTACCTAAGCTATTAGAAAACATGTTTATGCACGATTCAGAGTTCATTTTGGTATGACTCACTAAAGACACATGATCGGTGCTGTGCGGAAGGGGAAGAATCGAATGTAACAAAAACTCCTTCCCTGCGGATGGAGGAGTGGTGCTGATAAGTTTTCCCACTAGATGCCTCTGCTATACACGGTTATGAAGCACTTCGCCTGTGGTTTAGCGGCTTCATAAACGCTGTTCCGCTTATTCAGAGATTTTACATTTGCGGACATCATATACAGGAGCGGTGTACGAGCTTGTTAGTACCGCGAGCCTCAAACCCCTCACTGTGCTTATGTAAGGGCCACACAAAGAAGAAAAACATACACATAATTTCTTTCAAAAAATGGTTCAAATGGCTCTGAGCACTATGGGACTTAACATCTGAGATCATCATTCCCCTAGAACTTAGAACTACTTAAACCTAACTAACGTAAGGACATCACACACATCCATGCCCGAGGCAGGATTCGAACCTGCGACCGTAGCGGTCTTGCGGTTCCAGACTGTAGCGCCTATAACCTCTCGGACACTTCGGCCGGCTAATTTCTTTCACAGATATTTATTTTATTTAATAAATATAGCTACAACAATGTTTTCTTAAAAGAACTAAGTTCCATAAGGACCTGTTCTCTCCTCTCCGGGAGGTAATGAAATATGAATTTTAAAAAAAGAATTTAAAAAACTGTGAGGAGTGGGTGACCATCAGATCAACGACGAGACGCATGCGGCCCGCGGTCTGTGCATCCCTGATGTTAAGGAATAAGAAGGAACTAGAGTTAACGTCCCATTAACGAAGAGGCCCTCGTACTGGGGAAGGACGGGGATGGAAATCACCCGTGACTTTTCAAGCAACCACTTGGGCATTTCCCTTTAGTTATTTAGAGAAACCAGGGAATAATTAAAACTGTACGACCGAACGGGGATTTGAGCTGTTGTCCTCCAGAATGCGAGCCCAGTGTCCCAGCACTGCGCCACCCCATCCTAAAGTCAAGTTTTCGACAAATAAATTTACAAGCAATGAGACATGGTGTTGTAAGCGTGACATAAATACCACACAACAACCGAATCTGTGAACGACAGCTTTATCTGCACACCCGAAGAAAACAATAAAAGTGACCACCAATTTAAAGCAATGTTGGTATGCTTTTACGAAATGAAGGAGTTAATCTAATATGATCATTCACGTAGATACTACAGTTTGCAAACTTTATCGTCCAGAGTTAAACGAATCCATACGTCCACTGTTGAAAAGATGACGTGTGTTGTGGCGATCAAAGAACAGCCTCCACCGTTAAGTAAACGCTCCATATATTACAGAAATGAGCCAAAAACAAAATGATAGTTTTTCAACCATCTTAATTCACCTGACACTCTGTTATTCGTTGGTGATACGCATAATGAAAAGAGTTCTAAAATGGCTGCATTTACAGATCATAGATAAGGTGAAACAAATATAGCATAATTTCTGACAACGTGAAAAGCTTATTTCGTCAATGAGGTGAACACTTAGTGCGTTAGGACCGATGCAAACTATTCTGAAGGACAGAACTTTATAAATGTTGCATGAAGTTGCATGAAATATAAAATGTGACTATTACAGAGCCATCTATCACAAAGCGAAAAAAGTGGTCCAACTAAAACATTCATATTTCTTTACGAAATACACGAATATGTGCCGCTACTGGAGTTCAGTATAGGCATCTCAAAATGCCTCCAAGTTGTCCTATTTGGACCAGATACAATTAAATTTTCGGAAGACTTCTGTAGATTATCCGTGCACCTCATTAGTAATATCAGATCTTCTCACCATTTTATGATTTTCTGACTTTCCGTGTCTGCCTATAGGTTCCCTTACCATGAATCCTTTCCCTCCTAATTTGTACGCGGTTATGCGAGTACATTCCATGATTACTCTTAGCTTCTTGGGCGACTTATTATATAGTGTTGCTGAAAATTTAAATTATTTTCTAATTTCTTACCCCATGTCTGCAATTCTGATTTAATTAAAAGCACAATGTGATTTTAATTTTTAGGATAGTTAATTTTTGTGGACTGTGTTTATGCTTAGAAGGGTTAACTAGCTATTCATCTAGGTGCCAAGCTACTAACTAAAAACAAATTAAAACATGTAGCAGTGTGCATACTAGTCCGAGAGATGGATGATAGGATTGTGATACAAAATACGGGTATCGGGCAATGAAACGTTAAAATTGGTAGTATACAGGGTGGTCCACTGATCGTGACCGCGCCAAATATCTCACGAAATAAGCGTCAAACGAAAAAACTGCAAAGAACGAAACTTGTCTAGCCTGAAGGGGGAACCAGATGGCGCTATGGTTGGCCCGCTAGATGGCGCTGCCATAGGTCAAACGAATATCAACTGCGTTTTTTTTTTTTTGGTAGGAACCCCCATTTTTTATTACATATTCATGTAGTTCGTAAAGAAATATGAATGTTTTAGTTGGACCACTTTTTTCGCTTTGTGATAGATGGCTCTGTAATAGTCACAAACATATGGCTCATAATTTTAGACGAACAGTTGGTAATAGGTAGCTTTTTAAATTAAAATACAGAAAGTAAGTACGTTTAAACATTTTATTTCGGTTGTTCCAATGTGATACATGCACCTTTGTGAACTTATCATTTCTGAGAACGCATGCTGTTACAGCATGATTACCTGTAAATACCACATTCATGCAATAAATGCTCAAAATGATGTCCGTCAACCTGCATGCATTTGGCAATACGTGTAACGACATTCCTCTCAACAGCGAGTAGTTCGCCTTCTGTAATGTTCGCACATGCATTGACAATGCGCTGACGCATGTTGTCAGGCGTTGTCGGTGGATCACGATAGCAAATATCCTTCAACTTTCCCCACAGAAAGAAATCCGGGGACGTCAGATCCGGTGAACGTGCGGGCCATGGTATGGTGCTTCAACGACCAATCCATCTGTCATGATACATGCTATTCAATATCGCTTCAACCGCACGCGAGCTATGTGCCGGACATCCATCATGTTGGAAGTACATCGCCGTTCTGTCATGCAGTGACACATCTTGTAGTAACATCGGTAGAACATTACATAGGAAATCAGCATACATTGCACCATTTAGATTGCCATCCTTCCTCCCATAATGCCACACCATACATTAACCCGCCAAGGTCACTGATGTTCCACTTGTCGCAGCCATCGTGGATTTTCCGTTGCCCAATAGTGCATATTATGCCAGTTTACGTTACCGCTGTTGGTGAATGACGCTCCGTCGCTAAATAGAACGTGTGCAAAAAATCTGTCATCGTCCCGTAATTTCTCTTGTGTCCAGTGGCAGAACTGTACACGACTTTCAAAGTCGTCGCCATGCAATTCCTGGTGCACAGAAATATGGTACGGGTGCAATCGATGTTGATGCACCGTTCACAACACCGACGTTTTTGAGATTCCCGATTCTCGCGCAATTTGTCTGCTACTGGTGTGCGGATTAGCCGCGACAGCAGCCAAAACACCTACTTGGGCATCACCATTTGTTGCAGGTCGTGGTTGACGTTTCACATGTGGCTGAATACTTCCTGTTACCTTAAATAACGTAACTATCCGGCGAACGGTCCGGACACTTGGATGATGTCGTCCAGGATACCGAGGAGCATACATAGCACACGCCCGTTGGGCATTTTGATCACAATAGCCATACATCGATACGATATCCGCAATTGGTAACACGGGTAAAGCATCACGAAGCAAATACCGTCCGCACTGGAGGAATGTTACGTGGTACCACGTACTTATACGTTTGTGACTATGTCAGCGCCATCCATCACAAAGCGAAAAAAGTGGTCCAACTAAAACATACATATCTCTTTATGTACTACACGAATATGTAATAAAAATGGGGGTTCCTATTTTAAGAAAACCGCAGTTGATATCCGTTTGACCTATGGCAGCGCCATCTAGCGGGCCAACCATAGCGCCATCCGGTTTCCCCCTTCAAGCTAGACGAGATTCCTTCTTTGTAGGTTTTTCGTTCGATGCTTATTTCGTGAGATACTTGGCCCGGTCACCATCAGTGGACCACCCTGTATATGTACTGCCCGCATCTCGTGGTCGTGCTGTAGCGTTCTCGCTTCCCACGCCCGGGCTCCCGGGTTCGATTCCCGGCGGGGTCAGGGATTTTCTCTGCCTCGTCATGGCTGGGTGTTGTGTGCTGTCCTTAGGTTAGTTAGGTTTAAGTAGTTCTAAGTTCTAGGGGACTGATGACCATCGATGTTCAATCCCATAGTGCTCAGAGCCATTTTGTATATGTACTGATCTATTGCAGATAAGGGTAACTGACTCGAAAAACTTACTTCGAAGGGGGTTCAATACGTAATTTAAAACGTTTCTTTTTTTTCTGAAAGCAGGTTGGTTTTATTCGGAATTCCAATAAGCCATATTGTTCCACACTCTTTTGGCTACAAAAACCTATTTTTCACGTAATCTCTGTTCAATACGACGGCCGTTCGTCGACTTACTGGGAGGGCCTATATGTGCTCATGGTACCACTCTACTGAGCCAAAGTGTTGCTTAATAGCCTTCCCATAACCCACACACTACTTCCCGCGGAGTGCATTCTCCATTGTGGCAAACAGATGGAAGTTGGAAGGTGCAAATCCGAGCTGTAGGGTGAATGAGGAAGAACACTCCAATGAAGTTTTGTGAGCTGCTCTCGGGTGCGCAGACTTGCGTTGTCATGGAGAAGGAGAAGTTTGTCTGCATTTTTGTGGCGATGAACATACTGAAGCCGTATCTTCAGTTTTCTAAGTTCAGCACAGTACAGCTCAGAGCGGATCGTCGCACCATGACGGCGGACATCAAACAGAATAGCCCCTTCAGGGTTCCGGAATACCATTGCCATGATTTTACCGGCTGATTGTGCGACTTTGGTGTAGTGGTTCTACACTGGCCCTGATCTTCGCCACACACGTTTGTCTCCCGCGTCGGCCAAGGATTTAACAGCCAGAAGTCTGCCAAGTCATCTGCCGACTGACAGCCACAGGGAAGCATCTAGTGAGACCTCATCTTAGCAGAATGGCCTCCTACAGTTGTGAGTTCAGTCGAATACAGTGCCCACATCAGTCTGTGGAGTCATATCGCATGCAAACAGAATCATCCACAGAATAAATCAGTTCACGCTTATGTCTGCCACCACATAAAAACAATTTTGGCGCGGAAGCTCAGAACTGTTATAATTTCAACATAGCGTCTGCACTTCTTCGTGGGGGAATGATGTCGAAATACGGCAAAATTTTAGAAACAGAATGCGACGCAACAAGTAGGAGACTCAGGGACATCTTCAACGGCGCAGTCTTTATTGTCATCCTTCTTTATCTCATTTTCGAGGTTTCCGTTTGTTACTCTAGCTCACACAGAAATATACTGGAAGTATCTTCATCATCTAATCGCCCGCAAATGGAACAGGATGGATAATATGCAACACTGATACATACATGCCGTTTCTCATAAAACGTATGATTTATGGTCCGCTTCTTCAAAATACCGAAATGAAAGACGATCACTTAGCAGCATGTGAGACAAGAAACTGTGCAGTGTGATATTTGCACCCTGACAGACACCATTTTTCAGAGTGAGCTTCGTATCACTAAAATTTTCAGTCGGTGTTTATTTGCTTTTTGATACCACTTTACTGGGATTTTACTTAAAGTTGTTTTCCTCTGTTTAACGTCTGGCCTCTTGCTTCATAAGACATTGACAGAGGCTGCTGAGAGGTGGTTCGCTTTTCGTCGTTAACTACTTCAAAATGCGAAATCTTGGGACGGTCTGATGGTGCAGATAGCCGAAACATCATTTCGTTTATTTGTAATCGCACAACTGCTTTCGTGTACTCATTCAACAGACTCGAGGAAACCAAAGGTCTCTTCACTTCTATTTATCAAATGATTCAAATGGCTCTGAGCACTATGGAACTTAACTTCTAAGGTCATGATGACCACAGTAGAAACAACTTGAGAAAACTTCAACAAAAACAGGAAAGGCTTGAACTAAGCAAGTATTAAATAAAGCAAAAAGAGCGTTAACTCATCCGTCGAAATGGTGCCAACTTCGCCGTGGCTCGGCTACGTTCGACAACGTTGCGTTGAGAAACAGAACTACGACTGTTGCACGATTACCAGTAAACAAACTGTCTTTTCGGCTGTCTATACGAATGAAACGTTCCAGTTTTTCGCCTTTTGTAGCAGTAGTCGGCGGCGTATCAAACCAGTTGTTACCGCAACCTTTCACCGCGTCTCATTCAGCATGAGATTAGAATGCGGCGTACCTTTTGACCATAGTTAACACTCCAAAACCGAGATTTTACAAACGAAATAAACGCAAGTAGATCGCTGTTGGTGGAAAACGGTGCAAAGTGACCGGACTATGGAATGAGCAACGACTAGTCAGCTCCGTAGTTCGAACCAGATGTAACTGGCTGGAGTTCTACTGATGGAAAAAATGTTCATCGCTAGAATTTTATTTCTATGGACCACACAAACAAGTAAGAGGTACCGCAGCTCGACATGTGTGAGCAGCCCATAGTGGCTTGCCTTCTATGTTTTCTATTTTAAAATTTTGTGACTAAAGCTTTATCGCTTGATATTTATTTTATACGTGACACGCCAGTTTAAATGTTTTATGTCTGATGAAGGCACTCTTAGCAGTGGTGGAAACCTAGGTTAAAAGGCTTCATTTTTGCGACCGAGGGCTGTATTTGCTTTAATTTTACTTTGCAACGCTCGCTGACAACGCAGAACTTTAAGCACACGTTATGTTACTCACACTCTCACAGCTTGCGTGTCAACGTACCGTTTCAAAGTATTTGCAACTACGTCTAGGGGTGATAGATCACGGCATCGCCCTGGGACGACTTCACCTAACTAGAAGGTGTGCTGCAGCTCCATACTTCCTGCCCCAGTAAACTGACAGAGTAATTATCAACATGAAACCTTAAGATTGAGTGGAGAGAGATATTTTAAAAGCTCGGTCTACCTTCTTGTATGCGGAGCTGATTCCTGCCTTATCTGCATACGAAATTCGCAGAATGCCTACTCCCTGCTTTGTCTCTGCGGCATCTTTAGTTGTAAAAGATGTATCGCGTCGCTGGGAAGCTTCAGCAAAAAATTTTCTCTAAAAAAAGTTGTCTCCATGACGTGATCTATCACTCCTAGGCGTTTGTCGCAAACACTATTAAACACCCTGTACATTCGAGCATCTTCTTGTTTTGTCTCACGGTGGTTTTTGGCCCGTGTTCTCAAATCACCACAATGATAACGAAAAAGGGAAAATCGATGTGGTCTTTAGAAAACGACATGTTTGGTAAGGTATCAGTTCGACTCCATTTCCTCCTCGTTTTAAATGAAATGCACGTGAAACACAAAAAACGAGCCTGCACTATGGATTATGAGATTTTACGTGCAGTGACTCGCATGTGAGCGTCACGGTTTGAGTTTATTCCCTCGTTTGGTTACAGACAAGTGCGCAGCCTACACGAACAGAAGCATTGTCTAGCGTAGAAGTACCTTGCTGACTAGCGATTCCACGGTGCTCCGGAAATTCGCTGCTCGTTCCACGGTCGTATACTCTGACGTTAAGGCTGAGAAAAGCTGGAATTGCGACGTAAACGTGCGAATCCAGCGTCTAACGAGCTATAAAACGTTACAATAACCGTAACTCCGATCCTAGTGCTTTACCTTTTCATTAGAGTTCTCCGTTTTATGTTTAGGGTTTAACGCCCCGATGACAGTACAGTTGCTTGAATGGATACACTCGTTATAAGATGAACTTTAAAAAAACCAAGAGAAATATAGTGGAATTAATTCATGTGATTCTGAGACAAATACAATCGGAAATGAGACGTACTAAATGAATTTTGTTACTTGGGGAGCAAAATAATTGTGATGGTAATTGTAGAGAGGATATAAAATGCAGACCCGCAATAGCAAGGAAAGCTGATCAGGAAAAGAAAAATGATAATGTCTAATATAAGCTCAAGTGTGAAGAAGTCTGGAGTGTAACATCACACGCAAGAGAAACGTGGGTGGTGAACGGAACAGAGAAGAAGAACATTGGCTTTTGAAATCATGAAGATTAGATGGACTGATCAGATGAGTTTTAAAGAGGTACTGAATAAAATCGGAAAGAAAATAAATGTGTGGTACAATTTGACTAAAATAAAAGAATCCGTTGATAGTACACATTATGAGGTATCAAAGAGTCGTGAGCTGGTTACAGGCAGGAAAATTGGACAGTAATAACTATAAAGGGAGAGAGACCAAGGCAAGCAGGTCAGGCAACTGAATACTTTATTGCAGTAGTATACACGAATCTTCCACGGAGTGGACTAGCATGGAGGGCTACATCAAACCAGTCCTGGGAATTTCGTGTCTTCTGAACATTCACCGCCCAGTATATCGTACCATCGAATATCTTGAGTTCTGGATAGTGGTTCAGCGGTCATGTAGCAAAATGATTCTTCCGCGCTTTCGGAACTCGTACATTCGCGGATGCCTTGCGGAAACAACCATACGCTTCTGTAAGCTCACTGATCTCATTCTGTCGCTACTCTTCCGGCGCGCAACTCACAGCTAGGACCATTTTGTGCATTAATGGAATTTTCAATTAAATCAGCTCTTTCTTGTAGTATTGGTATTCAAAAAAATGGTTCAAATGGCTCTGAGCACTATGGGACTCAACTGCTGTGGTCATAAGTCCCCTAGAACTTAGAACTACTTAAACCTAACTAACCTGAGGACATCACACACATCCATGCCCGAGGCAGGATTCGAACCTGCGACCGTAGCGGTCGTGCGGTTCCAGACTGTAGCGCCTAGAACCGCTCGGCCACTCCGGCCGGCTATTGGTATTCGAGAAGTAATAATAATACACAGTAAGACAAGGAAAAGCACCTCGAAGGAATTCTCCGATTGGGACCGGAAATCGGTAGATATGATGTACCGGGTGATCAAAAAGTCAGTATAAATTTGAAAACTGAATAAATCACGGAATAATGTAGATATAGAGGTACAAATTGAGACACAAGCTTGGAATGACGTGGGGTTTTATTAGAACCAAAAAAATACAAAAGTACAAAAAATGTCCGACAGATGGCAGTTCATCTGATCAGAATAGCAATAATTAGCATAAAATACTAAGACAAAGCAAAGATGATGTTCTTTACAGGAAATGCTCAATATGTTCACCATCATTCCTCAACAATAGCTGTAGTCGAGGAATAATGTTGTAAAGAGTACTGTAAAGCATGTCCGGAGTTATGGTGAGGCATTGGCGTCGGATGTGGGTCTTTCAGCATCCCTAGAGATGTCGGTCGATCACGACACACTTGCGACTTCAGGTAACCTCAAAGCCAATAATCGCACATACTGAGGTCTGGGGACCTGGGAGGCCAAGCATGACGAAAGTGGCGGCTGAGCACACGATCATCACCAAACGACGCGCGCGAGAGATCTTTCACGTGTCTAGCAATATGGGGTGGAGCGCCATCCTGCATAAACATCGTACGTTCTAGCAGGTTTTTATCAGCCAGGCTGGGGATGTTGCGATTCTGTAACACATCGGCGTACCTCTCACCCGTCACGGTAGCAGTTCCAAAACCAGAATCACGCATTTCCTCGAAAAAAAAAAGGCCCGATAACGGTAGATGTGGCAAATCCAACCCATACCGTGACTTTCTCGTCGTAAAATGCAGTTTCCACGACAGTTCTAGGATTTTCGGTAGCCCAAATTCTGCAGTTGTGGGCAATGGCAGACCCTCGGAGCGTTAAATGAGCTTCGTCGGTCCACAACACGTTACACAACCAATCGTCATCTTCCGTCGTCTTTTGAAACGCCCACACCGCAAATTCCCTCCGCTTCACTATATCGCCAGGTAACAGTTCATGATGCCGATGGATTTTGTACGGATAGCATCGGAGGGTACGCCTAAGTGCCAACCAAACAGTAATGTATGGAATGCCGGTGCGACGTGCGACTGCACGAACGCTGACTCCCCCGTGCATAAACGAACCCGCTACAGTCTCCATTTCTTCCTGAACTGTCTCAGCACTATTGTGCCTTGTGCTCGGTCGGCCACTACGGGGTCTATCGTCTAAACAACCCGTCGCTTCGAACTTCGAAATCATTCTCGCCACAGCTGCATTTGTCAACGGACCTTTACCCGTTCGAATCCCCTTCCTATGGCGATAGGATCGTAATGCTGAACTAGCACATTCCCCATTCTGATAATACAGCTTCACTAAAAGCGCCTTTTCAGGCAACGTCAACATGCTGCGACTGCTGGCGCATCTGATTCTCTCTCTCATTACAGCTCATTTTATACACGATTGTCATGCGCACTCACTGACGTTTTCCTGTCCAGCGCCATCTGTCGGACATTTTGTGAACTTTGTTTTTTTTTTTTTTTGTTCTAATAAAACCCCATGTCATTCCAAGCATGTGTGTCAATTTTTACCTCTCTATCTACGTTATTCCGTGGTTTTTAAGTTTTCAAATTTATACTGACTTTTTGATCACCCGGTATATGTGCAGGCAAACTAATGGTTCCAATTTCAGAAAAATTAGATGATTTATTCAAGAGAAAGAGTTTCGCAAACTGAATACGTTAATAACGCGCTGGTCCACCTCTGACCCTGATGCTCGCAGTTATACGGTTTGGCATTGATCGATAGATTTGTTGGATGTCCTCCTGAGATTCTGTCCAATTGGTGCGTTAGATCGTCAAAGTCCCGAGCTACTGTGATGGCCTTTCCCATTATGCTCCACACTTTCTCAATTGGGGGAGATTTGGAGACCTTACTGCCCAAGGTAGGTTTTCACAAGCAGTAAATTCTCCCACCGAGTGAGGGCGGGCGTTGTCTTGCTGAAGTATGCGCTCAGGAGGGTCTGCCATGAAGGGCAACAAAACAGGGCGTAGAATATCGTCGACGTACTGCTGTGCTGTAAGGGTACCGCGGATGGCAACCAAAAGGATCCTGTTATGGACGGGAATGGCGGTCGTATGGCGGGTGTCTGGTATCACATCGCAGTCCTTGACGTCTCCAAACACGCCACCGGCCTGGCGTCTCATTGAATTATCTTCAATGATGAGTCTCGCTTCGAACTGAGCCCCGATGATGAGCGAAGACGTGTCTGGGGATATCCCGGACAGCGGTAGGATAGCAAACTAGCTGTCATCCGCCTTACGGCCCGACAGTGAGTGTGTGCCATATGTTTTCATAGCAGAACCCCTGTGGTTGTCATACGCGTCACCCTTACAGCTCAGTTGTACATCGACGATATTCTATTACCCGTTTTGTTGTCCTTCGTGGCACGCTATCCTGGGCTTACATTTCAGCAACATAGTGCCCACTCGCAGATAGCGGGAGGTCGCTGGATCTCTCCCCGATTGAGAACGTTTGGATGATTATGAGCAGAGCCCGCCAATCATCTGGGGATTTTGACGATCTAACCCGCCAATTGTGCAGAATTTGGCACGATATCCCTCAGGAGTATGTTCAACAACTCTATCAGTCAATTCCAAGCCGAATAAGCGCTTGCATAACGATCAGAGGTGGACCAACGCCATATTGGCGTGCTAGACTTGTGAAACTCATTCTCTTGAATAAATGGGGCTCTGGTTAGAGAATTTCAAAAAATCATGACCAACCCTCAATTACAAATTCATGAAGATACTCAATACATCCAAGAAAACCGACTCCGGTCTAGGCATCCTCCACTAAAGACCGCACAGGCGCTGCACCAAACCAACTTTAAAATAAATGACCGATGGAAAGAGGAATGGGAGAGCAGAACAGCAGTAAACTGCCACAGTATGCCATGCATCTTTTGTAAACCAAAAGGATTTGATTGCCCTCGCAAAGTTTGGTCAACTCTTCATCGCATCAGAACCAACTGTGGGAGATGCGCCGACTCCTTACACAGATGGGGTAAACTTCCTTCGGCCGCTTGCGACTGTGGCGCTGAGAGTCAGACGGTCAAACACATCGTGCAGGAATGCCCACTAAGGGCATATGAGGGAGACCCCACAGGATTTCCTAATGGCGACCCAAGAGGAAATCGACTATATATTATCGAAGCTGGACGTTTGTTTGTGATTGCTCTTCTGTGAGTGTAAATTTACAATTGGTGGTGTCCTTATATACAAACTGTTATTTATTGTTCTGTTTATACATATGTGATTTTTTTAAATTGTGTTGTTTCTGTAATTTTTACTGTGATGTTATGAGCCATACGCTAAATAAATAAATAAAATCTTGAATAAATAATCCAGTTTTTCGGAAATTGTAAACGTATGTTTGTCTGTACGTCTCCCACCAATTTCCGTCCCATTCGAACAATTCCTTCGTGCTGCGTCGCTTTACTTCGCATTAGAGCGTATTTTAAGTCTCACCTCAAAAGAATTGCATTGATTTTTTGTTCGCTCGTAGATACGTCTGTAGTGCTGGTATACATCGCAGTACCTGCGCCACAATAGTGTTAAACGCCGCAAGAGCAGCCGAAACAAAATAGCGTAGTTATAAAGTGGACTACAGAGCGGTACTTCGTTTTCTGCAGCGGAAAATATAGTGCACCTGTGTCAGGCCAATCTATATGACTTCCTTAGCAGCCAGAAGTAGCTTGGCACGGATGCAACGTACCCGCTACCGCCTTAATCGAACTACCACGCGATACACAATTTTATGAATGGTTTGCGTCATTTTTTATCGGTTGCTCTAGCGGTCCACTACAGTACTGTGACGCAGGTGTGCGAGGACTGCAGATATGTATCTCCATCCAAACAAAAAGTTAATAACTAAACTTTATTTTTTCAAGCTGATGAACAAGACTTTCTGACTACTTAGCGTATTTCACTCGAGTGTACTGAGCAGCTCTGAAACGCTCTCGTACTAGCCACACAGTACCGACACAAGTAGAACAGAAAAAAATCTGTGAAAGTATTATTTAAGTCGAAGGAGCGTTTATAATGATGCGGAACATCCCCAAAATTAAATTTTCGCCAGCACCGAACCATTGAAAATTACAGTACAAAAATGAACGGTCTGAATGGCGCTTTGAAATCCCTTTAAAGGAGCTTCGCTTTCACTACAGAACAGGCTGTACACTGTCAGGCTTTCGCGTTCATAGAATGGCTACTGTGATTGTGTGTGTGTGTTTGTGTGTATGTGTGTGTGGTGTTTGGTGTGTGGGCGTAGAAGCGCGCGCTGCTGTCGAAATTGGCTGGTGTGTGGCGACGAGTGGCGATTCATCGCACACCGCTGCGCCGTGCGCCGCAGCTTCGCTTATTCCGTGACATTCAGGAGAACACAAGCGCGCTCATGTGTAGTCAAATGAAAGCGGCCACCGAAAGCAGCGCCGGCTGCCTGAAGAGCACGGGTGTTGCGATCTGTGATCCGTTATATCGTGTAGCACTGACGTTCGTTGCTACTGCTGCATGAGCGAAACTCGGAAGCATCCGCAATTACGGTTCTCGTTTAACAAATGCTGTTTTCTTCGCAAGTAATAAACTGTCGTTCATAAACCTTTACAATTCTTAGATCGATCAAACACTATACATTCTGAATGTAGTGTCCCACATCGTTATGACTATTATTTCTTTGCAGAGATGTATCATTAGGGCGCGAATATTTATATATATACACACACCACACACACAAGTCCGCTGCCATAATATCTCTGCTAAAAGAGAACATTGGTTGCTCTGGAGGTTTTGTAGAGGGTGCAGAATCAATACTAGGCGATTATGTGACCCTCCAATGCACTCACATTGGCAGTGATTTGTATGTACCATTTGGTTGTATGGAATGAGCGGAGTAAAATGGCTCGACATAGAGACATGGCAGAACGGTGTTATCGTGTTTGTGCGTACCCACGCCCAATTTGCTGGTGAATCAACGCGAACTGTCCAACGTTCCAATAAGGAATGATGTAATACTCCAGCCATGAAACACGCCGTAAGAAGAGTGAACGTAAAAATGTGCTGACCGACAGCGACCGCAGACGGCTGTCACACCTTGTCAAAGACAGCCGGTCTCAAACTTGACCGGAGTTACTGCTGTGATTGAATGCAGGTCCAGCCCAACCAGTTTCCGTGCGAACGTTGCAACGGGAACTGAGTGAAGTGCACATTTGGAGTCTGGTACTTCGCAGTAGGTCATTCCCCACAGTGGCAAGTAAATCCGCATGTCATCAGTGGACGAAAGAATACAGTGGAGAGTAGCTGGACTGGAGGCGTGTAGTGCTGTCTGAGGAGTCACAATTTTTTCGTCTTTTGCTAATGATGCAAGGCGCCACGGACACCGGTGGCTCAATGAGGGGTTTAACCTCCAGCGGGTGGAGGTTGTGTTTCAGGTCAGAGGTGGTTCTGTGACGTATCGGGATTCTTTTTCGTAGCATGAAATGGACCCGCTCATTTCGTGTACCAAACGGTAGTGGGTAGTGGGTAGCCTGTAACAGCTTAGAGATCCCAACCCGGCAGCTTCCGTTTTCTTGTTGTGTAATTTGTGTCCATTTCTGACCCACGTTAATGCTGGGATTGCGATCACCGTAAACACTCAGATGATAGGGACAGGGATGGCGATATGAAGATACACAGATGGTGGCATTACAGAAGGTAAAAAGAGCAGTGCATCGGCACAGCTATCATTTGTACTCAGGTGATTCACGTGGAAAGGTTTCCGACGTGATTATGGCCTCACGATGGTAATTAACAGACTTTGAAGAAGGAATGCTAGTTGGATCTAGACGCTTGGGACATTCTATTTCGGAAATCGTTAGGGAATTCAGTATTCCGAGATAAACAGTGTTAGGACTGTGCCGAGAATACCAAATTTCATTCATTACTTTAACGCTGAGGCCTAAATGGTTATGTTAGGCTACTTGGAGACCATTTGCAGCCATTCATGTCATGTCACCGAGCCACAATATTGTTCGTCATTGATTTAAAGAACATTCTGGACAATTCAAGCACATGATTTGGCCACCCAGGTAGCCCGATATGAATCCCATCGAACTTTTATGGCTTACAATCGAGAGTTCGTCCACAACAGCTTGCTCTGGCAATACTTTCGGAATTATGGACGGCTATAGACGCATCATGGTTCAATATTTCTGCAGGGTACTTCCAACGACTTATTAAGTCCATGACACGTCGTGATGATACATTACGCCGGCAAAAGGAGCTCCTACACGGTATTATGAGGTATCCCATGACTTTTGTCATCTCAGCATAAACTTTATGTCGATTTCCGGATTTTCCCTTTTGATGTCTTATTGACTGCACTACCCACTCTTTAAACGTGGAACTAAAATTTATAAGCACAAGCTCAGCTGCATAACATTAGCCAATAACTGGCAACCAATGCTGCACAATCGCAATAAAGTCGTGAGATGTTCAATTGACTCTTTTATTAGAACATGTTACACGTTTCGTGATTACACTCATCTTCAGACATCACAAACTTCAACTCCTTCCTAACCAACCAGGCGTATGCTTCAAGACTGCTTGTGCCGCAGTCATATGTTATTCGACACTTTCTTTGAGTTGTCATGGCTGTACGCCTGGTTGGTTAGGAAGGATTTGAAGTTTGTGATGTCTGAAGATGGGTGTAATCCCGAAACGCGTAACATGTTCTAATAAAAGAGTCAATTGAACATCTCACGGCTTTATTGCGTTTGTACAGCATTGGTTGCCAATTATTAACCTCAGACGGGATTTTAAGACCTGTATATCTAACATTAGCTAAACACGGAATTCTGAGCAGTTTATTTTCACCCAGTAATAAAGGTCTATACCGCGCGCGCGCCGCTCTCAGCTCCCTATCCCTGTGCCCACCCAACTACATAATTAAGGAAAACGCGATTTTCCGGTCCGCAGTCTTCGCCTTCTACTTTCGCCAACCAGCGTTAAAGCTACCTTCCGACCCATGCTTCGATCTTGCTGCAAATACTGTCCGCATACCTCTCACAGCCCATATGCAATCCATGACGACAAACCAAATTTCCAATTAAATTAGTTTCTTGGTCACACACTACACCGTCCTCTGTTTCGTTCCAGTTTCTGGAATAAATTGTTTTACTAACACACATCGAAATTGCATGACTTATTGTGCCGCCGACAACTGCTATGTTTTCGTGTCTGATAATGTCCTGTTCCGATAGAAACTAGTTGAAAAATAAAATGATTTGCCGTAGTCCCCGTTGATAGTTCAGTATGACTTCCAGTAAACAATAACAAAGCTGTGGGACATCAACTACTGAAAACATTTTACCTGTCCACAGGCTCTTTCCAGATTGATATCATTTCAAAAGATCTTTTTTGAAACATATAATTGAGTAGGTTTTTTTTTTCCTTTATTGTCTTTCAATGCCCCATCTGGGGCGGGCTGGCAGAAGCATGTGCGTTGCTCTTCAGCCGAAAGACAGTAATTATACAAAGAAGACATTTAAAATAACAGAATGGAGAACATATGGCGTACGTAGATATAAAAAATGGGGAACAGTGCAGACGAGAACAGACAAAAAGGGGGGCCACTGTAAAATGGAGATAAAAACAGTAAAAAAGTAATGCACACAAAAAAACCACACACTGGGACAATTTGAAAAACACGAAGCAAACTATGACCGGAGCATAAGAGTATCGACGGACGGCGTAGCACGTAACAATCACTGATAGTAACACTACGTACAAGACCAGCAAACAATTAAAACCACAGCTCTTGACACATGGGAGAACAGCACCAAACACAACACTGACGTAGCACACTCGTTACGATGAGCATGCTGAGAGGATCTGCCGGGGGCATAGATGCGAGGGAGGAGGGAAGAAGGGAGGGAAGGGATGCCGGTCGATGTGGCCGTGTAGTTCTAGGCGCTTCAGTTTGGAACCGCGCGACCGCTACGGTCTCAGGTTCGAATCCTGCCTCGGGCATCGATGTGTGTGATGTCCTTAGGTTAGTTAGGTTTAAGTAGTTCTAAGTTATAGGGGACTGATGACCTCAGATGTTAAGTCCCATAGTGCTCAGAGCCATTTGAACCATTTTTGGAAGGAAGGGAGGAGAGGGGGGGGATATGGGAAGAGGGGATGGAGGGGAAGAGAGGGGGGGAGAGGGGGGGGCGCCGAAGAGGGTCGGGGAGAGATTTAAGTAGCATTCTGAATCCGATTTACTTAGCATGACGGCTCAATCCCGCGTCCGGTCATCCTGATTTAGGTTTTCCGTGATTTCCCTAAACCGCTCCAGGCAAATGCCGGGATGGTTCCTTTGAAAGGGCACGGCCGACTTCCTCCCCCATCCTTCCCTAATCCGATGAGACCGATGACCTCGCTGTCTGGTCTCCTTCCCCAAAACAACACCAACAACACACTTAGCATGACACTGTATGTCCGTGTGAGAGGGTTGCTGAAAGTGTTTCCATTATAACGAGCTGATAAAGGAAGGTAGATGTATGACCAGTCCAGCACGACTGAGATTGATTGGCGACTCCATGGAGTGTCCTGTGCACCATGACCAGATAATGGATATACTTAGAAGGAGAGACAGCATTGGTCGTATTTTTTTTGTTTTATTAACCGCAAAATCGATTTTCGGTCGACCATCCTCAGTGCTATAATATACAATTTAAATTGGTAGGCACTGGTGTCAACAAGCTTAGAGGGCTCACATAAACTGAGATTGGTTGCACGGCTGAAAGTCAGCTATTTGGAAAGCAAATTTTCTAAAATTTAACTACTTCCTGCTGAATTTTCTTCATATGCAACGTACAACTTACCCAGTTAAATACTGTCTTATATTTAAAAATGCAAAAATAGATTATGGTTTCTGTATTTCTGTCCTGGTTTTTCAAATGAAAAGTGAAATACCTTGTAGCCTAAATCATACATGGTGCTGTCGCATTAATGTGGCCACCGCCTATGTTTGACACCAACGTGCTATAATCACTCACGGATGGCTGGTGGCAGCACTAGCAGCGGTGGGGATATAAGGGGTGCAATCGTTGTAATATGGAAACGTCCAAAAGGATGTGAGCGCTGGCTTTCGGGTGAAGGTTGGAAGCATTTCCGAGACGACTGCGTTCGTAAACGGCTCGCTTGCCACCGTGGTTAAATTATACCCGTGAAACTTTCTGGCACATTAAAACAGTTTGCCGGACCAAGACTCAAACTTGGGACCTTTGCCTTTCGTGGGCATGTGCTCCACCACCTGAGCTACCGAAGCACGACTCACGACCCGTCCTCACAGCTTCAATTCTGCAAGTACCTCGTCTCCTACCTTCCAAACTTCACACAAGCTCTTCTGCTAACCTTGCAGAACTAGCACGCCTGGAAGAAAGGATATTGCGGAGACATGGCTTAGCCAGAGCCTGGGGGATGTTTTAATCTGCCAGAAAGTTTCGTATCAGCGCACACTCCGCTGCAGAGTGAAAATCTCATTCTGGAAACATCCCCCCCCCCCCCAGGCTCTGGCTAAGCCATGTCTCCGCAATATCCTTTCTTCCAGGAATGCTAGTTCTGCAGGGTTCGCAGAAGAGCTTCTGTTAAGTTTGGAAGGTAGGAGACGAGGTACTGGTAGAATTGAAGCTGTGAGGACGCGTCGTGAGTCGTGCTTGCGTAGCTCAGTTGGTAGAGCACTTGCCCACGAAAGGCAAAGATCCCGAGTTCGAATCTCGGTCCGGCACACAGTTTTAATCTGCCAGGAAGTTTCATATCAGCGCACACTCCGCTGCAGAGTGAAAATCTCATTCTGGAAACATCCCCCCAGGCTGTGGCTAAGCCATGTCTCCGCGATATCCTTTCTTCCAGGAGTGCTAGTTCTGCATTCTCTGCCTCGTGATGACTGGGTGTTGTGTGATGTCCTTAGGTTAGTTAGGTTTAAGTAGTTCTAAGTTCTAGGGGACTGACGACCATAGCTGTTAAGTCCCATAGTGGTCATAGCTAGTTCTGCAAGGTTCGCAGAAGAGCTTCTGTGAAGTTTGGAATGTAGGAGACGAGGTACTGGCATAATTGAAGCTGTGAGGATGCGTCGTGAGTCGTGCTTGGGCAGCTCAGATGGTAGAGCCCTTGCTCGCGAAAAGCAAGGGTCCCGAGTTCGAGTCTGGGCCCGGCACGCTGTTTTAATCTGCCAGAATGTTTCATATCAGCGCACACTCCGCTGCAGAGTGAAAATCTCATTCTGGAAATTATACCGTGCTTGGCGAAATGGCGCTATCCAAAACCAGCGCATCTCGGGCCATAGATGACAGGGGTGAACGACGGCTGCGGAAATGTATGCTATTGTGGGTCAACTGACCGCCCAGATGAATCACGGGGCTACCAACAGTGTCTCCTTAACGACCGTTCAGTAACGCTGCTGAGCGTGGGCCTCCGCGGCAGGCGCCTGGTTCGTGCATCCATGCTGAACACTGTCCATCGGCGCTGAAGGCTGGAATTTGCACGCCAGTACTGCAACTGCCCGACCTCTAAATGGAAACAGATGGCCTTATCAGATGAATCATGTTTTATGGTCCATCGGGCAGATGGCCACTAGCGTGTACGGCGTGAAACGTCTGAAAACTGTCCCCTACAACCAGGAGGCAGCCTTACGGCGTAGACAATGTTTTCGTGGCATTGCCTGAGCGATCTCGTCATTTGGGAAGGCACGATGGCTCAACACAAGTATAGTCAATAAAATTCTTCTTGGTCTGAGGCCGTATTGTCATCTATAAAATTCCGACGTTTCGGCGACTGTTGCAAGACGCCTTCCTCAGGGTGTATTGCTAACTCCTGTATGAGCACTAGTTTGGTTACTTATATACTATGGAGGAGTGCTGTCATTGGATGTGAGGGTGAGGAGGAAGGGTATTAGGAGTCCATTTTATTGGTCTTTGCATTGGTTCTGAGCACTATGGGACGTGGCTCTGAGCACTATGGGACATAACTTCTGAGGTCATCAGTCCCTTAAACCTAACTAACCTAAGGACATCACACACATCCATGCCCGAGGCAGGATTCGAACCCGCGACCGTAGTGGTCGCGCGGTTCCAGACTGTATCGCCTAGAACCGCTCGGCCACCCCGGCCGGCGGTCTTTGCATTTCATCTTGGAAATGGCGGGACTCCTTCCTCCTCACCCTCACATCCAACGACAGCACTCCTCCATAGTATATAAGTAAGCAAACTAGTGCTTATGCAGCAGTTAGCAATACACTCTCAGAAAGGCGCCTTGCAACAGTCGCCGAAACATCGAAATTTTATAGATGACAATGCGGCCTCAAACCCAGAAGAATTTTATTGACTGTGACAACGGCCGAGGAAGCCTACGTTTACATTACACGATACAAGTATACATCTATCCTTAAGGACCTTGTCCGCCGCTGAATGCAGTTCGGTTTTCCTCGGCACGATGGCATCTACCAGCAGGAAATACAACTTGTCATACAGCTCGCAGCGTACATGAGTGGCTCGAAGGGCACCAGTTTATAGTACTCCTCTAGCTATTACCAAAATTTTTGCACTGGTATAAAATTCAGAAAATTCTGTTAGAGACTGTTGGAGAGGAATGTCTGTGTGGTGCTTACCAACAGGCCAAGGAAAGACAGTTATTCTCGGAGGAGAGGCGGGGAGGGAGGGTGCAAAATAATATGTCGCTAACATGGAAAAATGTTTCTAACCTTCTGTTTAAACCAGAAGTATAAATATATTCCAACCCCTTAGAAGGATCGAAAAGCCACGATGGCACCTCCACATGGAACCTCTTCTGCACCTATCAGCAACTTACATCATCTAGTCTGCTCATTATATTGTACTTCATGGCGACCTTTGGTTGCGTGTTCGTCTATCAATTCGGCTGCTTCGCTAAGTTTGAAATTGACTAGGCTCCAAACTATGGACAGATTTTGATGTGGATTGCAGATATAAGCTTAGAATTTTCAGCTGCGCTGTATCAAACACAAGAAATAATAATTCCTTTTTAATTAATCTGAAATTATTACGAAATTTTGGTTTCGGTTATGAGCATGAGCAGGGAAATCAAATAGCACTGCCACCTCTAAACTATGTCCATCCAGTATTGAGCTATCACGTGAAAATTCTTGCAAATTATTCCGAAGTTTTTTTTTTTTTTTTTTTTTTTTTTTTTTTTTTTTTTTTTTTGACATGAAAGGTGTTTAATTTTGATTAGTGTGTGTGGAGAGGCTAAAATGTTAATCTTTATTTCTGTTTCAGTATCACGCCTGTTATAACATTAACGAACAACATTAATGAAATTTCAATTGGTGAAAGTAAAATTACGATTCATAATGACATCATAAAATGAAACAAAGTAACGCATCAGATAGAAGGGCGACACACGGAAGATGACAGAGGGGAAAAGCTGTTTTCTGTGAGTCACAGAACTGATGGGATGCTGTACATGTCTCATCGACATAAAAAGGTTCAGCGTCTATTAAGCCGTAGATTGCTTTGAACACCACAGCACTTTAATAGGCTTCGGCTCTCTGGTATGCTCCGCAGTTCTTTCAGTATCGTTTAAATTAATTCGATTCACCTCCGTAGCCGAGTGGTCGGCGTATCTGCAGAGGATCCAGTTTCAATTCCCAGCAAAGCTGGCAGGGGTAGGGTGAACGGTGTGCTGCACCTCCTTACTACATCCAAATTACGTCATACGGAAGAGGACGATACGACGCCTGACGGCGATGCGTGGGCCTCAAAACGGAAGCTGCCAGGTTGGGATCTATAAGCTGTTACAGGTTACCCACTATCGTATGAAGAAAGTAAATGGTACACGGAATGAGCGGGTCCATTTCATGCTACGAAAAAGAACCCCGATACGTCACAGAACCACCTCTGACCTGAAACACGCTGGAAGTTAAACCCCTCATTGAGCCGCCGGTGTTACAAAATGGTTTAAATGGCTCTGAGCACTATGGTACATCTGAGGTCATCAGTCCCCTAGAACTTAGAACTACTTAAACCTAACTAACCTAAGGACATCACACACATCCATTCCCGAGGCAGGATTCGAACCTGCGACGGTAGCAGTCGTGCGGTTCCGGACTGAAGCGCCTATAACCGCTCGGCCACCACGGCCGGCGCCGCCGATGTCCGTGGCGCTTTGCATCATTAGCAAAAGACGAAAAAACTGTGACTCCTCAGACTGCACTACACGCCTCCAGTCCAGCTACTCTCCACTGTGTTCTTTCGTCCAGTGATGACATGCGATTTATATGCCACTGTTGGGAATGACCTACTGCGAAGTACCCCACTCCAAATGTCCACTGCATTCAGTTCCCGTTGCAACGTTCGCGCGGAAACTGGTTGAGGTGGACCTGCTTTCAATCACAGAAGTAAAAAAATGGCTCTGAGCACTAAGGGACTTAACTTCTGAGGTCATCAGTCCCCTAGAACTTAGAACTACTTAAACCTAACTAACCTAAGGACATCACACACACCCATGCCCGAGGCAGGATTCAAACCTGCGACCGTAGCGGTCGTGCGGTTCCAGACTGTAGCGCCTAGAACCGCTCAGCCAATCACAGCAGTAATTCCGGTCAAGTTTGAGACCGTCTGTCATTGACAAGGTGTGACAGCCGTCTCCGGTCGCTGTAGGTCCGCCTTTCGATGTCCCTGAAGCCATGAAAACTTCAACGTATATTGTTTCTTTCCAGGTTCCCACCAGTGGATTAATAATAGAAGTACTCTAGGGGCCTGAAAAAGCGTTTATAGAACTGAAGCGTAATTGCGTGGGCTTGATTTTTGTGTAATGCATCTCGTGCTTCTGATTGGAAACTGCAGATCTCAGGGCGTGGGACGTGTGTCACGGACAGGTCCTCGCGTCCGTGCTTTTACCGTGGCTACCGATAGGTCCGGCGGGAGAGGAATTTTTAGCAGCCCGCTTCCGCAGAAGCGCCCACGCCGACATCTACCTACGCGCATTAGTGACGCCACACCGCAGCTCACCTTTAGCTCCTGTTCAGACGAGGCTCGACGGACTGACACGGGCAGATCCGCGATTTCCCGAGAGGCAAATGCCAGTTACATTATAAAAGTCGTAATCTTGGTCACACGCTACTTTTTTAAAAATTGATAACCGGTTTCGGCTTTGCAGCCCTCATCATGTCTACAAATTACAGCAGCGACATGTAGGCCTGTAGTTAATAATAAAATAGTGTGAGAAAGACTTTGACTTTTATAATCCAATCCGATACAGAGGTCGCCAGCCACCTCCGCAGGTCGAAACGACCTCGTTTCGCGGGCTGCTATTTGCCCCTTGGACTCGTCAACACCGTATGCTTCATGGAATAGGACTGCAGAATACGGAAGTAGAATTTACTCTTGCAGCAACCCTCTAGCGTAGATTTTCTGTGGAATTTTAATCTACATCTACATACACAAGGTGAAAGTAAACTCCTCCGACAGAACATCATTGATTGTTCAGGGATAGTTTATGAGTATTTTGCTACAAGAGGCGCGTGATATCTGGTGGTCCGTTACGAATTAATGGTGTAATTATGTTTTACTCTATTCGTTACTCCAGTTACTTTTATTTCAGTGAAAATGCCCGAGGTGACCAGAGTGGAGCTACATATGCAATAAGATTTCCAGGTGATATTAATAAATATCTGTTTATTACGAAAAATATCATGGGAAATGAGATTTACAAACTATATCCTTGGAGACACAATTCCATAAAATTTTAGCGCACCTAAATTGTAATCTTCCGAGGTTTGATTTTGCAAAAGAAGTTGTGAGCCTATGAGATTATTAGTTCGTTGACGATATCCGCCTGCTTAACTGGGTAGTTGAGCTGTGATCGACTCGCATTGATGCCGTTTTTCCTTCTCGGCAATTTGTCATCATCGAGTGGCGTCTTATTCCTCCCTCAGTTACTATCTGAACGAGTTGCTCACTTGCCTCCGTCAGTGGCAGCAGCAGCGTTTATCGACACTAGTACTGCTGTAACTCGTTTGGCGTGGCAGTTATATTCCCGTGTCATGGTGTGTGTGGCAGTTGGTCGGTTGCGGCGGAGCAGCGAGGAAGTCTCTGCCGGGGCCGCTGGAGGTGTGCACGCGTGGTCGGAGTTGTGTGGCACTAGCTGTGAGAACTGCTAAGTTCGTCGCCCACCGCACCTGCATACTGGAGTTGAGTAATCAGTGAACCTGTCATGAAAGCTCAACCGTTGTGACATCTCTTCGTAGATTGCTGGTTGTTGCATCCTGGGCTGTCCCCACAAACAGCAATGTGATGGTGTGTTGGAGGTGACAAAATTTTGACAGCCGTCTCCCTGTATGGTGTTTAACCTTTGATATGATTATAATTTTTAGTGAAGTGCACCAGCGACATCTTCTGCCTTGTGGCCGTTAACGTTCCGGTTACCTGCCCTGGTCGTTAGCGTAGTTTTGTGCCAGTGTGTTTTCCTCGCCGTGTTGATGCTGTCCAGCACGGCGTGTAGTTCGACAGCTTGGTGTTGTTCTCCTTTTCTCTTTGAGCGTTTATTGTGGTTCAAATGGTTCAAATGGCTCTGAGCACTATGGGACTTAACAGCTATGGTCATCAGTCCCCTAGAACTTAGAACTACTTAAACCTAACCAACCTAAGGACAGCACACAACACCCAGCCATCACGAGGCAGAGAAATCCCTGACCCCGCCGGGAATCGAACCCGGGAACCCGGGCGTGGGAAGCGAGAACGCTACCGCACGACCATGAGATGCGGGCGTTTATTATGCCTTGACTGTGTTTCTACCCCAATAAGACATAATCCTGCTGCGATCCTCGTCTTTGCTGGTACTCTTGCTTGTCGTGCAGTTGGTCGGGTGGAAGGGAATTGATTAGGTGGTTGGTTGGTTCGTCAGCCGTCCGTAGGTCGTGCTGCAACCCGATTTTTAGTGTTACGCTTGGCTGCCTGTCTCACCTAAACTGTGGTTAGAGTTTCCTCCCCAGGCCACACCCTGGAACACGTCTTAGCACCACTGTTTGTTGTTTGTGATTGTCATTTTATTTGGTAGCAGGTACTGTGCCAGGCCTTAAGCCGTGTATTAATATTGTCTGTTTTATGTTTAGTATATGGCCTTCAGCCGAACTTCATAACAGCTTTAAGATTAGGCCTTCAGCTGCATTTAAAATTCTTGTTGCTCTGCGTTTAGGCCTTCAGCCGCTTTTGTTTCAGAATCTGTGGCTTTAATATGTAAATCCTTGTCTGTAAGGTTTCTCTTTATTATCTTGAATTCTTGAAACGCCCTTCTGCCGTGAGCCGTGTTCTGTAAATGTTTATGTTAAGGTTGTCTTTAATTATTCTTGAGTAATTGTTTGGGTCTTCAGCCGACAAGATACTTCAAGTTTTCTTAAGATGTTTTTCTGCTGTACTTTGTAAAGGTTTATCTTTAAAGCCTCCCTTTTATTATGTAAAGAAATTTTTTTTTAATTGGGCTTTCAGCCGAAGAATTAACTTGAATTTTCTTTAATATGGCCTTTAGCCGGAATATGTAAATGCTTGGTTTTAAAGAATTTCCTTAGGTGATCCGAAATATTATTTCGGCCTTAAGCCGAGAAGATATTGTAATTTTACTTATGTAAGGTCTTCAGCCGTTACTCTAAATCCTGGTGTTTTAAAATCAATCATTTAAACTTATTCTGGAGAAGTAACTTGGGCCCTCAGCCGTGAATTAATCTTTGTTGTTTTAAAGAGAAAACTGTGCATTGGTTTGAGAAATAAAGCTATATGTGTGTTCTTGTATAGCCGGCCGGAGCGGCCGAGCAGTTCTAGGCGCTACAAAATGGTTCAAATGGCTCTGAGCACTATGGGACTCAACTGCTGAGGTCATTAGTCCCCTAGAACTTAGAACTAGTTAAACCTAACTAACCTAAGGACATCACAAACATCCATGCCCGAGGCAGGATTCGAACCTGCGACCGTAGCGGTCGCGCGGTTCCAGGCTGTAGCGCCTAGCCGGCCGAAGTGGCCGTGCGGTTCGAATCCTGCCTCGGGCATGGATGTGCGTGATGTCCTTAGGTTAGTTAGGTTTAAGTAGTTCTAAGTTCTAGGGGACTGATGACCTCAGAGCCATTTGAACCATTTGTTCTCGTATAACTAACAGTAATTGACCTTGGCCCCTATCCACGGCCTGATCCGCTCTGTCCTGCGAAACCAGATTTCAGTGGTGCTCGCCCCCTATGCAAGCGGGCCCGGGTTCGATTCCCAGCGGGGTTGGAGATTTTCTCCGCTCGGGGACCGGGTGTTGTGTTGTCCTCATCATCAATTCATCCTCATCGTCGGCGCGCAAGTCGCCCAATGTAGAGTTGACTGAAATAAGACTTGCACTTGGCGGCCGAACTTCCCCAGATGGGGCCTCCCGCCCAACGATGCCATACGTTCATTTCCATCTTTTTTTTGTCGTCGCAGATGACTGACAAAACAGAAATTATTCAGAGATGACAGTTACTGGGTGCTATCACAGAATCAAAGCAAACGACTTATACCGTACCAGAGCACAGTCTTTGGTGGAAGCTCCGGCTTCGGCTGCTGGTAGCTCTTCGCAGTGCTGCTGTGATCATCCTCCTTGCTTGCAGCTGCATTTGGAACAGCTTCGGCACAGCGCTGAGTACATCCTCGATTGGAGCGGCGACTGGCACTGCTTGCTAGCAGCCAAGCGGCGACTTGAGTGCACACCCAGCAGACGGATACCAGATATGTGCTTGGCAGACACTTGATCTCCAGACGCGAGGTAGTGTCTACAAATGTAGCGCGAATATAGTCGGATCCACGAACGATGGCGGTTCGCGCACTTCGAGGCACGGACGGATATTGCATTGTTGACGATTCTAAGCGACAGTTGCGGTACGCGCTTGCACGTTTTCCCCTGGAAGAAAGCTTATATCCTGCAAATTATGCAGACTTTATCACTTACCCCCACAATCAGCGGTGACAGTTCGCAACAAATGGAATCGAAATTCACTAAACAACTGGCTACGATCTCAGTTAATGCTCACATTAGCTACGACTTTCAGAGCAGAGCGCTCAAAACACTACTGAGCGCTCATTAGCTGTCGGAGAATACGTGACATAGGTGTGCAAGGCAAGCCTAAACTCGACTGCCGTCGTTCGTGACTCCAACTATAACAGCGATACACTGAAGGTGGGTGATGAGGCCTAATCCGTATGTTTCTCATGGCGGCTGCTGGACGGTAACTCATAAAGGCACCTGTGTGTTTTGGTCGTCAGCTGTTCTGAAGCACCGCTAGATTATAATAAAGTGAGCTACTCACAGTGGTCCTGTGTGGATTGTAATTATCGTATGGCAGCGAAAATATGTTAATGCAGAATCGATTAACCCTGGAAAAAAAATTATTTCCAGTTTTAGCCACCAGATGCAAATCTGGCGCTGTGAATACAAGAAAGACACAGAGAAATGTTATCTATGTAATGGATTAGGAACAGGACGAGGGCAGAAAAGTTCAAACAAGTGAGAAAGAGATAATGTTGATGATTTCATTAACCACTGCTTACACAGTTTGTTCAAAACGAGCCACAGAGTTGTTGTCGAGATGCTGTACAGGGCCTGATTTGCATCTCGTGGCCAAAATTGGAACTAATTTTTTTTTTATTTCAGATTAAATCAGTACCGCATTAACGCATTAGCATATCTACCAAGTTTCGCTGCCTTACTGCAATTACAGCTCACGCTGGACCTATGTGGGTTGCTGCACTTTTAATTATAACCACCCAGTAGAATCCAGCCCGTGTTGTTGACACGCTGTGCCTGTGCCTGTGGAGCCTGTTGTTCTGTGACGCAGCAACCTGCCAGTTACAGCTGTGTTGCCGGGTAGCAGTAGCTGCAGGCGACAGCCCGGTATACTGTTAATGTTACTGTATCTGCAAGAACACCTCAGCATACCGCCGTTCTTTTGTAATCAGTGAACCCGCACACGAGGTGGATGTCGGCAGCTTTGCTGTGCATCACTGTTAAAGTACAACCAACGTTATTGGGAAAAACCCGAGACATAACAGAGCAGTACTAAATACAAACTTGAGGGCGAAGAGTGAAGTTCGCAATACTGTTGTAATCAGTGAGTATTTTCTGTGAATGGAAAGCATTTGTTTACAAAAATGACACAGAGGACATTCTGTCGACGTTTTCGTTTTGTACAGATATCTTCATTTCAGTACAGAAACAAAGATAAGTGGGGCTAATAAATCAAACGGAATGCAATTACACTGTAACGGGCCAGCAGACACGATGGGTCCCTTATACGAATATACCTGACTAATCTCCGACATTTCATGGTGGAGGCTACTTCTTGCCATCTTACCAGTACTATCAGTTTTCTGTCCTATTCCAGCTGTGTATTGAGGCGGGATTATGACTGTCAATATGTGCCGACCGCACCGTATTCTACATATTTACATCTCTGTATTTGAATACGCATGCCTATACCAGTTTGACGGCCGGTGTGGCCGAGCGGTTCTAGGCGCTTCAGTCCGAAACCGCGCGATCGCTACGGTCGCAGGTTCGAATCCTGCCTCGGGCATGGATGTGTGTGATGTCCTTATGTTAGTTAGGTTTAAATAGTTCTACGTCTAGGGGACTGATGACCTCAGATGTTAAGTCCCATAGTGCTCAGAGCCATTTGAACCATTTGAACCTATACCAGTCCTTGGCGCTTCAGTGTATAATTGTTGTTATTTACATCACTGTCATCTGATTTCGGCCGTTAGCCATTTTCAAGTGAATACTCCTATATTCTTAAAGACACGGGCGACAACAAAGTCCTGTGCTTGTAAACACTTTAAAACTGCTGCGGGAGTTATTTCAAAGTGTTGACAAGCATAGAACGTTGTTCCCGCCCGTCTCTTTAAGAATATAGGAATACTCTCAAATATGGCTATCGGCCAAATCAACTAAAATGTAAATAATAGTGATTATGTAGCATCCAATGTGGAAAATAGAATCGCCCTTCAATAAATTTGTGCCTGTGGCACCCGAGATGAATAAACTTATCGAGGCCAGTTTGTCACCACCGCGTCACCTCGCTCGGTGACAATGCATTATGGGTTTCGCATGCTCAATATGTGCGGCATGTTGTGACCATTATAGAGCTGTTTCTCTGTCTTCGCAAAATAGGTCATATCTGCAAGTGAAAAATTAAACTCCGTGTCGTTTCTATCAAAACTGAGGAAGAGACTAGACGCTATAATCTTAGCAGAATAATGCCTTGCCCTGAAATGTCCAACTCGGCAAAAGCGAGAGGGTTCCCAAAGAAAACTGGCGCCAACAGTGAGAACCAGCAAACGCGCTGGCGGAGCGGCTAGGACGTGAGGCTGCTATCGACCGCTGCTGGCGCCAGCAATCCACACCACACCCTGCGGCCTCGGCTGTCGGCGACCCGCCACACACACACACACACACACACACACACACAACACCACACACACACTCACACACACAATACCCCGTATCATTCCCCAACGCACGAATGGCCTTCCTACCAAAATCATCTAGCTCCTCCCCTCCTCCCCCCCCCCTCCCCCAAAACACCATATGCTCCATTCCGTCATCATGTACTGAGTCGCCATATCGTCGATACACTACTGTCGTGTAACCAGTTTGAATGGTTTTTAGTTATTCTATTTGGCTGCGCGAGAGAGCAAAGTTGTGGGAACCACTTGAAGAACTACAAACTTTCACTTTCTTCCCTTCCCGTGCCACTCTTTCCATCTACACATCTACATCTACATTTACATGACTATTCTACAAACTGCACTTAAGTACCTTGCAGTGTATTTACCGAGCCAGATCAGTGCTACACTCTCTCTTTCCTAGCATTCAGGGTCCGTTGGTTTTCATGATTTGGCACAATTGTTTTATTTTAATTTTTTGGCTGGCTTCACTACAGTCGTCGGTTAAGATAAGGGAGTGGAGTGTGTGAATAGCGTAAGCTTTGTTGTGTGTGTGTGTGTGTGTGTGTGTGTGTGTGTGTGTGTGTGTGTGATCGTATCTTCTTAAGCAGAGATTCGGAACCAGCCCAGTATTTGCTTAAATGAGTATGGGAAACCGTCTAAAAACCGCGCCTGTTAGCGCTCACTAATCCGCGGCATAGCTAGCCTCACCATCTCCTTAACATATTTTGCATTTTCTACTGCTTTTAGACACCTACAGTTTTTTTTCCCATCTACTACTATTTTCGCTATCAAATTATTCTAGGAAGCAATATCAAATCTGAAACAAGTTTCTCTTCGTATTACTTTCAGCGTGGTCTGAATGCAAAACTATCTAAATTAGACCGAGTACAACTACAAACTGACAATAACATACTTAGTATTTACGAAATTGTGATACAAATATTCTGAGATGACTAGAAGGGGATCTATATTAATTCTGGATAGGGAAACCTCGTTCGGAAGGACAGTAGAAAGTTATATGCGAAAACGAGAAAATTTCAAATTTATCGTCGATCTGCTGACGATATAATAATTTTGTATGGCCCAGTGGCGTGCTGCAAGTCTCTCAGTTGAACGCAATTTCGGCGACAGACGTGTCCCTAACCTGCCGCATCTATCCAATCTGACAAAGAGGACCTACAGTTTATCGTGGAAGCCGAAGAACGTGTCGTTTCTAGCGACTCCTCATATTGTTGAGAGTTGAAGGTTCCCAGGCACGTGCTTTACCGCTAGATCACCAGAGCCGTCATCAGCTGACGATGATAAATATCCAAGTAGACTCATTTTTAGGGTAATTTTTTTATCTGTCCAGCCTGCACAAGGTGCTACATTCACAACAGCCCTTATAACTAGCGTCCTTCAAATTCTATGCAGGCACGACGTCGTAGCGCTTGCTAGCATCATGAAAAACGGAGCGAAATCGTCGTGTGCCAAAGTAGCTTTGGGCATATTCTAACACAGGGTTGTAGGAGTGTTGTCATTCACTATATGGAGTGCAAAAGAGACTCTGTTCATACGTCTTAAACTCTAGGAAGGTGTTTGTGGATTATGCTGTTGTACGACTACATAGGTAACTGGGGAAATCGTAACGCCAGAAAATTTCAGCGAAATTCAGGAAGAAATGCAGAGGAACGACACTCTGTGGAGATATGACCATAAACATACAATGAGGTGATAAAAGTCATGGGATACTTCCTAATATCGTGCAGGGCCTCCTTTTGCCCGGCGTTGCGCAGCAACTGAGCGTGTTACGAACTCAACAAATCGTTGGAAGTCCCCTGCAGAAGTACTGAGCCATGCTGCCTGTATAGCCGAATGTCTTGCCAGTGCAGGATTTTGTGCATTAACTGACTTCTCGATTACGTCTCACAGATCTTCGATGCGACTCATGTCGGGCAATCTGGGAGGCAAAATCATTCGCGCGGGCTGTCCAGAATGTTCTTCAAAGCATTCGCGAACAATTGTGGTTTGGTGACATCACCCATCAAAATTCCATCTTTGTTTGGGAACATTAAGTCCATGAATGGCTGCAGATAGTCTCCAGGTAGCCGAACATAGCCATTTCCAGTCATTGATCGGTTCTGAGGAACTAGTCCATTCCATGTAAACACAGCCTATACCATTATGGAGCGACTACCAGCTTCCAAAGTGCTTGTTGACAACCTGGACCTATGGCTTCGTTGGGACTGCTCCACAGTCGAACCATACCGTCAGCTCTTACCAACTGAAATTGTGACTCATCTGACCAGTAGAATGAAGGCTTTCACGACCGGGTAACATGGCTGTTGATATACTTTCCGGGATGTGAGGTCGTGGTCCAAGAACTTTTCTGCTCCTTGGACCACGACCTCACATCCCAGAAAGTATATCAACAGTCATCTGACCAGGCCACGGATTTCGTCTAGGGTCCAGCCGATATGGTCACGAGCCCACGAGAGCCACTGCAGGCGATATCGTGCTGTTAGCAAAAGAACCCCCGTCAGTCGTAGCCCATTGACGCCATATTTAACGGTACGTTCGTCGTACGTCCCACATTTATTCGTGCGGTTATTTCACACATTGTTACTTGTCTGTTAGCACTGACAACCTCAGGCAAACCTTGCCGCTCTCGGTCGTTAAGTGAGGTTCGCCGGCCACAGCATTGTCCTTAGAGGTAACGCCTGAAATTTGGTATTCTCGGCAAATTCTGACACTGTGGGTCTCGGAATACTGAATTCCCTAACGATTTCCGAAGTGGAATGTCTCTTGCGTCTAGCTCCAGCTATTATTCTGCATTCAGAGACTGTTAATTCCGGTCGTGCAGTCATAACGACGTCGGAAACCTTTTCGCATGAATCACCTGAGTACAAATAACAGCTCCGCCAATGCACTGCCCTTTTACACCTTGTTTACGCGATACTACGCCATCTTTATGTGTGCATATCGCTACCCCATGACTTTCGTCATTTCTGTGTAATTAAATTTTTCTTTTCGTGGACAAATTATTGTTATTGGTCGATTACACAATTGATGCTGAATCACGGGAAACAGTAAGGTAAAATATCTGTCAATATGCAGCTGGAGTTGATTAGAGTGTAACGACATAAGAAACCTGTTTATGGGATAGCTGCAAGATGGAGAAGCTGCAAGGGAATTCAATTTTACCACTAAATAAATGGCTCATACCTCACTTTTCCCGTGATGCTTGAATATTGCTAGTGAGGTAGCGGATAGCATTAACAGAGAAGATGGTCTGCATAAAAAGAAGAGAAGCACGTCTCGTCTGTGACTCGTTTAGAAACCACGGAGGGAGCTTCAAGTAACAGAGGCACTGTGCGTCACGGGGAGATTTGTTATTAAAAGTTGGATCAGTTATTTTTAAGGTCCACCAGGAGCTATTCATGAAGCAGATCACTACCAGTTTCGATCAACCGATCGTCAGCAGGAGCCTGTATAACAGCTGAGGAAACAATTGAGATACATTCAGGCAAACATGTAAGGTGAAAATGCTCACACGTATTCTTGCTTTCATAGATGATCAAAGGTACCTCGCGCATTTTCTCCGTTGATATACAGGTACTTCTTGACGCTCGGCTGATCGAAACTAGAGGTGACTAAAGGTTCATTGAATCAGCAGCTCTTGAACTTCCTCAAATGTGAGTTTCTTCCAATATTTATGAACTTTACGAGCTGGGGAGCAACGACAACACAATAGTTTAATGTTAAAATTTCTAAGAAGTCAGTAAAAATATTACTTCCTCCAACATGCATGCTGCGAAATGAGCATGATGGTAAAGGGAGAGAAATTCGAGCAGACACGGCTTACCGAATCATCCTTCGCCATTCCATTTGCGAAGGGAACCGGGTTGCGGTTGGTGTGTGTGGGTGAGGAGCTGGGGGGTGGGGGGGGGGGGGCGTGGAATGAACACTGCAAAGTAGCCTATGGAGTATTGATATAGACTGGAAAAACACCTATGAGTGACAGGTTGCCTATATTGTTGTGGTGTTCTATGCATCCACGCTGATGTGTCCTGTGTAAGACCCTTCATCTTTGCTTAACTACCATAACCTATATCCATTTGAAACGTCGGCCATTGTGGCCGAGCGGTTCTAGGCGCTTCAGTCTGGAACCGCGCGACCACTACGGTCGCAGGTTCGAATCCTGCCTCGGGCATGGATGTGTGTGATGTCCTTAGGTTAGTTAGGTTTAAGTAGTTCTAAGTTCTAGGGGACTAATGACCTCAGATGTTAAGTCCCATAGTGCTCAGAACCATTTGAACCCATTTGGACCGCGAGCGTTGGTCTCCCTAATGACCTCCTACTCCATTACTAAACCGACGATTACTTGACGCCTGAGGATGTGACCTGTCAACCGGTCCCTTCTTTTCGTCAGGTTCTGCCATACATTATCTGTTATTTCGATTCAGTTAGTTATTAGAGCGGATCTTAAGCATTCTTCTATTCTCTTCTTATCTGAACAGTTTATCGTCCACGTTTCGTATAAAAACAAGATTACGCTCGGTACAAATACTTCCAGCAAACACTTGGTAAGATTTAAATTTATATTCCACATTAACTAGTTTTTCACAAGTGTTTTTCTTGGCGTGTACAGTCTACATTTTATATTCTACCCATTTCTGGTATCATCACTTCTTTTGGTGCTCAAATAGCAAAACTTATCTACTGCTTTTAATGTCTCTTTACTTAATCCAATTCCTTCAGACCACCCGATTTAATTCGGCTACATTCCACTACCGTTGTTATAGTTTTGTTGACATTCTTCTTATAACCTATTTTCAAGACACTATCCAATCCGTTCAGCTACTCTTCCACATCCATTGCCGTCTTTGACAGAATTACAATACCATCAGCCAACCTCAAAGTTTTTGTTTCTTCTCCCGGAACTGTAATTCCCTTCTGAAATTTCTCCTTGGTTTTCCCTCACAACTCGCTGAGTATATGGATTGAATAACATCCCTGGGGTAGGCTGCGGCTCTGTCCACTTCCTTCTGAGCTACTGCTTGCCTTTCATGCCTTCGACTCCCATAAAACCTGTACAAGTCCACTCCCTGTATTTTACCCTTGCTACCTTTGCGGAATGAAATTCTTCGGTTAGTAAGTGCTAATTCTCAGCCTTCGGCACTCGCCAGTGGTGACTGTGGTAATCTGTTGAATCCGGTGGGTCTGTAGGAGAGTGGAATCTAACGGAGCAGTATGTGGTGTTCCAGGAAGGGACGGTGGGTGGAGGATAGGGAGGGAGGGGATGGAGGGGGGTGGGATGACGCAGGAGCTCATCAAGAACGCTCCTCCCCCCCTCCCTGCCGTGTCCTGTGTGGGCACTTTGCCAGTCAGCATCACTGCTTCCGCCTTTTGTTCCCATTTGTTCTGGCCCCGGAGCTGCTTTTAACGGATATTACGGCCTCCGAGACGGTAATTATGACGAAAGCTTTCGTACAATGCAGGCGACCGCTGCTCTCTGTCGCAGCTTCTCCTTTTCTTACCCCTTCTCAACCTGTATGTGCAATCCACCTACACTACCTAAGGATATGACGTTTCATGTAGTACCTGTGCTAGATCTGCGCTACTATTTTTTATTCTTTCTTTCACTATCTATTTCTTCCGCCCCCGGCAGCTGAGTGGACAGCGCGACAGAATGTCAATCCTAAGGGCCCGGGTTCGATTCCCGGCTGGGTCAGAGATTTTCTCCTCTCAGGGACTGGTTGTTGTGTTGTCCTAATCATCATCCTTTCATCCCCATCGATGCACAAGTCACCGAAGTGGCGTCAAATCGAAAGACTTGCACCCGGCGAACGGTCTACCCGACGGGAGGCCCTATTCACACGACATTTACATTTTTTTGCTATCTGTTTCCACTTAAGTAAGGTTCTTGAAGCAGATAAAATAAAAAGTACACAAATTCTGCAAATCCCTATCATTTCTTTGGTATCGGATGCCACAGTCACAAATTTACGAAAAGGTAATTCCATTTTCAACCTAGCTTTAGACACACATTTATTTCAGACATTTAGCTGCTTCCAGCTATGTGCCATTTTGAAGTGCTTACTCATGAGTGATATTTAAATCATTGGCGGGTACGGAACGTTAGTTTCAAAAATGGTTCAAATGGCTCTGAGCACTATGGGACTTAACTTCTGAGGTCATCAGTCCCCTAGAATTTAGAACTACTTAAACCTAACTAACCTAAGGACATCACACAGATCCATGCCCGAGACAGGATTCGGACCTGCGGCCGTAGCGGTCGCGCGGTTCCAGAGTGTAGTGCCTAGAGCCGGCCGAAGTGGCCGTGCGGTTAAAGGCGCTGCAGTCTGGAACCGCAGGACCGCTACGGTCGCAGGTTCGAATCCTGCCTCGGGCATGGATGTTTGTGATGTCCTTAGGTTAGTTAGGTTTAACTAGTTCTAAGTTCTAGGGGACTAATGACCTCAGCAGTTGAGTCCCATAGTGCTCAGAGCCATTTGAACCATTTGTAGTGCCTAGAACCGCCCTGTCACTCCGGCCGGCGAACGTTAGTTTCGTTCGAGTCTGCTACGACAGGAATTATAATTTAAACTAGCGACCCGCCCTGCTCAACACTGGTAGTACTAACAAGCAAACATCACCAACTTGACCTCCTACTTCAAGGAGAAGAAAGTACGGGGTGTTCAAGAAGTCGCTCCGCAGTTCCATATGATTGTTAGCCGCGCGTGCTGTATGCCGCAGTGAATACACCGACATGAAACTCAGTGAAATAGAAGTTATTAATTATTGAATATTCATTTTTACTGAGAAAAACGAAACCGTGGAATGTTGGGAGAGTCCACTTGAAGGGAAGTAACCGAGGCAGGCGAAAAATCATACGGCACGCGCAGCTAACAATCGTATAGCACTGCGGAGAGACTTTTTGAACACCCCCTATAACGACACTCAAATGAAAAAGCGAAAGATCGGGAAAAAATACGTAAACTGTTTATTATTTCAAAAGTAATTGTCATAACTGTTCATATAATCATCTCACAGCGAGACAAGGCGGTCAATGCGCCCACTGAAAAATGTTTGCGACTGCCTACGGAACAATGATTGTACCCAGGACTGCAAATTGACTGCCGCGAAAGTCTTTCTTCAGACCTCCAAAAATATGGAAGTCGCATGAGGAGAGGTCGGGAGTGCATGAAGGATGCGTAACTGTTACCCAGCGAAACTTCTGCAGCGTACTGGAAACGACAGCGGCAACTTGTGGGCGGGCAATATCGTTCCGTAAGCAACGGAAAACATTTTTCGATAAAGGCGTTAAACGTCCTGTCCCGCGGTGCGATAGCTGTATTAGCAGTAATGGCGATTACTTTCGGAATAATACACTACTGGCCATTAAAATTGCTACACCACGATGATGACGTGCTACAGACGCCAAACTTAACCGACAGGAAGAAGATGCTGTCATATGCAAATGATTAGCTTTTCAGAGCATTCACACAAGGTTGGCGCCGGTGGCGACACCTACAACGTGCTGACATGAGGAAAGTTCCCAACCGATTTCTCATACACAAACAGCAGTTGACCGGCGTTGCCTGGTGAAACGTTGTTGTGATGCCTCATGTAAGGAGGAGAAATGCTTACTATCACGTTTCCGACTTTGATAAAGGTCGGATTGTAGTCTATCGCGATTGCGGTTTATCGTATCGCGAAATTGCTGCTCGCGTTGGTCGAGATCCAGTGACTGTTAGCGGAATCGGTGGCTTCAGGAGGGTAATACGGAACGCCGTGCTGGATCCCAACGGCCTCGTATCACTAGCAGTCGAGATGACAGGCATCTTATCCGCATGGCTGTAACGGATCGTGCAGCCACGTCTCGATCCCTGAGTCAACAGATGGGGACGTCTGCAAGACAACAACCATCTGCACGAACAGTTCGACGACGTTTGCAGCAGCATGGACTATCAGTTCGGAGACCGTGGCTGCGGTTACCCTTGACGCTGCATCATAGACAGGAGCGCCTGCGATGGTTTACTCAACGACGAACCTGGGTGCACGAATGGCAAAACATTTTTTCGGATGAATCCAGGTTCTGTTTACAGCATCATGATGGTCGCATCCGTGTTTGGCGACATCGCGGTGAACTCACATTAAAAGCGTGTGTTCGTCATCGCCATACTGGCGTATCACCCAGCGTGATGGTATGGCATGCCATCGGTGACACATCTCGGTCACCTCTTGTTCGCATTTACGGCACTTTGAACACTGGACGTTACATTTCAGACGAGTTACGACTAGAGATGGGCAAAACTGTTCTTTTCAGAGATTGGATCAGAACTGTTCACTCCCTGAAATGAATTAGCTCTTTTTCATGACTCACCACTCATTTACAATATAAAATAAATGGAAGGCACATTGCCCTTTAAACTTGGTTTATTCCAGTACTATACCTGTATTTTGATCTTATTTGATCCTATTTTGAAGTAACACAGATAATCAGTAAGAATTTTGTATTGTTTATTGAAATTTCCACGATATGACAAAGTTTTTGATTATTGATTTATTTTGCACTATCGTGGTTTTTTGGGTGATCGGAAAATGTTGTAACTTGAGATTTACATTAACAATATATTTGGCTATAACGTATTAAAATTTCATTAACCTCATACAAATACATCGCAAGCCATATATTTTTAAAGTGAACGTTTCCTTTCGAAGACGCCTAAAATCGCAAAATCCGTACCAGAATAAGAAAAAAAAATATAAATTTGACTGTAAAACGAAAGTGCTGCATATAGCCTTACGCAGAATAAAACAAGGAAAATATTGGTGTATCACATTTTGCGATACGTTTATCGGTTCGCTCGTAATTAAAGCGTAAATTCGAGTGTCTATAATAAAAATCCTATAGTAAGAGGAGTCATCAGGAACCTAATCTAATCAGTTTAAACAAATAAAAATAAAATAAAAACAATTGATGTATACATAACATAATAATGTAATATACATAGCGGCATTACTACGAAGAACAATATCCAGTGGGGACGAACTCCGATGCAGAGGCGCTGAGTCGAGCAGGTCGAGCCGCGAGCTGTATTACTGCGTGAGCTGAGACCGCAGAGACCAGCCGTGACACCTGAGTCGCTTTGCTCGACGCTCTGGCTAGAGTCGAGATGGTGGGGCGAGCGTTGAGCGGGCGAGTTCCGAGGGAGGGGGTAGCGGTGAACTCACCCGCTCCGAGACAAATAGTTCGTTCACTTGCGAGCGGGTTTTTGCAAGTAGTTCCTATGTTATCCGCTAGGTGGCTCTCTGTCCTGTTGCTCGCATCAACTGCCCAGAGGGCAGGATGTGCGACTGAAACGATCGCCGACAGAGTGCGATGCGAAGTTACGCTGCGCCAGACACTGCGCGGCATATGTGAAACACAAAATCCAATGGGGCACTGCACAATGCAGGCAGCCAAGGTAGAAGCAGGGCAGAGGCCGGCGCTGGCTGTGTTGTGTGGCGTGCACTGTGCTGTGACCAGCAGAGGCGCTGCTGATATGCTCCGTCTCTCTCTCTCTCTCTCTCTCTCTCTCTCTCTCTCTCTCTCTGCCGTGGGACACGTTTGGAGCTACCGTTCTTTTTTTCTGAATCACTGATTGTTCACTCCTTTGAAAGATTGAAGTCTATGAATTAGTTCAAGAGCGGATCGCCCATCTCTAGTTACGACACGTGGCTCTACCCTTCATTCGATCCCTGCGAAACCCTACATTTCAGCAGGATAATGCACGACCTCATGTTGCAGGTCCTGTACGGGCCTTTCTGAATACAGAAAATGTTCGACTGCTGACCTGGCCAGCACATTCTCCAGATCTCTCACCGATTGAAAACGTGTGGTCAATGGTGGCCGAGCAACTGGCTCATCACAATACGCCAGTCACTACTCTTGATGAACTGTGGTGCATGGGCATCTGTACCTGTACACGCCATCAAAGCTGAGTTTGACTCAATGCCCAGGTGTATCAAGGCCTTTATTACGGCCATAGGTAGTTGTTCTGAGTACTGATTTCTCAGGATGTATGCACCCAAATTGCGTGAAAATGTAATCACATGTCAGTTCTAGTATAATATATTTGTCCAATGAACACCCGTGTATCATCTGCATTTCTTCTTGGTGTAGCAATTTTAATGGCCTGTGGTGTATTTCCACTTCATGAAGCAGATAAAATAAAAAGTAACAAATTCTGAAAATCGCTGTCATTTCTTTGATATCAGACGCTACAGTCACAAATTTACAAAAAGATAATTCCATTTTCAACATTGGCTTTAGACACTCATTTATTTCAGACATTTATCTGGTTCCAGCTATGTGCTATTTTGGAGTGCTTACTCATGAGCGATATTTAAATCATTGACGGGTACGGAACGTTAGTCTCGTTCGAGTCTACTACGACAGGCATTATAATTTAAACTAGCGACCCGCCCTGCTCAGCCGGGTGGTACTAACAAGCAAACATCACCAACTCGACCTCATACTTTAAGGAGAAGAAAGTATAACGGACACTCAAATGAAAAAGAGAAATATCGGTAAAAATACGTTCACTGTTTATTATTTCAAAAGTAATTGCCATAACTGTTCATATAATCATCTCACACAAGACGGTCAATGCGCCCATGGAAAAATGTTTGCGACTGCCTACGAAACAATGATTGTACCCAGGAGAGTAAATCGACTGCCGCGAAAGTCTTTCTTCAGACCTCCAAAAATATGGAAGTCGCGTGAGGAGAGGTCGGGTGTGCATGAAGGATGTGTAACTGTTACTCAGCGAAACTTCTGCAGGGTACTCGAAACAACAGTGGCAATTTGTAGGCGGGCAATATCGTTCCGTAAGCAACCGAAAACATTTTTCGATAAAGGCGTTAAACGTCCTGTCTCGCAGTGCGATAGCTGTATTAGCAGTAATGGCGATTACTTTTGGAATAATGAATATTTCACTTACTGTTTTGCATCTGGCAGGCCACTTTGACCGAGTGGTTCTAGGCACTTCAGTTCGGAACCGCGCTGCTGCTACGGTCGCAGGTTCGAATCCTGCCTCGGGCATGGATGTGTGTGATGTCCTTAGGTTAGTTACGTTTAAGTAGTTCTAAGTCTAGGGGGCTGATGACCTCAGATGTTAAGTCCCATAGTGCTTAGAGCCATTTGAACCTTCTTTTTTTTGCATCTGTATCATTCTTATTTGACTGTCCCTTATACGCATGCAAGACATCAGCCCCAGCAATCGATCCCGCGCGAAAATCTGTTCCCTAATTCAGATAGCACTCAGTTACGACCTTCTGACGAACGGCTTTTAAATTTCTCGAGCGTGAGTTGTTGTCAGTCGCTCCGCCCCACTGCAGCCATCTGAAGCCCCAACGCGAAGAATTGTACAGCATAGCATCAGCCAGAGCCCTTCTATTCGTGGAATGCTGAAGGCGAGGGAAGAGGAGAGCGGAGGTGGATACATCTGCCAAATGTTTTATGAAATCTTGTTCAAGAACGCATGTTAGTATTCGCGAAAAATAGATACATAACGTGACTAGGACACATAATATGTCAACCTCACGAACACATATGTTGAGTATTATTGTATACACCTGAAGAGAAAAATGAGTAAATCTAAGTAACTGAATAATTATTATGAAATGAAGATAATTTTTTTCGATTTGCAATTTAATCACAGCAATCACGCTAGTGGATAAAGCAACTCTTTCATATGTATTCACTTCAATATTGTCAGCTTTAAAATCCAAAGAAAATAACGCATATCAGTGGAGTTAGTAGTGAAACAGACCCCCCACTGCTTCTTAATTGACACACTGATCCGTTTCATTAATTTACACTGCATTTGTGAATCAGAACATAAAAACGTTCAAAGCAAAGAAATCATTGTGATAAGCTACAGTTCAGAAACCACACACTTCGACCTAAAGAACAAGGCACGTTACGGAAGTATTTCACAAACCTCTTATTCGTTCCACCGGACAGTACTTCGCGCTCTGCCTCAGGCGTCTGCATTGGGGCGGAGTGAGTGACAAAGAAGCGGTGGGAGCAAAATTTAAATGCTGTTCATTTGGAAGGTCTTAAGTGCGTACTAGCAGAATTACGGCTCAAATTTTCCCGTTGGACTGATTGCTGGGGCTGGTATTTTTCCAGTGTGCTTTTTTCCCCTCAAAATATGAGGTCGAATTGGTGATGATTGCCCGCAGCAATTGTCTGGAGTAACGATCAGTGTGTTTACGGGGCACTTCGTAGTACTGTGCTTCAAATTCAGATAACGTGTTAGGTGACTGAATGTCATGACTTCCATATACATTAAAAACTGAATCAGCTCACTCCAGGATAGTTTTCAGAAGGCATGAAAATTATATGTTCCATATTTAACTTACGTTTGGAGTGACGTCTCGTGACCATGCTGCGAACATATTATAATGTAATTAATATCTTTAGAACCAAAGTAAATATTATTTGTGAATGATGAGTGTGTGTGTGAATGTTTTGTGTGTGTGCGTGTGTGTGTGTGTGTGTGTGTGTGTGTGTGTGTGTGTGTTTGTGAAAGAGACAGAGAGACTGGGTATACAGGGTGTTACAAAAAGGAACGGCCAAACTTTCAGGAAACATTCCTCACACACAAATAAAGAAAAGATGTTATGTGGACATGTGTCCGGAAACGCTTAATTTCCATGTTAGAGCTCATTTTAGTTTCCTTAGTATGTACTGTACTTCCTCGATTCTGATGATCAAATTGTAAATTTTCACAATCAACATGTGTGGGCTGACGAGAATCCGCACGCAATTGTGCAATCACGTCATCAACACAGATTTTCTGTGAACGTTTGGGCAGGTATTGTTGGTGATGTCTTGATTGGGCCCCATGTTCTTCCACCTACGCTCAATGGGTCACGTTATCATGATTTCATACGGGATACTCTACCTGTGCTGCTAGAACATGTGCCTTTACAAGTACGACACAACATGTGGTTCATGCACGATGGAGCTCCTGCACATTTCAGTCGAAGTATTCGTACGCTTCTCAGCAACAGATTCGGTTACCGATGGATTGGTACAGGCGGACCAATTCCATGGCCTCCACGCTCTCCTGACCTCAATCCTCTTGACTTTCATTTATGGGGCATTTGAAAGCTCTTGTCTACGCAAACCCGGTACCAAATGTAGAGACTCTTCGTGCTCGTATTGTGGACGGCTGTGATACAATACGCCATTCTCCAGGGCTGCATCAGCGCATCAGGGATTCCATGCGACGGAGGGTGGATGCATGTATCCTCGCTAACAGAGGACATTTTGAACATTTCCTGTAACAAAGTGTTTGAAGTCACGCTGGTGCGTTCTGTTTCTGTGTGTTTCCATTTCATGATTAACGTGATTTGAAGAGAAGTAATAAAATGAGCTCTAACATGGAAAGTAAGCGTTTCCGGACACATGTCCACATAACATATTTTCTTTCTTTGTGTGTGAGGAATGTTTCCTGAAAGTTTGGCCGTACCCTTTTGTAACACCCTGTATATTTCAGTTTGTAACTTATCGTGTATCGGAGAATGGCTGAATGGACCATGTCTGAAGGCCATAAATGACGCTAAATAAAACAGAAAAAACACGCCTGATCTGTATATGTAGCCCGAGCCAGCATTTCTCTTGTAAACGTCACTACGTAGTTATTCATTCTTCAGACTCACTGTCGTAGTATTTTACTGTAAATTCTATGTGACAGACTTTTAGGCCCTGCCACTCGAAGAGTGGTGTTCACGTCTAGATTTGATTCAAGGAAAGCAGAAAGCTGAGAGAAGAGTCATATGCTCTTTAAGTAAACGAATCAAAGCTACGTTCCTTACCGATCTTGCCGTAATTTGTCGAAAAACATTTTATTTTTTGCGTGACAAACTAAAAACCACAGATTTTCTATTCACGTGTTTTTTGCTATGCAATTGCTCTCAAACGATTGCTCACGATACTTCGAAGTTAAGTAACTCGCTTCCTGCTCTTCGACGAATGTGCAATGCATTATGAATCCGAATTGAGATTGCAAATATAAGGGAAACAGAAAGTGACAGTCTGAAACTGGCGTCTCTATTTAAATGGGCCCTCAACCGTCTTAGAAGTCTTTCGAAATTTCTCGAGTCATCCACATGGTTGCCCAAGTCTGTTTCCTTCTTTAAGACGCTCACGAATCCACCAACATTTATGAGCAATGCTCTACTTATCGGTTGATGCAATTTTGATTTACGCTGCTGCACACTAAATATAGCTAATATAAAAGATAAATGGAGGAAGATAGACAGATAGAAGTTAGGTGACAGACGTACATGTCATGTAAGCACTTGAAAATGGCACGTCGCCGAAATCAGCTGGTCGTGTGAAGCAAGTGATAGTGATACAGGCAAGTTGGGAAACGGAATTGTCTTTCAGTCGATGTACATTTGCTCGTAAGGTTGCGTTTATTGTACACTGCATTAAAGTCTCTTCACAGTCCACTCAAGGATGGAGCTGGAAACACTTATTGATTGCTCGAACAGTCCATGGGTGTACTGCCGGTCCATAGTGTCCAACGGGCACAATATTTCGGCGATCTGACATGTCGCCATCGTCAGCGCACGTGACGATGGTGACATGTCTGATCGCCGAAATATTGTGCCCGTTGGACACTATGGACCGGCAGTACACCTGTGGACTGTTCGAGCAAGAAATACGCCTGGAGAAACTGAAAAATCACTTATTGATTGTATGCCTTTATTCAAGTGGGCAAGTGTCAGACAAAAAATCCAAAGTCCAGGGTTCTACCTACAGTAGATTCAGGGGCTTCGGCCTGAAATCTCATTGATTGGAGTAGAATTGTCTTCAGTGATGAGTCCCGCTTCGAAGTGAGCCACAATGACCAGGAAGACAATCTGGAGACGCCCCGGACAGTGGTGAAATACCAACTGGGCTGTCGCTCGCCATACTGCCCCACAGCCAGGAGTGATGGTCTGGGGTACCATTTCGTTTTTTATCAGGAACCATTGTCATCCTTGGCACCGTTACGGCACAGCGATATGTCGACGATATTACATGCCCCGTTTCGTTGCCCTTCATGGCAAACCATCCTACACTTAGATTACAGCAAGATAATCCCCGCCCAAACGGCGACAGTTTCTACTGTTTGTCTTCCTACTTGCCAAAACCTGCCATGGCCAGCTAGTTCTCTGGATCTCTCCCCAATTGAGAACGTTTGGGGCATTATGGACAGAGCCCTACAACCAGCTCAGGATCTGACAATCAACAGCTGGACAGAATTTGGTACGATATCCCCCAGAAGCACAGCCACCAACTCTGTCAATCAACGCCAAGCTGAATAACTGCCTGCACAAGGGCCCAGAAGTGGAGCAACGCGTTATTGACTTCCTCTATTTGTAACGCTCTTCCTCTTGAATAAATTATCCAATTTTTCTGAAATTGTAATCATTTCTTTGTCTGTACATGCACATCACATCTACCGATTTCCGTCCCATTCGGATAATCACTCCGTGGTGACTCTTTTTTTGTGAATGTGTATCACAGCCACAGCAATAAATGCACAAAATAATGACGACATCAATATCGCGCCAATAAGAAAATTGAAACTAATTTGGTAGCTAAATGATGTATTCACAAGAGCTACTGCGATGTCACTGCATAGTGCAAAGATTTCTATAAATTTTGGAACGCAAATAGTAACGTCAGGAATAAATACTGACTCATTTTCTCTTTTCTGTTTTAGGTTGCATGTTCAGCCCCGGGGTGTGTGATGATCCATCTGAATGGTGTTTTGATGGTAAGTAACCAGTCTTCCAAACAATGAAATTATCACAGATCTAAATTTCGTATTCTACAGCAGATCTCGCACCCATCAGCAGCTAGGATTTAATGCAGAGACATATAACGTCGTGCACTTCACTATCTCATAAAAGATCTAGTTCTTCACTATAAGATTTATGAGTCGTAATGGATCGATCGAGCTACAAAGCTGAATGGGAATAATAACTGGGAATACGAAATAGAATAATCACATACTCACAATTGTCGGTAAAATAAATTGTGCCTTTCATCTATTGGTAAAATACTAAGAAATAACGGTTTGTCCACGAAAGAGATTAATTAAAAATACTTGTACAGCCTACAATGAAACGAGAGCAACGCATATGGTCACAAATTTGTTTGTTTCGCTGTAGAGTGTACCTGACATATTGAAACATTTCAGCTGCCTGACATTCGAAAAGAACGCCTAATATCTTAGAAAAATTCCACCTTTCGCAACAGAAACTATGAAAATTACGAAGGCTCTACGTATTGCCTCTGCAGACAGTGTAAAGATGAAATAAGAATGCCGGCCGAAGTGGCCGTGCGGTTCTAGGCGCTGCAATCTGAAACCGCGAGACCGCTACGGTCGCAGGTTCGAATCCTGCCTCGGGCATGGATGTGTGTGATGCCCTTAGGTTAGTTAGGTTTAACTAGCTCTAAGCTCTAGGGGACTAATGACCTCAGAAGTTGAGTCCCATAGTGCTCAGAGCCATTTGAACCATTTTTTAAAATGAGAATAACAACAGCTACTGCAGAAGCAAAAGCATAAGCTTAGGGATTACGAGGGCTTCATCGATAGGAAAAAGAAAAAAAAAATTGATGGATAAATTTCCTTCGGAACACTCTTCAAATGAGAAAAAGTTCTTTTTACGAAAAGTTTATTCTAAAGTCAAGGAATCGGTGTTATATTCAGTCACTTCCTATTTTAGTGTCAGTGGTTATTTTTCCTGTGGGCCATACTTAAATCAGCTTTGTGTGACTCTACACAATTGTAAAAGTCTGGGGCTTTGGGTCAGTAGACCTCAAATTCCTTAAAGAATCGAACTGCGATGTACACTCCTGGAAATGGAAAAAAGAACACATTGACACCGGTGTGTCAGACCCACCATACTTGCTCCGGACACTGCGAGAGGGCTGTACAAGCAATGATCACACGCACGGCACAGCGGACACACCAGGAAACGCGGTGTTGGCCGTCGAATGGCGCTAGCTGCGCAGCATTTGTGCACCGCCGCCGTCAGTGTCAGCCAGTTTGCCGTGGCATACGGAAATCCATCGCAGTCTTTAACACTCGTAGCATGCCGCGACAGCGTGGACGTGAACCGTATGTGCAGTTGACGGACTTTGAGCGAGGGCGTATAGTGGGCATGCGGGAGGCCGGGTGGACGTACCGCCGAATTGCTCAACTCGTGGGGCGTGAGGTCTCCACAGTACATCGATGTTGTCGCCAGCGGTCGGCGGAAGGTGCACGTGCCCGTCGACGTGGGACCGGACCGCAGCGACGCACGGATGCACGCCAAGACCGTAGGATCCTACGCAGTGCCGTAGGGGACCGCACCGCCACTTCCCAGCAAATTAGGGACACTGTTGCTCCTGGGGTATCGGCGAGGACCATTCGCAACCGTCTCCATGAAGCTGGGCTACGGTCCCGCACACCGTTAGGCCGTCTTCCGCTCACGCCCCAACATCGTGCAGCCCGCCTCCAGTGGTGTCGCGACAGGCGTGAATGGAGGGACGAATGGAGACGTGTCGTCTTCAGCGATGAGAGTCGCTTCTGCCTTGGTGCCAATGATGGTCGTATGCGTGTTTGGCGCCGTGCAGGTGAGCGCCACAATCAGGACTGCATACGACCGAGGCACACAGGGCCAACACCCGGCATCATGGTGTGGGGAGCGATCTCCTACACTGGCCGCACACCACTGGTGATCGTCGAGGGGACACTGAATAGTGCACGGTACATCCAAACCGTCATCGAACCCATCGTTCTACCATTCCTAGACCGGCAAGGGAACTTGCTGTTCCAACAGGACAATGCACGTCCGCATGTATCCCGTGCCACCCAACGTGCTCTAGAAGGTGTAAGTCAACTACCCTGGCCAGCAAAATCTCCGGATCTGTCCCCCATTGAGCATGTTTGGGACTGGATGAAGCGTCGTCTCACGCGGTCTGCACGTCCAGCACGAACGCTGGTCCAACTGAGGCGCCAGGTGGAAATGGCATGGCAAGCCGTTCCACAGGACTACATCCAGCATCTCTACGATCGTCTCCATGTGAGAATAGCAGCCTGCATTGCTGCGAAAGGTGGATATACACTGTACTAGTGCCGACATTGTGCATGCTCTGTTGCCTGTGTCTATGTGCCTGTGGTTCTGTCAGTGTGATCATGTGATGTACCTGACCCCAGGAATGTGTCAATAAAGTTTCCCCTTCCTGGGACAATGAATTCACGGTGTTCTTATTTCAATTTCCAGGAGTGTATAAGACACCTTCAAATGTCTTATTACTTTGTAAATCAGTTAATGCGTTAAAATTTTGACGTTAAGGATGTAATCTAGATAAAGTTTAGAAAAGGTTTGAAATTGTGTGTCAAGTTTGTTGGAAGTCGCTACGTACTCTCATTATCAAACACTGGTTGAATATAATCTGGGTAATTTTGAGCAGAAGCTATTTTTCATTCATCTAAATGTTTATGACGAAAACTGTCCTGCCGTTCCCCAAGCTCGGTGCACCCTTAGATAAATGTGATACCGGTGCAACGGTGTGGTATTCGCTCTTGCTTTCTTTGGAAGTGTAGCAATTACACGCTTTGCAAAATATGATTGAACTTCCCCAGTTTCGTAGGTTTTATTCACGATCTTCATGGGTTTTTGTTCCGCCATTTGACCTGATGCGAAAGAGTTCCGCTGGTACTTCATCAGTTCTTGGACATTTTTTCATTATGCGTTCGTAAAAAGCGTTTGGAAATGCACAAGTAATAATGAGTCTCCCCTATCACCTTTTTGTGCTGCGTGGACATTTGCAGTTGGCCTAATTTCTCCAGAAAAGTGTTAATGTTCTCCAACCTTGAAACTACGTAGCAGATTAAAACTGTGTGCCGGAAAGGGAATCGAAACTGGGACATTTCCCATTCGCAGACAAGTGCTCTACCGGCTAAGTTAATCAAACACGACTCAGTACCCACTCTCATACCTTGACTTCCACCAATGCCTCTTCTTCTACCTTGCAGACTTCACAGAAATCCGGCCGTTAGAGCATTTACCCGCAAAAGGCAAAGGTCGAGGTTCGAGTCCCGGTCTAGCGCACAGTCAGGAAGTTTCAAATCAGAGCAACTTTGCATTTAAGTGAGAATTCATTCTGATTCACCAAGTATTGTTTCCATCATCACCTCTTATTTTGTAGTTCCATTACCCAATTATATTTGTCATCTCTGATCACTGTGTTCCTTGCTCTGCCCTCCGTAATAATGAAACTGTTTATTAGTAACACCTAATACATAGTATTCGTTACTCTTTACTTTCGTTAAAGATCACCATTACGTATCAAGCCTCTGACATATTGTTACCATACTGTTATTGAGAAATGAGTGCGTAGCTCTTTGGTGACAAAGTAATAGTGTTATCTGTAAGGGAGGAAGTGACTGAAAGTACACTCTATTTAAAAATATCGCTGACTGAGGGTGACTCGGTTTACAAATCGTAAACTTGTAAGTCGGTAGAATCAATGTGACATTTACTAACAACACATCTAACAGAATAGTACAGGCACTCGTAAATCCTGCAGCAAGTAAGAAAACATCTTCCATGATAATTCTGGAACATCGTAAGGTGCCCTACAACACAGACATACACTAAGGTGACAAAAATCATGGCTACCTCCTAATATCGTTTTGGACCTCCTTTTGTCCAACCTAGTGCAACAACTCGACGTGGCATGGACTTAACATGTCATTGGACGTTTGAGCCATGTAACTGTCCATAATTGCGAAAGTGTTGCCGGTGCAGGATTATGTGCACGGATGGACTTCTCGATTATGTCCTATAAGTTTTCGATGGGTCTCACTTCGGACGATCTGGGCGGCCAAACCATTCGCTCGAATTGTCCAAAATGTTCTCGAACCAATCGTGAATCGTTGTGGCACCGTGGCATGGCGCATGGTTCAAATGGTTCAAATGGCTCTGAGCACTATGGGACTCAACTGCTGAGGTCATTAGTCCCCTAGAACATAGAACTAGTTAAACCTAACTAACCTAAGGACATCACACACATCCATGCCCGAGGCAGGATTCGAACCTGCGACCGTAGCGGTCTCGCGGTTCCAGACTGCAGCGCCAGAACCGCGCGGCCACTTCGGCCGGCCCATGGCGCATGGTTATCCACAAAAATTTCATCGTTGTTTGGGAACATGCGGTTAATGAATGGCTGCAAAAGGTCTCCAAGTAGTCAAACATAAACAAGGACGTAATCCATTTCACGTAGACACAGCCCACACGGTCATGGAGCCACCGCCAGCTTGCACAGAGTCTTGTTGACAAACTGGGTCAATGGCTTTATGGGGTCTGCGCCACACTCGAACCGTACCATCAGCTCTTACCAACTGAAATCGGGACTCATCTGACAAGGCCACTGTTTTCCAGACGTCTAGGGTCAAAGCGACATGGTCACCAGCCCAGGAGAAGCCCTGCAGGCGGTGTCGTGCTGTCAGCAAAGGCACTCGCGCCAGTCGTCTGCTGCCATAGCTCATTAACGCCAAAATTCGTTCCACTGTCCTAACGGATGCGTCCCTCAGAGACTTCTGCGGTTATTTCACGGAGTGTTGCTTGTCTGTTAGACCTGACAACTCTTACGCAAAGGCCGCTGCCCTCGATCGTTAAGTAATGGCCGCCGGCCACTGTGTTGTCCGTGATGAGAGGTGATGCCTGAAATTTGATATTTCCGGCATCCTCTTCACACTGGATCTCGGAATGTTGAAATCCCCACGATTTCCGTAATGGAATGTCCCATGCGTTCAGCTGCAACTATCATTCCGCGTTGAAAGTCTTCCAATTCCAGTCTTGCGGCAATAATCGCGTTGTAAACCTTTTCACGAGAATTAAGTGAATACAAATGACAGCTCCGCCAATGCACTGTCCTTTTATACCTTGTGTACGTGATACTACCGCCATCTGTATATGTGCATATCGCTATCCCATAACTTTTGTCAACTCAGCGTATAAGTACCGATACCTCATAGGTTTAGGTAGACGACTAAGCGAAAACTACTAGACATGCAAAAAATAAACTCATATTAGTGGACAGATCATTTCTCCAAGTTTTTAACTCACATTAAGGTGCCCAATTTGAGTACCATCTCATACACGGCGAAGTTCAATATGTGCGCACACTGATTGCCCGGGAAAGTGCGACAGCAGCCTGCTTTGGAACTCTGTCCATTGGGTTGCCTATCTGCGGCAATACAGAGCGGAGATTAGTCTACGTGTTCTATCTGACAAGCCTGGCCATGCCTGGCCCCGAGTGCAACTACGTCACGGCACATATCACGAATCGAAACTTGCGGAGATGCTTTATCCACTAATCCATGTCTTTTTAACGTATGTCTTTTAGTTTTCGCGCATACTTATACACTGACGGAAAAGAAAATACCAATACCAAGAAATAAATAACGTAGAGTCATGAAATTCCGGGAAAACTTTTTCCTTGGTAATGTATTTAAATCATGAACGTTGCAAGATCACGGGTTAATGTAAGCGCGAGAAGAGTCACAGCAAATGTGAAATGTTGGTACAATAATAACCGGTATAATCGCCAGAATTTTGAATGCAAAATTCTGCTGCATCAGCAAGGTATCGGAGAAAATTGGATCAGCGCAAAACTCACCTTACGATCTGTAAATCAATTGCGAAAGATAAGTTCAAAGAAAACTCGCTAGTGCACTGCGTCCTTCATACACCAGTCTGAATTATATGAACTCGTTGAGCGCCTTCGTTCGAAATTCTAATATGGATGCAGTATGGTAAGGAAAGTTTCTGAATGAAGAAATAAATTAATGGATTTGCAGGCAAATTAAATTGACTGAAGCTGTAAATGAGAACGGAACCAAGTACGCTATTCAGCCCAGACGGCCGTGATCACACACTGAAATAGAATGACTTTAAAAACAGAATCTATACAGTAACCCAAAAACACATTACAAAAACAATATTCCTTGTGGAATAAATAACTCATTTAAGGTAAGATAATCTGCGCGCAAGTCACTTGAGGTTTAAGATGTCTGTCATTGAAATGTATTCGGAACCACATGTGCTATACAGGGTCAATTGATCGTGACCGGGCCAAATATCTCACGAAATAAGCGTCAAACGAAAAAACTACGAAGAACGAAACTCGTCTAGCTTGAAGGGGGAAACCAGATGGCGCTATGGTTGGCCCGCTAGATGGCTCTGCCATAGGCCAAACGGATATCAACTGCGTTTTTTTAAATAAGGACCCCCATTTTTATTATATATTCGTGTAGTACGTAAAGAAATATGAATGTTTTAGTTGGACCAATTTTTTCGCTTTGTGATAGATGACGCTGTAATAGTCACAAACACATGGCTCACAATTTTAGACGAACAGTTGGTAACAGATAGGTTTTTTAAATTAAAATACAGAACGTAGGTACGTTTCAACATTTTATTTCGGTTGTTCCAATGTGATACATGTACTTTTGTGAACTTACCATTTCTGAGAACGCATGCTGTTACAGCATGATTACCTGTAAATACCACATTAATGCAATAATTGCTCAAAATTATGTCCGTCAACCTGAATGCATTTGGCAATACGTGTAACGACATTCCTCTCAACAGCGAGTAGTTCGCCTTCCGTAATATTCGCACATGCATTGACAATGCGCTGACGCATGTTGTCAGGCGTTGTCGGTGGATCACGACAGCAAATATCCTTCAACTTTTCCCTCAGAAAGAAATCTGGGGACGTCAGATGCGGTGAACGTGCGGGCCATGGTATGGTGCTTCAACGACCAATCCATCTGTCATGATATATGCTATTCAATACCGCTTCAACCGCACGCGAGCTATGTGCCGGACATCCATCAAGTTGGAAGTACATCGCCATTCTGTCATGTAGTGAAACATCTTGTAGTAACATCGGTAGAACATTGCGTAGGAAATCAGCATACATTGCACCATTTAGATTGCCATCGATAAAATGGGCGCCAATTATCCTTCCTCCCATAATGCCGCACCATACATTAACCCGACAAGGTCGCTGATGTTCCTCTTTTCGCAGCCATCGTGGATTTTCCGTTGCCCAATAGCGCATATTATACAGGTTTACGTTAGCGTTGTTGGTGAATGACGCTTCGTCGCTAAATAGAACGCGTGCAAAAAATCTGTCATCGTCCCGTAATTTCTCTTGTTCCCCGTGGCAGGACTGTATACGACGTTCAAAGTCGTCGCCATGCAATTCCTGGTGCATAGAAATATGGTACGGGTGCAATCGATGTTGATGTAGCATTCTCGACACCGACGTTTTTGACATTCCCGATTCTCGCGCAGTTTGTCTGCTACTGATGTGCGGATTAGCAGCGACAGCAGCTGAAACACCTACTTGGGCATCATCATTTGTTGCAGGTCGTGGTTGACGTTTCACATGTGGCTGAACATTCCCTGTTTCCTTAAATGACGTAACTATCCGGCGAACGGTCCGGACACTTGGATGATGTCGTCCAGGATACCGAGCAGCATACATTGCACACTCTCGTTTGGTATTTTGATCACAATAGCCATACATCAACACGATATCGACCTTTTACGCAATTGGTAAATGGTCCGTTTTAACACGGGTAATGTATCACGAAGCAAATACCGTCTGCACTAGCGGAATGTTACGTGATACCACGTGCTTATACGATTGTTACTATTACAGCGCCATCTATCACAAAGCGAAAAAGTGGTCCAACTAAAACATTCAAATTTCTTTACGTACTACTCGAATTTGTAATAAAAATGGGGGTTGCTATTTAAAAAGACGCAGTTGATATCCGTTTGATCTCTGGCAGCGCCATCTAGTGGGCCAACCATAGCGCCATCTGGTTTCCTCCTTCAAGCTAGACGAGTTTCGTTCTTTGTAGTTTTTTCGTTAGACGCTTATTTCGTGAGATATTTGGCCCGGTCACTATCAATGGACCACCCTGTATAAATGCCCTGCGTCCATAAAACACCAGCGTTTAGCACACGAAATTACAATACCGATAATTCACAAAACTCATTTGAAAACGAAACTAAACGCAATAGGTGAGCAACATACATCTCACCATGTTACATACAAGTGTGCTGCTCAGAACCTTCCATCTTGTGCAGCAGACAAAGATCAGTATAACTGCTTAATATGGCCCACCAACCGAAGACCAGCCAAGAAGCAGAATAGGATTCTTTTATGCTTAAGAGCCGCGTGACCGGAACAAACAAAGCTGCCGCCTAGTGTTCCGATTGGCTGGAAGGGTTCAAATACCTTAGCGTCTCAGATGAGATCACCGCATTCTCGCACTAACAAAGACGCTTTGCTCCCGCGTTTCCAGTCGACACGCTCGCTGTTCGCAGCTTGACCAAACAAATGAAGTGTCCGCCGTTCTTAGGAAACAAGCGGTCTTCGTTGAAAGCCTGAAGACTTTGGAATGGTTGCGTAAGTTACTTGGTAGGCTAAAGCGGTGATGTGATCCGTCCAGGGTTCAGTGAGTGTTCCTGAGCATGACTTTAGGTCACGGCTGGTAGTGACTGAGGGAACTCTCACGGTAGAACGTTACGCCACGGACGTTCAGCGCCTTCATGTGTTACCTTTCATGCGAAAATATTGTGGAGTCAGTTTTCAAAAGGACAATCCTCGACCACCAATGACCTCCACGAACTGTCTGCGTGATGTTGATGCACTCCCATGGCCATCGAAATCCCCGGACCTGTCCCAGATAGAACGTGTGTAGCACCAGCGCGGATGTCCATTCCATCCCAATTCCAGTGTCCAGGGTACCAAGGACCAGTTACGACGGTTGTGGGCCAGAAAAAGGTACAATGACACTATGACACCATTTCGAAGCGTATCAGTGTGTGCGTCCACGCCAGAGAAGGTGCAACGTCATGTTGATAAGTGGACTCATACTGCCATATTCTTTGCAAATTAGACTCGATTTCGTAATCACTGGAATATGATCATGTACACTCTGAAGTTTCATTTCTTTTCCTCTTCCCCTCATGGCTGCATCACTACTTTTTCAGTCTTTGTAGATGTTGATCACATGTAGTACTGCAGGAACTGCTTGCAAACTGGTGTTGAGATGTCGGGGGTATTAAAAAAATGTCGTGTGACTTGGACCTCCCGTTGGTTAGACCGTTCGCCGGGTGCAATCTTTCGATTTGACGACACTTCGGTGACTTTCGCATCGATGAGAATGAAATGATGATGATTAGGACAACACAAGTCTCCGACCCAGCCGGGAATCGAACCCGGGCCCTTAGGATTCACTTTTTTTTTGTCGATCTCATTTTGTTCTGTATTGTTCATTGAAGTTGTTCATGGCGGACGTCCGATGACACTCGTTCAGGCTGTTCGTCGATCCGTTCATTCAGTTCTTTTATTACAGAGGGTAGCTAAACCCTCTGACCGAACATGCTGAGCTACCGTGCCGGCTGTCTTTAAAGTTTGTCTCCTGGAAAAATAAAAATGTAGGCTAAGAGTCTCATTTCCTCCATATAGTTTCTGAAACTATTTAAGTACTACTTACGTATGGGAACTATTTATTGACGAGGTTGCTTTTTACTCCCCTTTGTCGTTTCGTCGAGATGGGGTACGCGATGGATGGCCGTTTTTATCGACTTCCATTGGATCGAGAAGAGTGTCATGATCAAAACCGTCAGAGAGAAAAACAGTGTTTCATGATACGGTAGCGTGGGACCCTTTTTTTCTCTATTTCCACTTTTTTTTAGCACTTTTCTCTCTGTAGGGGGGACGGTGTTGTCGACACTCCGAGTTTTTCAACCTTTTTCTCATTTTCATTGCTAACTTTCTCATTTTCTTTTTCGCATTTGCTTGAAGTGGTTTGAGAATGGGAGTTGTTTCATTTTTTTTTTTTCTTTTCGGAAGTGTTAGTGCAGGCTTTTACTGTCCGCGTCTGCGTAGCTTCATCGATCATATTCATCTGTTCGTTGCCGCGCTAGAAAACGAGGTCATGAATATTTTCTGTTGTAGAGCCCTACATGCTACTTTTGCTTAATCTTTCGATATACGATTTGTGACCCAGAGTTCTAGATTGTTTTGTCCTTGACTGAAACCCAGCACTCTGACGTTTGCATGAGAAATTGTCATATGCTTGACTACGTCAGTACATTGTTCATGGTGGTTCATGAGCATCTAGTCCACCATCGCTACAACGTGCTCACCTTTTCTTACGTCGTGTGGCCATATTTTTGACGTTTGAAGCATCGCATTATGTTCAGAGTGGAAGCTCAAACCTGAAGGCGAACATTGTCTTTAACTAAAGCGGGCTGTCTCAAATCGGGACAGCTGCAGTGTTCGGCTCTTCCCAGACAAATCGCTACGAATTAGGGGTACGTCAAGGGGGTTCCCAGCTGGTAATAGACTGAGGTGACAAAAGTCATTGGATAGCGATATGCACATATCCATACGGCGGTAGTATCGTGTGCACAAGGTATAAAAGGGCAGCGCGTTGGCGGAGCTGTCGTTTCTACCCAGATGATTCATGTGAAAAGATTACCGACTGATTATAACCGCACGACGGTAATTAACAGACTTCGAACGCTAAATGGTAGTTGGAGCTAGACGCATGAGACATAGGAAATCGTCAGGGATTTCAATATTCCGAGAGCCACAATTTAAAGAGTGTGCCGGGAAAACCATATTTCAGGGATAACCTCTCACCGCAGCAACGCTGTGGCCGACGGCCATCATTAACGACCAAAAGTAGCTGCGTCTTCATAGAGCTGTTAGTACTAACAGACAAGCAACACTGCATGAAATAACCGCAGAAATCGATGTGGGACGTCCGACGAACGTGGGGCTATGACAGCAGACGACCGACGCGAGTGCTTTTGCTAACAGCACAACATCGCTTGCAGCGCCTCTCCTTGGCTTGTGACCACATCGGTTGGACCCCAGACAATTAGAAAACTATGGCCTGATCAGACGAGTCTCGATTTCAGTTGGTAAGAGGTGATAGTAGGGCTCGAGTGTGATGCAGGCCCCAACAAGCCATACACAGAAATTGTCAGCAAAGCATTGTGCAAGCTGGTGGTGGCTCCATAATTCTTTGAGCTCTGTTTACGTTGAATGGGTCCTCTCCTCCAACTGAACCGATCATTGACTGGAAATGGTTATGTTCGGCTACTTGGAGACCATTTCCAGCCATTCCTGGATCGCATGTTCCCAAAAAACGATTGATATTTTGTGGAAGACAGTGCGCCATGTCAAGTCTAGAAGGTCATAACTGCATCACATCAGAAATTTGGCTGATGTTAAGTGTGCCTTTTTCTCATTAAAATATGAGGTCAAGTAGGTTACGTATCCTTGTCAGTTCGTGAGAGGACACTGGCGTTCCCCTTTTTGGTGGATAAAATGAGGAGGTCTTTGCTCTCAAGTCTCACAGAGCCTTCCTTTCTGCTGAAGTAGTATTCAACATTTTTTTTACGGTGCGGTCAAAAACCGTCTGAAAAGCTTGTAAGAGTGTTGCAGGGTAGGTTGTGCTCAGAAACAACTAATAATAAAAAAAGTTCGATATGTTGCGCCATTTCCGAACTAATTAACACTGAAATTAGCCAATCAGGCCGTTTCGCGCGCAAATTCAAGTGGTCACCCAGACGGTGCAGCCTAATGTGTTGTTCGTTTGGTTTCCGAACAAGAGAGCGATACAAAAATTGGACATGGGACGGTAGTGCGGATCGAATCCGATCCAAAGGCTGAGCAATCTCGTGCGCTTTCATCTACCCAGACACGGGCAACCTTTGGTAACCCGCTGCCCTGGTTGACATAGTTACTGAAGCTCGCGGGGCGCCTCGTGACGTGATGAGACAGCAGCGCTCCAAGTGCATACAGCTAAAACTACAACGCCTGTGAGGTTAATTTTCATGGGGTAACGCATCGAAATGAATGGCACCCCTTTCTCGACACGCCACACTAACAGATATGCCTCAAACACGCGTTTTTAAAGGGTGCATTCGTTTTATGTTCACCCCATCCTAAGACGTTTACATTTGTTTTCGCGCAGTGAACTTGATGTTTTGCAATAGCTGCCCAAAAAAACTCCCGTTGCAAAATTCTGCAATGCCATTAGTAAAGCAACAATTTTTACAACACTTAAACGAATGCAAACATCCAAAAGAAGCCAGGAACCTTGAAGTGTCACGATGGAAAAATAAATGCTTCTAAAAGAAACTGGTTGCAGCTAATTGAGTAGAAATTATCTTAAATTTCAACAATTGCTGTGTTCTAATACGACCACGACGCACAAGATTTATTTATTGATGTTAATGCGAGAAAGAATAGGAAAACAAAATACAGCATTGCGTTAGACAATCCCAATCGACGATCAATTAGGAGTAAATTTGCATTTTTTGATCACTGGCAGCTCGTTCTATTATATTAATATCCACAAACACTATTAGCTAGGTTTTTTTAATATTTATCCAAAAATATTTTAATGAATGGTCGCACAGCCACGTGTTGTTTCTGTAACATTAATAAATTAAGCCGTCATTTCTTTGTTTCCTTTAAAAAGTTTAAAAGTGTAAACCACTTCAACTTAATATGTATCGGCCGTGTTGTTCAGAAGCCGAACTGTAAAAATGCCAACAACTGGCGAATTATCAAAGTGATAATACTCGCCCTCACATGCTCAGTGCGTACTGGTAGTTGGCCGGCCGGAGTGGCCGAGCGGTTCTAAGCGCTACCTTAGTTAGGTTTAAGTAGTTCTAAGTGAGAGCAACTAACGCTAATTATTACCTGTTGAGCCGCTTGAAGTTGCTCGCGCAAAGGCCTGATTGGCAAACTTCATTGCTGATTAACTCGGAAACGGCGCAATGTATCGAAATGTTTCTTGACAATTATTTCTAATTACAGCCTACCCTGCAACTCCCTTACAGGCTTTTCAGAATGTTTCTGACCCGCAGGTATAAATTTCATTTGTCTAGATTAAAAGTTTATAAAATGATATGACCGGTTTCGATTGTGTTAGCAATCATCTTCAGACGATAACATATCGTTACAGAGTGTAACACGTCACATGTTGCAGAATAAAGTACTGGCTCATTAAAATTGTAGTGACTCAGTACTTGATTGTACAACATGGGCATATTACACTCCATAACGATATTATATAATCTGAAGAGGATTGCTAACACAATCGTAACAGGTCATATCCTTTTATAAAGTCGCTATCTTGCAAATGAAGCTTGTATTAAAAATTAAGATTGCTTTTGCACGTTCTTGAGGATGTCAAGCCTTATTAAACTTTTTAGGCGTACCTCGCTTTAACATTCGGCAGGTGACCTTCTTAATGTCTTCTGTAACCTCAGTGAAAAATTTCAGAATTGCCTGTTCTACCCCAGTTGTCACATCTCGGACTGGAGCTATACCTCCTGTTGTTGCAGACCTTTTCGCTAGCACAGAAAGCGCTGCGTCATCCAGAATCCTGACCGGAGATTAAGTTTGGTGCGTCTTCGTGGTGTATTTTCTTCTTCCGTTCCAGCTTCGAGTCTGGCATGCTTTGCCATTTGGCGAACGTTATCTCGGTGTTAGGTCCAGTCAGCTAGTGCTAGGTAGCGCTATCCACCCAGTGTCAGGATGCAACTGAGAGGTTCAGCGAGATCTTTAAATTTAATGATAGTAATTGCATGTGCACTAAGGGCAGTTTCCATAGGGTACAACGTACCCTCTCTCTCTCTCTCACACACACACACATACACGAGGGCTGCACCGACCAGTAACTTAATTCTGACATCGGCAGTAGAGTCAATATGATGCTTAATTTTAGCAAGCACAGGGATAGTTTGCTTGTCACGGCATCTCATAAAAAGACCACTGTGCACAGCAATCTGTCTCGCTTGTTACGCAATTTGTCAAACTCGCGTGTCTTGCCAGCAATACTGCTTTTGACCTTAGGGAAGCAGCGGCTTCTCTGACACGCCACAGAGTACATGGGACGAACTGGGGGTGCTGCACCTCGGTGAGACATCTTCGCTTTCTAACAAGTTTCTGTGCTTGTTGCAGATTACGCCTTCGGGAGATGTGTGCCCAGTGAAACAACAGATCGTGATGTTTACACCTACAGGTGAGTAGTCTGTGATGGGACAAACACTTGTTCTTAGAATAAGAATAATCAACGTTACCTCGTTGATCGATAAGGGAGTTACGCAGAAGCGTATAACAATGCATGTCCTTATCACCAATTTCAACAGCTAGTAACAAGAGTCTACTTGTTGTTATAACCAGAACAACAACAAAACTTACGAAGGTGAATCAATAAATAACTCACAAACGCCAGAATACCGCATATCGTTTTAAATTTCGCGCCTATACTTGTCCAGAAGGTGGCAGCAAATGTCGCGACCAATGATTAATGATCTGGTCTTCAGATTCCTGAAGTAAGACCGAGATGGCAGGCGTGCTATGAGTGCCTACCCTACTAGAACGAGGCGATTTTTATGAGCCGATGGACTGTCCACAGAGCACCACCATAACTAAATTCGTCTCGTATATGGTTAGAACGGTATTTCATGGAAATATGTGTTAAACTGAATACAGTAATTCAGCAAAGGGCAAGAAAAAATCACAAACAAGGGGGCACTGGTCGCCCTGGTTATCCATTGATGGGACGTTGTTTCTCCATCTAGGGGTCTCTGCTACCTCCAGGACCCGACGGTCTTTTGGGTTGCAGCAATTTAAGGAACCAAATAACCTTATTAGAGACGACACAAGCTAGATGCGATCGGTGTCATAAGAATTCTGTGCTGCAGGCTTCAACGCCTTGTCGAACGATGGGATACGTGTTTAAGTTTACCTGGGGGAGTATGTTGAAAAGGGAAACAAATTTCATGTTGGTACAAGCAGCTCTGATATCTCTATCCCGGATTGCAACTCATTCATTGACTCACCGTCGTGCCATAAGTAGCATGTCAGTGCTTTGAACACCAGTATTACGACAGATGACACCTGACATGAACGTATTAAGTATTTCTCTGGTATTCTCATGATGGACCTTGCCAGAAACGCGTTAGTAAAAAAATGTTTAAGAACAAGTGCTTTCTTGGTACTAGCGATCTAAAGCGATAAGGACGTTTTCATTCATCCATATAATTTGACGACTGAAGAAACAAAGTGTACAAACGAGTCTGCAATCATAAATGTCCATCTTTATGGCGCATCACTGTATCGTTCACGAACGGTTTCGGCTTACAGCCATCATCAGATCTGTCAAAAGACAGAAGAAAAAACACTACTGTAACAGCAACAGATCCGAAGGCTAAGTCTACAGTCAAATGTCTACGGACACATAAAGAAGATAACATGGACAGTCACTACATACCATCAAGGGTATTTTTATACGAGTATAAACATCAAATAATTTGTATTGACAGGTACACGAACAAGAGCTCTAATGGTGTGCATTTAAGGAGTCTGCACAATGCGTTCTACACGGAGAGGTACAGTGAATACTTTGCAGCGCGGGCGATAAGCTCTCTGTCTCTGTCCCACACCTCACGAATAAACCACGGAATGCCCTGATAACCGGCAATGCCGGGATGAATGCTGTACTGAGCCACTGTTTTTGCTTCTTACTTTCCCAAGTAACTATCACTATCACTTCTTACCGTAAAACTAGTATTGTTGGATTTATGCCATCCATAATGAAAAATTCACCGAGGTGACAACAGTCATGGGGTACCTCCTAACATCATGTCAGACCTCCTTTTGACCAGCGTAGTGCAGCAGTTCGACGTGGCATCGACTCAACAAGTCGATGTAAGTCCCCTGCAGAAACATCGATTCCAGCTACCTCTATAGCCGTGCATAATTGCGCAAGTGTTGCCTGTGCACGATTTAGTGCACCACCTGACATCTCGAGTACGTCCCATAAATATCCGATGGGATTGATGTCTGGCAATCTGGGTGGCCAAATCATTCGCGTGAATTGTCCAGAATGTTCTTCAAACCAACATAGAACAGTTGTGGCCTGGTGATATTGTCGTGTCCTGACATAGGTGGGAGATGGAGAAAAGGGGTTCTGGTCAGTTTGCGCTACCGAGCGGTACAGAGCAGAATGCAGGACAATTCACAGTGAAGGCATTTGTTTTCTTCTATCTGAGCCAACACTGGCATTTACTAGAAATGCAGGTGATGAGACTCGGTAGGGAACTCGTTGTGGAGACTCGTGGACAAACAGGGTTTTGAAATAGTTGTTTATTCCAGACAGGACTAACTAATACACTGGAGGATAGTTCTAGGGTTAGAAAAAACATGAATAACACTGTGCAGAAGTCCCAGGATTGGATGCTAACCACAGTAGCAAACACTAGCAGCATCTTAAGGCAACAACCTAGTTCAAAACATAACGCGACACTCTTCACTGAGGCACTCCAAGTGGGAAAGCAGACTTACGCGGAGCTGGACCGCGGCTGGAGTCGACGGACGTGGATTCGACTCCCAGATCGTCTGACTGAGATCTCTGCCAAAATGCGGAATCTAGGGGTTTTAAAGAGTCACGTGGGGGCACTTTTTTTCCCACTTAAAGCCACCCAGCCAATCCCGCAAGTCTCTTGCAGGCGCCTGCCAATCACGGTTTAGTTAGGTCCCCTCTACTGCTCCTAAGGCGGCGATGTTAATGCAGTTGCACTAAGTCCGTATTTTGTATCAACATTGTTTAGCTGAAAGCTAAACGTAACTGCTCGGCTAAAGAAGGCTTCCAACATTATTGTTGTACGTCATTTAGCCCCGCCCCTCGGGCTCCCCGAAGTAGGGACTGCTAGGTCAACAGTTTTTTGCCGTGTTCGCTCTCTTTCTAACCCTTGTGAGCCTACTGACGTTACTGTTCTCAGGGCTGGTATCAAGCTGGCTGTATGCGCTAATACGTGCCTGTTGGTTACAAAGTTCTACAGCGGGAACCTACCACAGCGTCTAGACGACATATTAATTCTTTGTTAATTCCTTGAGGAGTAACTAGCGCCCTCGGACCACGTCTTGGGGCGTCTGCATTTTCGCAAGGCTCTCCCCTTACGGTTTACTTCATGTAACAATATCTCTCCTTGTTTCGTCTGCCCTCAGCATCGTCTCTGCTTCCGCGCCTTGGAGCGCCTGTCCTCCTTTCTCACAGCTTCAAGATAACACTACAGTAGCTAGGAATAATCAATATACACTCCTGGAAATGGAAAAAAGAACACATTGACACCGGTGTGTCAGACCCACCATACTTGCTCCGGACACTGCGAGAGGGCTGTACAAGCAATGATCACACGCACGGCACAGCGGACACACCAGGAACCGCGGTGTTGGCTGTCGAATGGCGCTAGCTGCGCAGCATTTGTGCACCGCCGCCGTCAGTGTCAGCCAGTTTGCCGTGGCATACGGAGCTCCATCGCAGTCTTTAACACTGGTAGCATGCCGCGACAGCGTGGACGTGAACCGTATGTGCAGTTGACGGACTTTGAGCGAGGGCGTATAGTGGGCATGCGGGAGGCCGGGTGGACGTACCGCCGAATTGCTCAACACGTGGGGCGTGAGGTCTCCACAGTACATCGATGTTGTCGCCAGTGGTCGGCGGAAGGTGCACGTGCCCGTCGACCTGGGACCGGACCGCAGCGACGCACGGATGCACGCCAAGACCGTAGGATCCTACGCAGCGCCGTAGGGGACCGCACCGCCACTTCCCAGCAAATTAGGGACACTGTTGCTCCTGGGGTATCGGCGAGGACCATTCGCAACCGTCTCCATGAAGCTGGGCTACGGTCCCGCATACCGTTAGGCCGTCTTCCGCTCACGCCCCAACATCGTGCAGCCCGCCTCCAGTGGTGTCGCGACAGGCGTGAATGGAGGGACGAATGGAGACGTGTCGTCTTCAGCGATGAGAGTCGCTTCTGCCTTGGTGCCAATGATGGTCGTATGCGTGTTTGGCGCCGTGCAGGTGAGCGCCACAATCAGGACTGCATACGACCGAGGCACACAGGGCCAACACCCGGCATCATGGTGTGGGGAGCGATCTCCTACACTGGCCGTACACCACTGGTGATCGTCGAGGGGACACTGAATAGTGCACGGTACATCCAAACCGTCATCGAACCCATCGTTCTACCATTCCTAGACCGGCAAGGGAACTTGCTGTTCCAACAGGACAATGCACGTCCGCATGTATCCTGTGCCACCCAACGTGCTCTAGAAGGTGTAAGTCAACTACCCCGGCCAGCAAGATCTCCGGATCTGTCCCCCATTGAGCATGTTTGGGACTGGATGAAGCGTCGTCTCACGCGGTCTGCACGTCCAGCACGAACGCTGGTCCAACTGAGGCGCCAGGTGGAAATGGCATGGCAAGCCGTTCCACAGGACTACATCCAGCATCTCTACGATCGTCTCCATGGGAGAATAGCAGCCTGCATTGCTGCGAAAGGTGGATATACACTGTACTAGTGCCAACATTGTGCATGCTCTGTTGCCTGTGTCTATGTGCCTGTGGTTCTGTCAGTGTGATCATGTGATGTATCTGACCCCAGGAATGTGTCAATAAAGTTTCCCCTTCCTGGGACAATGAATTCACGGTGTTCTTATTTCAATTTCCAGGAGTGTATTACAAGATGGTGCATTGTCATTCAAAAAATTCCATCGTTGTCTGGGAACATAAAATCCACAAATGGCAGCAAATGGTCTTCAAATAGTCAAATATAACAGAGGAGTCACTCCATTCCATGTAAATACAGCCCACACCATCAGGGAGCCAGCAGCAGCTTGCCCATGCCTTGTTGAAAACTTGGGTCAATCAATGGCTTCATGGGATCCGCACCACACTCAAACCCTACCATCAGCTCTTATCAATTGAAATCGGGACCCGTCTGATCAGGCCATGGTTTTACAGTTGTCTGTGGTCCAACTGATATGGTCGTAAGGCCGGAGGAGGTGCTGCAGGTGATGTCAAGCTGTTAACAAATGCATCTGCTGTCATAGCACATTAACGCCAAATTTCGCCACACTATCCTAACAGAGACATCAGTCGTACATCCCACTTTCATTTCTGTGGTTGTTTGATGCAGTGTTGCTTGTCTGTTAGCACTGACAAGGCCATCAGCCAATGCGTTGTCAGTGGTAATGCCTGAAATGTTGTACTCTCAGGACATGCTTGACACTGTGGATCTCAGGATATTGAATACCCTATAAATTTCCGAACTGTAATGTTCCATGCATCTAGCTCCAAATACCATTCTGTGTTCAAAGCATGTTAATTCCCATCAAGCAGCCCTAAACATGTTGGAAACCTTCTCACATGGATCACCTTAGTACAAATGACAGCTTCACCAATGTACTGCCCTCCTATATCTTGTCTACATGATACCACTTCCATCTGTATGTGTGCATACCGCTGTCCCATGACTTTTGTCACCACAGTGTATAGCGGCTATGCAACCTCACCATACTAACAAAAATCAGTGCTAAATGTTCTAAGCTTCCCCTGTTGTCTGTGCTACAGGCAGGCTCAGCAGAATTATGCTACTGGCTAGATTGTTATGTGATACATTGCTTCTTGCCACTGTGTGTCGCTCCACAGCATGCCGTCTTAATGCGCACCACCATGATGATGGCTTGAGTGGGTCCTATTCTTATGCAAACATGAGCACTAGTGCTGATGTTCATAAATGACCAATATTATATTTGTGAAGATGCTGAGGTCACTGGAGGTGATGTAGGATTTTGGACATAACAAGGATGAGGAAAGAAATAGGCCAGAGCTCATTCAAAGGAACTGCCCTAGTATTCATTCACAGTGGTTTTAGCAAAACAGTGAAATCTGAAAACTGGATTGCCAGATGTTTCAGTGTAACCTGCTGCACCACCTCACTTGGTACCATACTCATGGACTGATAGAAACTTTTGTACAGTGCATTTTTATTTCACTTGGACTCAGCCACTCATTTCATTTTTGTGGTAAAAAATAAACATCAATTGAAGCTGAACAGCTGAGTTGCACAAATGATTACCCACAGAGTTTTACAATTTTCACTCTGAGCAGGAGATGCCAGTATAAGCATTGAACATAAATGTCACTAGCACATTAAAGATTTTTCTAGAAAATTTAAATATACCACTGTTAAAACAATCTACAAGTAAGGTGACAGTAAAAGTGTAAATAATTGTCCAGTTTTGTAACTGACATCGTTTTCGAAAATATTTTTGAGTTCATTTTTTGAAGAAGTGCACAGGAAGAAAAGGTCACATATAAGCTGAAATAACTTGTTTGGCACACCACAATTTGGTTCCCAGTGTGGATGCTCAACTGAGAAGCCACACATACATTCACTCACCAAATATTGCTTTTATAGAGCATTCGCAGGACAATAAAACTAGTTTGAATCTATTGTAGCCTCTCCAAAGAATTTGAGTGTGTGGATGATGATACTGTTGTAGAAAAACTTGTTTTTTTGGAAATCATTGTGTTGCCACACCTACAATCAAACTGGTTTGAATCGAATCAATAACACAGCAAAAATATATGGTAATGAATAATTTAGTTTTATAAAGGGCCAGAGTGTAGTCATACGTATAAGCAAATCATTTTGATAGAAATCACAAAAATTTTCAATGGGACATGGAATTAACTAACTTGCTTAATGACTGAGTGGACATTGTTCACCACATCTGCTTCTTGTTGGGATGATGAATTAAATTGTTGAGAATGTATTTACCAAAATTTTCCTAAATGCATCAATTTGTCCATGTCTGAAAGGTTGTCCCCAAAATGACAGAACTGTTTTCTCACAGTTCTTTCTCCAGTGTACATAGTGAACCCAAACTCCACCAATATAATTGTGGAGGTGGTTCAGGGATATTTTTCTGACTATTTTGGTGGTATCTATTATCTCCAGTGGCTCATTGCAAATGAATTATATTTAGTTTGGTTCCTTACCCCGTTTTATCTTTGTATGTGCAAATATCAATAGCAAGGGCTGTTTCTCTTGTGTGGAAACAAATTTGTTCCATTCACTTACCATATTTGCTGTTAGCAACAGTAATGCTCACATTACTCTTTCCCCTCAAGTGTGTGTTCAGTATTACTCAGCTCTGCCTTGATTAGTTTTATATGTTAATAGTGGTACACAACAATGTGCATAGGTTTACTGATGAAGAGTTGGCCAGTTTGTGCACCGCATATGTGGATTCACTGAATTCATTGGAAGAGCAGCACAGTATGCTGAACTGTTCCTGCAGGAACAAAACTGTCCAATAGATTAATCAGACATGTAAAATTTCTTTCAAAGCTATATACTTTTAAAAATATCTGTGGTATTCTACATACTGCAAAACTGCTTTTATTCAATCTCATGCATGAAAATGTGTACTTATCCTTTTAATGTGCAAATAAGCTGTAAGTGTACACTACATATAAATCAATTCCTATTCAGATTTATAGCTTATTATTACATGTCCAATTTGCTACAAAAATTTAAATGATGTACATGTGTGTGTCGAAAAACCAACAAGTCAAAAAGATTATGAAACTTCCTGGCAGATTAAAACTGTGTGCCCGACCAAGACTCGAACACGGGACCTTTGCCTTTCGCGGGCAAGTGCTCTACCATCTGAGCTACCGAAGCATGACTCATGCCCGGTACTCACAGCTTTACTTCTGCCAGTATCTCGTCTCCTACCTTCCAAACTTTACAGAAGCTCTCCTGCGAACCTTGCAGAACCTTCATATCAGTGCACACTCCGCTGCAGAGTGAAAATCTCATTCTGGAAACCTCCCCCAGGCTGTGGCTAAGCCATGTCTCCGCAATATACTTTCTTTTGGGAGTGCTAGTTCTGCAAGCTCTCCTGCAAATCTTGCAGAACCTTCATATCAGCGCACACTCTGCTGCAGAGTGAACATCTCATTCTGGAAACCTCCCCCAGGCTGTGGCTAAGCTGTGTCTCCGCAATATCCTTTCTTTCAGGAGTGCTAGTTCTGCAAGGTTCGCAGGAGAGCTTCTGTAAGGTTTGGAAGGTAGAAAACGAGATACTGGCAGAAGTAAAGCTGTGAGTACCAGGCGTGAGTCATGCTTCAGTAGCTCAGATGGCAGAGCACTTGCCCGCGAAAGGCAAGGGTCCTGAGTTCGAGTCTCGGTGGGGCACACAGTTTTAATCTGCCAGGAAGTTTCATATCAGCGCCCACTCCACTGCAGAGTGAAAATCTCATTCTGGAAACCTCCCCCAGACTGTGGCTAAGCCATGTCTCCGCAATATCCTTTCTTTCAGGATTGCTAGTTCTGCAAGGTTTGCAGGAGAGCTTCTGTAAAGTTTGGAAGGTAGGAGACGAGATACTGGCAGAAGTAAAGCTGTGAGTACCGGGCGTGAGTCTTGCTTCGGTAGCTCAGATGGTAGAGCACTTGCCCACGAAAGGCAAAGGTCTCGAGTTCGAGTCTCAGTCGGGCACACAGTTTTAATCTGCCAGGAAGTTTCATATCAGCGCACACTCCGCTGCAGAGTGAAAATCTCATTCTGCAAAACGATTTCCTGCCTAACATGTTGTGTATGATGTATGTATCAAAAAATATTTATATGGTTAAAATAAACAATAAATAAATAAACATCATCAGCAACCACATCATAGTGATTTAGCATTTGTTCTTTCATTGCACTGCCCAATGTTTTTTGCTATAAATTATAGTTATTGCAAATTACAGGCTTTTTCACTGTTATGAAGGTATTTTCATGGAAACAAAGTAATTGGAATAACAAACTGAAAAAATCATAATTATGTGATTACTCCGTAATGAGCCACCAGAGACCAGAGATCCCTTATACTGACATACAGTACTCATAAAATATCTCTGAACACTATCCAAAATCTTGTCAGTGCAGTTCTGGTTTATTTATTTATTGGTCCTGTGAGTCTAGGACTGTACAATGTACAAAAGATATTGGACCATTCATTCATTACCATACATATTCCTTCATTTTTTCTTTTTTTCAGACATCATTTTAACAAAAGATAAGATTATACAATATTTTCTTACTCTACACATTTTATAAAAATAGTCCTACTCAGAGAGGCAGTCTTGTTTTTCTAGGTATTCGCTTACTGTATAGAAGCAGTGCTTGACCAAGTACTCCTTCACAGTTGAATTGAATTTGTTTAAGTCCATTAATTTGGGCAGTGCATTGTACAATTTGATGCCTGGGTGGAGTATGCCTTTCTGTAATAGCACTGTGTTTGTCTGTTGTACATGTACATCATTTATGTGTCCTGTGTGGTAGCTATGTACAGATTAATTACGGGTGATTCATGGGCTGCTGCTGCTTAGTTTTTCTTTTATAATAATTACATTTTCAAGTATATAAATACATGGAAGTGATAGTATTTTATTTTTCCTAAATAATTGCTTGCATTATTATCTATCCGTTAATCTAATAATCTTTTGCTGACTAGTTCCACAATTTCCCCAAAACACTACACCATATTTCAATATTGAATGAACGTAAGTAAAATATATGGTCCTAAGATTATCATGTGATATACAGTTTCTTATTACTCTCATTACAAAATATGTTTTGCACAGTTTTTTGTTCACATAGTCTATGTGTGTATCCCATTTCATGTTTTGTTGAATCCATATACTGAGAAATTTTGTACTCCCTGTTTTTTCAATTTTTCGTCCACTTATTTCTACATGAGGATTAGCTGGTGGCCTATTCTGGATGATGAAAATATCAATAGCAACAATTTTTTTCGAGATTTATAATCAAACTGTTTGCATCAAAGTACCATACTATCTTCTCTGTAACTGTCTTAATGTCATTTTCAAGGTTTCCTTCGCTACTTCCTGTAATTATGATGCTGGTTTCATCTGCAAATTGATATATATTACTGTTTTTACTGTTTATATGTGAATCGTTTACATACAGCAAGAACAGATTTTTACCCAATATAGAACCTTGGGGAACTTAATGTTTGACACTAATAAATCTGACTGATGAGTTCTGACTCCCATTTACTTCATGTGTTATCTCTATGAGCTGTTTTCTCTCATGGAGGAATGATTTAACCCAGTTACGCGCTGCTCCCCTAATACCCCAGTTCTGAATCTTACCCAGTAATTTATCTCAATTGATGGTATCAAATACTTTTGACAAGTCTAGGAATATACTTGAGGTATGTTTCTGCCTACATAGATAGCACAATTATTGTAAGCCATTTCTACTGACATTCCTCATCTATTGAACCCAAAAAGAAAAATATTTTGGAGACAGTAGTTTCTGTCTTATTATGAACAAAATACAGTATATGAATTTAAAAATCCCTTCACTCACAACTATTCATGTTTTATTCAGTACATGATGCATTTCGGACCCTGTGAGTCCATTTTCAGGTGTAATTATACCTGAAGATGGACCTACAGGGGCCGAAATGCATTGTGTACTGAAAAAAAAAACATGAAAAGTTATGACTGAAGGCATTTTTTTAATTCATACCTTGAGTATATTCTATACAGTCACGTTTGAAGCAGCAAAATGTGGATAAAATTAAATTAAAATACAGTGCATTGAACTTGACTTTATTTAAAAAATATCTACTAACCTAACCTGTGACATCTATGTAGTTCATTAGCTGTAAGTTCACATGCAAGTGAGAGAATAACAATTTATTTTATCAGTGTTATGTATCACATGATTTAGTGACAGTCAAAATGCCACTAAATGTACAGGATATAACTGCACAACACAGATCAAAAGTTTAAACTCAAATTGTAATTAGCAACAAATGTTGATGGAACATCTTTCCATTTGAAATGAAAAGTGGGAATTAGTTTTATCACTACCCAGCCCGTCCCTTTTAGCACACAAATAGTGCAAACATTCTTCAATTACACAAAATCCTGAACATATTTCAATCACAGTACACAAAATAGTTATTGACAGAAAATGGATGGGGGTGGGGGGGGGGGGAAATCCCTTTCCCATATGTTGATGTAGTAGCACACAAAATAGCTACAAACTTATCCCCTGTATTTACTATTTTATTCACACAAACAAGTGCAAACATCCTTCAACTATATGAAATCCTGAACATATTTACAACCACAATACACAAAGAAGTTATTGGCAGTTAATGGATGGAAAAATATCCCTTTCCAGTGTGTTGATGTAGTAACATCCAAAATTGCTGCAAATTTATCCACTATATTTAATGCTTTATTTTGCAGTTGCTGAGATGCTGTTCGGGATAATGACAGGAACAATGTAAGAGATATTTATCTATTGGTGTGGTCTTTCTGGGTTGAAAATAAAAAAAATCATGTCATGTGTGGATCCCCTTATGTTCCTACATGCAGCCACTGTAACTTTGCTACATATAAAGAAATGAAAATATAATTGATCATTGTTTTGTGCTTTTGTCACATACATCTGAAGCTGTGTGTTCTCCACAGAGATGGGCTTGTGTTGTGTGTTGCAGACATCCTTTGGGGCACCAGGCTCTACGGGCACTACACCGCGAGATGTCAAGACTCTTCTCGCTCGGTTACCGTTGGAGCCATATCTACACACAATGCGTCCTCCAGCAGCTGCTAGACTCATTCAGACTTAAGTAAGTTGTCTCTCATGCCCGCTACTTAGAAAACTGTAATTACTTCTCACTTCTTGGAGGATTAAAATGTGCTCCAATGATGACATCATGTTTGTGGGGGATGAGGTTTCACTTTTAGTTTTTTGTAACATCTGGGGGTGAGCCTTGTGGTTGACAGGAAGATCCAGTTATAAGTTTACGGCCAACCATAATACTGAGTCTTGCTCAAACCATCTCATTTTCCATTTTAATTCCTATCTTGGGGGATTTGAGTTTCTCATTGACTGTGATAAGTAAACCACCTCTATTTTCCCATTCTCCTATCCCTTCATTACATGCTTAGATCCACCCCAAAAAATCACACAGTTGCCAATTTCAGGTTTTAGTCAGCTGTAACTCGATATTCAAAATGTTTTATGAACTCAAGAAATTTGTTGCAAATTCTTCATCAATTGACCATTAGGATTTTAACAGTCTCTCTAAAAAGCCCTTATAAACATCCAATAAACAGTCAACTAGCTGGCTAGCAGCCTTGTCCATGTAGGGGGATCCTATAGTTCTCAACCGTAAATCACTTTACCATAAATTTATCTTGTGAGAAAACCGAACAAATGAGTAACTACTCAATGCTGGCCAATCAACAAGTATCATATAAACACCTGGTATTGATAATGCACGGATATATGAAATAGAATTATCTACTAATTTCACTGATAGGTAAAACAAACACAGGGTTCTACATTATTAATGAACTGAGGTTCACTCAAGAAAGAGATTGGATTTTAAATTATCATGTCACCTTGTACATTGATATTTTTGTACATGTGAGATCTGTATTATTCTGGACTTTTAGGAGTAGCAGATGTACATAAAAGCAATATGAATAATCTTATTTGATACACAAGAAAGTGTGATGGAAATGTTTAAAAATCTAAATATAGAGAGTTATCAACTATCCTATGAAAACCACTTGCTAAATTCTAGAAACTGAATTATTTGTAATGAAATCTTGCACATTTTGTTATTTACTGATACAGTGTTAAAATTAATATAATTTATTATTATTGTGATGTTGCAGTGTGGCATGGGACAATGCAAAATGTGACCCACTCTCTGATCAAGACTTAGAATCTGCACTTGGAGCTATAGAAGGAGATGAAATGGTTAGTATCTACATCTTCATTCATTTGTATTTGTTTTGATGTATGACTGCTAAAAGTGGATGCTACACAGTTCCATACAGTTACTTAAGTATTAAAGAAGTGTTTTCTAGTAAAGCTTCTTTATGCATTGATAGTGATAGATACAGGGCAGAGACTATATAGACTCAGAGTTTCAATAAAATAATATTACTTTTTTTCAATAGCACTTTTTTGCTGACGATCATTGACTGGCAGCCAATGTTAAATGTGTGTATAATGATACGTCGAATTACATCCACTGTGACTAAATTCAGATGCACATTAAATCAGACTGAAACAAAGAGTAGTGGCAGTAAAATGTTTATTTTTTATCTCTCTTCTTTCCTTCAATAATAATGATTACACTTTAACTAATGAACAGACAGAACTGATCAAGACATCATTTGTTCTTTGATGTGTAATTGTCTGGAGCAAAATAGAACCAGAACATAAGACATCCTACACATTCAGCAATCACACTTTGGTGAATAGGACTGGAGCAAGACAAGTGGTTTGATTATTGAAACACAGATGGCATATACTAGTGTCTGACAACCTGGACTGCATGAAGACATGTAGTCTCCCTTATTTTTATTCTTAGTTAACAAGATATATGTCTTATTTGGGAGAATTTAATGCAGAGTTCAATAGATATTATGTTTAGAGGCTGATGGAGAAAATAGTATTTAAAACTACAATTGCTTCTTTTTGTGACACATTCTTTACTTGAAGCAAATAAGGTTTCTAAAAATAATGTTCTCTCCATTTTGAGGCACTCCAGTCTTCAAATCTGCTTTTCTCACTACAGTAATTTTTCACATCAGCTGTGTTTTCAGTGATGGTGTACTACCAGTTTTACCCCATCTCTGTCTGGCCAACTGTTAAGGCTCAAATTGGACACCCTAAATAAAGCATACTTCCATGCAAGGACATATCCATCAGTAGAAATGGATGAAGGAGGGAACTGGATGGGAGAGCAGTTTATATTACAGTAATTTCATTGTGAATGATGAAATAATTTTGAGATTTCAAGACAAATGTCTCTGGGTGCACTGGCGACTAGTCAACATATATCACATATTAATGAATTCTTCAAACTTACACTGAAATAATGTATTTATCTCTTTGATGGGTCAGCATACCAGACTCTTTGTCTGCTCCCTACTGTGTTGCTTGACAGTTATACTCATTTTTCTTCACAAGTTTTTCATTATGCAGATCAGTAGTACGTCACAGAATAGTTTTAGGCCCTATGTGAGTAATTGTTTTTCTTCTTCTCTTTGCTCCAGAAAACTCTACAAAAGATTAAATAACTTTTTATTCAGCAAACATACATTCCAATTTTACAGTTTTAAGCAATGTGGTGTCATGTTACAGACCAGGGAAAGTGTTTACATTAGCTCCAGAAAAATACTATTTTTGCTAGTACCATATTTCCTAGACATTGGATGAAGCTACCATCTGAGTCTTACTTGAGCTATGACACTCCTTGAATTATCACTTAATGATATATACAGTGATTTAGAGAATGGACACAGGAGATATGAATTTCACTCAGGCAGGTTTCCTGTGTTCAGCACGTATGAAAGAGAAAGAAACTTCCTTCTTTCCTTTCTTCCTTTCCAGTGCCCTTGATCCAGCCAATGCCATCTATGGTCTGGTCTGGTACTTCTCCTATTCCAGGGAGAACCATTCATACCCATTTACAGGCTATTATTATGATCAGTATGCCACTCCAAAAGGCATTTTGAACCTACTGCTCCTGCCCCAGGGAGTAATGTGTTGACTGCTTCTGTCAGCGTCTAGTGTAACCACACAGATATATGTGACATCATGTTGCACAGTGTTTGCACACTGTGCATTGGAGGCACAGGACCTAAAACCATACCAATCCCCATCATTAATCCATGAGGCAGATTCAAACCAGAGGTAGTCCAACTCTCCGTGCCCTGAAAGCAAGTGCTTTAACACACCCATCTAGTGGGGTGGGTTTATGAAATTAGAAAGAAACTGATCTTTAATAATGTTTACACCATAAATTACTAGAGAATTTATTAAACAGTTCAAATAAGCATCCAGAGTACAGAAAAGACAATATTAAATACATTATAAACTCAACGGGAGATGGATAAAACTCTAGCGAACGTTAAATCCTGTACTTTCAAAGTAAAGTCAAAACATCACACACTATACTTAAATCCATTAAGAGTTTTTCAGATAACTGGTACTTGTTCAGAACTTGAAAATGAGACAATTGATGTAATGATTAAGGTACCATACTTGAACTAAGGAAGGTGTGATTGAAATCCTCATTAGGCTTTAATGATATGTGTGAAACAGGTTAGTCTTAGGATAGAATTTGGAAACAATGCACTGGATAATTGCTCCCCCCCCCCCCTTCTTTGCAACTAATGCCAACTGTGGTTACATGCTACACTCAAGGCAAAAAAACTGAAAGACCAGTGTTTTTGCACATCACTCACTCAGGACCAAACAGGTCCAAAAAATGGAAATCCGAAGTATACACTTAAGTTTTATAAATGCTTTATTCATTACCCACAGAGTTTTTTGATACCTTGTTGTCCACAACAAAGAAACATTATGCTTTAGAACTGCTACTGTAAAATGATTGTGTCATAGCAGTCGTTACTTTACAATTACATTCTGTGATTTTCTATGTTAACCTCAACAAAAATTTTGTTCTCTTACAGCCAGCCCCACAAAGCTTGGCAGTGGTGAAATTTACTCCAAGTGCTGCCAATCCACATCCCCAATTTGCTGACGAAGTATATTATCCACCAATCACCGCACCAGAACCAATCAATGGTAAATATGATTCTGTATGCAATGCTGCTCTCTGTTAGTGTTCATAGATCTCAGCTTGAAGTACAGTATGACCTGTTGCTAGAATTCCACTAATCTGCCACTCCCCTGTAAACTGCTATTAACTGCTAAGTGTTAAATGCAAGAAGGTAACCAATCTATTTTGGGCCACACTTGCACATTTGATGTATCCATATATCAGCAGCAAAATGTCCCTATGGCCTATCATGTATGTATCACAGTCATCAAGACTACATAAGTTAAGGTAGTACAAGGGTGAAATTTGAGCCCAATTATATGGGGCTTAGTCAAAAAGATTACGTTCTAAATACAGTTGTACAAATAGATGAACATTTCATACTGAAGTTATTGGCAGTTTATAACCTAATATTCGCAAATATCTATTGAATAGTTTGTTTGGGGTCTCAGGTTTAAAGGACTAGCTTTAAGTATCATGCATTTTTTGTTCCACTTGGGCTTCATTTTTTGAACTTTAACATGGATGATGCAGTGCTCTAATATTCTGTTGCTATCAGCTTTCTTGTACAATTCAAGAAGTTTTCAATTTGCTTTCTGCATCTATCGGTGCTTTATTTTGAAGAATCATATATCTGGCTGCAAAACTTCTCAGGGGTACCCATCAGGGAAACTGAGTAGATGCCTTGGAGACTTTTAAATAGTATACTGAAGCTAGTTATGATTCTAAATCAGATGCTTTTGGAAGAAACAGTGGCACTGGGATGGCAAGAAAGCTCTAATAAATCAGACTCTGTTGTACAGTGGTCTGGTAAGAAATTATGGTTAGGATCAATTTGATCAGCAAAGCTGTGGGCCTACCTGAAAGTTTTGGGAGTGTTTTGAAGAATATGAGGTCAGGAGAGTGTAATAAAAGTGTGATAACAATTATAAAAGTGCTTACTGACAATCTTGGATATCATTCATTCAGACTTTGAAAAAGAAGAGAAAATTTGGCCAAGAAGAGTGAAGAAGCAATTTATCTATGAGCCTAACAAAGATGCAGACCACTCTTTAAGGTAAAATTTTTGCCTTATATACAGCTATCTGCTCACTAAAAGATGGATATGAGCTTATGGATGGTCATAGTAAGAGCGTCCGCTCCTATACAATATGCATAATCTGCACATGCGAGGTAGAGGAAAACTTAAAGCTGCATGCATGGCTCTTGAGCCTTTAAATGATGGCGATGAATGTGACATCTGTGTGAAAGAACTAAATGATGGAATTTCGATCTTAGTGCCAAATCTTCTCCACTATCTTACAAGACAAAAGGCAATTTCATTGCCAATTTTTCCAATACATTTGTAAACTTACAAAGCTTAACTTCACCTAAATCTGTAGCTAGTGGTGAAAGGAGTTTTTCAAAACTTAAGATGATAAAGACACATCTAAGGTCAATACTTTCTCAAAACCAATTAAGTAGACTATCATCTTTGCAAATTAAAAGTGATACCTAGAAGTCAATAGATTCAGATTCTGTTTTGAAAGATTTTGCCTAATTAATGACCAGAAAAAATTCAGTATGATGTTTTTATGAAGGGGAACATTGTCAGTACATATAATGAAGAACTATAGGAATTATAGATGATTGTATTAATACAAAATTTCTCTTTCAATCTCAAACACATTTTTGTGCTCTCCTTTTCAGTCACATACATGACAATTTTGGCCAACAATTATCAATTTTCAACTACTTTCATAGCAAATTTTCTGAAATTTAAGTACCTGTTGGTGAGTTTTCTTTACATGTAACATTCAGTTTATGCAGTGTTGTATGCTTAACACATCAATATGAAATTAGTTGAGTTTTGTATTTCTGTCCCATTTTTTCTTATGAAAAGTTAAATATTTGTTAATTATAGAATTAAAAAGTTCAGTCATTAAACAAAAAGTATCACAAATTTTACATTTTCTTTCTTTTCACCCAATTTGATAGATAACACATTCCTGCCGACCCTGGAACTGTATAAAAGGTCTAGTTCTTTCTGCTCTCATGAAAACCTACGAGAGTTCTAATACATTTGTTAATTGGAAATAAGTTGTTCCACCTTTTAATATTTAGCACTGAAATAAGATCAGATTTTTTTCTGTTACAGTGGAATATGAACGTAGTGCTTATTTTAAAAGAAAGGAAACCAACCCATTTATACAATCTCTAGACATATATTTCTTTCTAGAGGTCTTAACAAGACCCAAAGGACAGACATCTAATGTTTGAAAGGAGAAGGGGTGGGGGTGAGAGGGCAGGAGTGTGACTGATATGTCGTTTTCTGGGAAGATGGGATAAGAGTTCTGTTATTGCTTCATGGGTCATTGTTTATTTTTGTTGCATTTAGTACACATTTTTTCAATTTTAAATACCACTGCAATTTACAAGAGTTGCACAGACAGTCAGAAAGCAATCGAGAAATCTGCTACCCATAATCTCCAGTCCACAAGTCCACAGTCCAGCTCATTGCTCTGGAATAAAATGCCCTAACTTTCTATTTATAATCAAAAGGAGTCAGGAACTATGTCATTAAAAAAAGTTTACTGCTTTAACAAATCAATATATTCAATAAAAGTTCACAAGCCCAAATTAGTATTTTTGAAATTCGTTAAAGTTTTCCATTCACAATTACCACTCATTACAGTTTAGAGATTACTTCTACTCAAAGTTCCATGTACTGCTAATTATTGCTCCATCTATTAATTAGGTACAATTAATTGCTTGCCTTGAAAGTAGTGAATAAGCTGCACCACTTGCCACATGGTTTACTAGAACATTACAGGTGGCATACAAGATAAAAACATCGAAACTGAAACACAGACTGTCCAATAAATTACCCATCGAAGAAAGTTCATCTCTACACATAAAAAAAAAAACTCTGTCTTCCCCTACAGTTTTTAGTTTTGCCCCTCTACTGTTCTCTCTCCCACCATGGAAGTAATTCCCTGATGCCTTGATACCTGTCCTGTCATCCCGTCCCTTCTTTGTATCAGTGTTTTACATATATTTCTTCCTTCACAAATTCTGAGGAGAACCTCCTCATTCCTTACCTTATCAGTCCAACTGTTTTTTAACATTCTTCTGTAGCACTACATCTCAAACACTTTGATTCTCTCCTGTTACATTTTTCCCACTGTCAGTGATTCACTACCATACAATGCTGTGCTCCATACATACATTGTCAGAAATTCCTTCCTCAAATTAAGGCCTATGTTTGATATTAGTAGACATCTCTTGGCTAGGAATGCCCTTCCTGACAAGGCGTCTCCATTTGATGTCCTCCTTGCTCCATCTGTCTTGTGTTATTTTGCTGTCTAGGTACCAGAATTACTTAATTTCATCTTGTTTGTGATCCATAATCTTGATGTTAAGTTTCACACTATTTCATTTGTGTTACATCTCATTACCTTTGTCTTTTTCCAGTTTACTCTCAATCTGTATGCTGTACTCATTAGACCAATCATTCCATCCAATTCTTCTTCATGTTCACAGATTGTAGCAATGCTATCAGCAAATCTTATCACTGATATCCTCCTGCCCTGAATTTTAATATTTTATTTTATATCCATCATTGCCTCTTCAATGAATAGATTGAACAGTAAGGGCAAATGACTGAATCCCTGTCTTATACCCTTTTTAACCAGAACACGTCATTCTTTGTTCCCTCTTGGTTCTTGTACATACTGCATATAACCCTTCCTTCCCAGTAGCTTACTCCTATTTTTCTTGAAATTTTGAAAATCTTCAACTGTTTTACATTGTCTTCTAGGTGAACGTATGCTATGAACACGTCTTCATTTTTCCTCAACCTTCCCTCTACTGTCAAGTGCACCATGAGAACTGCCTCTTCAGTGCCTTTACCTTTCACAAAGCCAAAGTGATTGTTATCTAATTGATCCTCAATTTTGTTTTCCATTTTTCTGTATATTATTCTTGTCAACAGCTTAGATGTAGGAGCTGTTAAGGTGACAATTTGATAATTTTCACACTTGTCGACCCTTGCTATCTTTGAAACTGTGTGGACAATATTTTTCTGAAAGTCTGATATGTCGCCAGTCTCGCAGATTCTACAGACCAACTTCAACAGTCATTTGGTTGCCAGATTCCCCAACGACTTTTAGAATTTCTGGTGGAATGTTATCTTTTTGTTCTACCTTATTTGATCTCAAATCTTTCAGAGTTCTTTTAAATCCTAACTCAAATACTGGGTCCCCTATGTCATCTCTATCAACTCCAATTATTATTCTTCTAAAATGTCATCTGACAAGTCCTCCTCCTCATAGATGCCTTCATCATACTCTTTCCTCCTACTTGCTCTCTCTTCTGTGTTTAACAGTGGAATTCCTATTGCACTCTTGACATTACCACCCTTGCTTTCAATTTTACTGAAGGTTGTTTTCACTTTTCTATATGCTGAATCATTCCCATTGACAACCATTTCTTTCTTGATTTCATCTTTTTTTCTGCAGCCAATTCACCTTAGCTGCCCTGCATTTGCTTTTTATTTATACTGTTTTGGATTGAAAAATTTACCCCAGCACTGGAAGACTGTTGTAAATAGAAAACGAGAATATCTTATTGATGACTAAAGTCTCTGTTCTGTGTATTTTTTGTGTCTATGAAACTTATGGAAAATCGCTATGCACCAACTCATCTGTTGAAACTTCCTGGCAGATTAAAACTGTGTGCTGGACCGAGACTCGAACTCGGGACCTTTGCCTTTTGCGGGAAAGTTCTCTACCAACTGAGCTACCCAAGCTTGCAATTTGCAGCATTGTTCCCAGAATTTATTGGGCTCCTTTGGTTTCAGCTGAGTGGAGGGTCTCAAACAAAGGCTCTGTTGACTCTGTGACAGTCTTGGCTGCAGATTTCTAGAGCTGCATTATCGGGTGGGTATTTGTAGGATTCTCCTTGCTAGGTCAGGGGTGCACTATACAAAGGAAGCAACTACTCATGTAACAGAGTATTTGTGGAGTGCAGATCAATTTTTTTGGGCTAGACCATAGTCTGAGGTACTCTGATGAACACTTGCCAGTTGATATGCAGAAAGGGAAGTCAGACCACAAGCAGAGTAAACACATTTCAACTGTCAAAATTTTATCAGTAAATTGTCAAAGCGTTCATAACAAAGTTCCCAAATTTACTGCCCTTTATGAAAGTTCTAGAACTCAAATTATCCTTGGGACTGAGAGCTGGCTGAAACCTGAACCAGAAAATTGGGAGATATTTTGCGACTCATGGAACATATATCAGAAAGACAGACTAAATGCCATAAGAGAGGGAGTGTTCATTGCAGTTGACAAAAATATTTTCTCTATTGAGGACAAAGCTGAGTGTGACAGTGAAGTTAAATGGTTGCATATAACAGGGCTATGTGGAACCAAGTTAATTGTTGGATTTTTTACCACCCACCCAATTCCGCTGTGACAGTTCTAGAGTCATTCAAAGGAAGTCTATGGTCAGTAGCATGTAAATACCCAGATCATGTTGTACTAGTTGGAGGCGACTGTCACCTACTGAATACAGACTGGGGCATCTATGGATTCATTCCAGGCAGTTACAGACAGTCTTGTGAAGTACTTTCAAACAACTTTTCTGATAACTGTCTTGAGCAGCTAGTTCACTTGCCCACACACAATGGAAATATCTTAGACCTAGTAGCTACAAACAGGCCAGACCTTATCAAAAGCATCAGTATAGAGATGGGCGTTAGTGATCATGATGTCATAATAGTAACTATGGTTATGAAAGTTAGTAAATCAGTCAAGAAGGCTAGAAGAATGTTTCTGCTTGAAAATGAAGCTAAGCAGTTGTTAACATCTCACTTAGACAATGAAATGATATCACTTAGTTTCAGTAAGATAGTGTAGAGGAATTATGGGAAAAGTGTAAGCAAATTGTAAATTGTGGCGTGGAGAACTCTGTGCCTAGTAAGGGAATTAAGGACAGAAAGACCCACCATAGTTTAACAATGAAACTTGGAAAATGCTGAGGAAGAAAAAGCTGTTGCCTCAGAGAATGCACATGTGATGACAGGCAAAGGTCAGCAGAGATTTTTGTGTCTGTGAAAAGATCTATGCATGAAGCAAACAACAACTACCACTGCCATACCTTAGCAAAAGATCTGGGTGAGAACATGAGGAAACTCTGGTCCTGCATAAAACTGATAAGTGAGTTTAAGGCTTCCATCCAGTTACTCATTCACCAGTCTGGTGTGGCAGTTGAAGATATCAAAACAAAAGCTCAAGTTTTGAATTTCACATTTAAGAAATTGTTCATGCATGAGAATTGTACAAACATACCGCCATTTGACCACTAAACAGACTCTCTTATGGACAACATAGTAATAAGCAGCTCTTACATAGAGAAATAACTGAAAGATTTGAAAAGAATTACCAGGTCTGGATCGAATCCCAATATGATTTCACAAAGAGCATTCTACGGCGTTGGCCCCTTACTTAGCCTGGATTTATCCTAAATCTCTGGTGCAGTGCAAAGTCACAAACAATTGGAAAAAAGCAGTGATGACTCCTGTTTATAAGAAGGGTAAAAGAATGTACCTGCAAAATTACAGACCAATATCCCTAACATCGGTCTGCTGCAGAGTCCTTGAACATATTCTCATTTCAAATGTAATGAATTTTATTGAGATCAATGGTGCCCCACTGCAAACTGTTAACAGTGGTACGAGCATATGGAACAGGTTCTCAGATATGCAAATGGCTTCAAGACTTCTTAAGTAATAGAACCCAGTATGTTGTCTTTGACAGTGAGTGTTCATCAGAGACGAGGGTATTGTCAGGAGTGCCCCAGGGAAGTGCAGTAGGACCACTGTTATTTACTATATACATAAACGATTTGGTGGACAGGGTGGGCAGCAGTCTGTGATTCTTTGTTGATGATGCTATGATGTACAGTATGGTGTCAAAGATAAGTAACTGTAGGAGGATGCATGTTTACTTAGATAAAATTTCTAGTTGGCATGATGAACGACAGCTATCTCAGAATGTAGAAAAAATGTAAGTTAATGTGGATGAGTAGGAAAAACAAACCCATAATGTTTGGATACGGCATTAGTAGCATCCTGCGTGACACAGTCATGACAATACATGAGTTAATGCTGCAATGTGATATGAAAGGGAATGAGCATGTGAGGATTGTGGTAGGAAAGGTGAATGATTTACTTTGATTTATTGGGAGATTTTTGAGAAAGTGTGGTTCATCTGTAAAGATCACACATAGGATGTTAGTGTGGCCTACTCTTGAGAACTGCTTGGTGTTTTGGGATCCATACTAGGTCTGATTAAAGGAAGACATCAAAGCATTTCAAAGGCAGGCTGATAGATTTGTTACCGGTAGGTTTGAAAACATGTTAAGCGGTACAGAGATGCTTTGGGAAATCATATGGGAATCCCTAGAGGGAAAGTGACATTTGTTTAGAAGAACACTACTGAGAAAATTTAGGGAACTGGCATCTGACTGCAGAACAATTGTACTGCCACCAATATAGATTTTGCATAAAGACCATGAAGATAACATATGAAAAATTAAGGCTCATGTGAAGGCATTTAGAAAGTCATTTTGCATAAGTAAAGCAACTGATTAATTAGTGTTACATGGTGTCCTCCACCATTCCCCACATGGGTGGCTTGCGAAGTATGTATGTAGATGTCGATGCAGGCTCTCACAGCAAGGACCTGCAATGTATTCTGAAACAGAGATCCATATAAGTTGCAGACCTTTAACTGGCAGCGGCAACAACAGTTTATTTTCTGGTACCTGCCATAGAAGACAGGAGGCAGGCTTAAATCATTTAGCAAAGATGCTGTGATTTATAAACTCTCAAATATTTGGCAACAATCCTCTCTTCAGCTTAAAACAACTCAAACTACTACAATTATAAAACTTCAGAATTCTAAACTGATTGAGATACTTAAACCTGAATTTTTGGACCATAAAAAAATTATAACTTTAAAATGGACGCCTAAAATGTTTTGATAATTTGAAAAGGAACACTATAGCTTGAAGTCATGTAATAACAAGAGCTGCAAACAATTTTAATTAGTTTCATTGTGGCCACACAACTTGTAGCTTATACTACGGAACCAGAGAGCTGGTGCTCTATTAGTGTGAACCAAATCAACACCCGTAAGCAGGACTATTAATGCCTTTCATGAGAGCCAGCACTGAGGACATAAACAAGTGTTCGGACACACTCACAGGGTAGCATCTTCACAATAACACCATGTTCTGCTTGCATATGTCATAACAATTTTCACTCACTTTCTAGCAATAATGACTCCAATCTTCAAACATGAGCATCATTCACCATATGGGGTACCATAAGCAAGTTGCATCAACAACCCATTTGGGAAAGCTGAACTAAATCCACCAGCACCTAGAAGCAACTGCTTTGAAGCCAAGTTAGCAGAACAATACCAAAGCATAGGGAAATCACTTATCCAGTGCTCCGATAACATAACATTGATAAACACTCCATACCATTGATGCTACATAGTATGAAGTAATACACACCATTATCTGACTGGTGGTCAGCAAGCCACAGTCAATTTAGTATACAGTTATACCAAATTCGGAGTAGAGAAAGGATTTATGTGGAACCTCAATTCTCATAGTTGTAACATCATTAGTAACTTCATTGTTCACAACAAAACTATGCCACCCTATAGCCCAACATTCACAAATTTAGCTAAATAGACATGATGTCTGAACCTGAGTGAGAGTAAACCACACAAAGCACTGACTCATATCCCAATTCAGCAATGTAATGACAGCAAAAATCTGCACTGGTAACAACCCAGGTAAAAGACAAGCAATCTAAAGTAACACCCACGATTCAATTTTGGCTATTCATCAAACAAGTCATTGCAAGCCCCAATTGACCAATTTGTTCCATAAATGTAGGTATCCAATAGCCTATGTGACACACAAACTGGAAAGACCTACTGGTCCAAAAAAGCTATCTCTGGCACTCACTACAAAAAAATCTGTCACTGTCCTGCAGAAGTCATACCACACGACGAAGAGAGACTGCCACACCAGCTAGCTGCACCTCACTGGCCTGAAGCACTCACATGACAACCTGAACACTTGCCATGTGAGAGTGATACCACAGAAACAGGTGTCATACTGCACAGACACTGTGATCCAAATTTCCAAGTGGATGTACACCTGTCACGACACCAAGAATACAAAAACTCTCATATCCACGTGCAATAATAGTTAGTTAACCAGTCCATGACAGCCACACATTTCCGAGTATTTCTGCTTTAATGCCAATTCTCATTGCATAATGAAATAGAACTTAAAAATTTCTCGAGTCTCTATGTTTTTTTAACTATACTTATTATGTAATTAACTATATATTATTACTCCATCAACATATGTACATTACAATGGAAATTTCTGTACCTGATTATCATTGAGTATAAAAAATAATCACAATTATTTTCTCTGTAACATCACTGGAAAATGTCACCATTTATTTCCATATGTACTAGGGCAGCTTATATAAATGCTCTTTAGATAATGGTGGAAAGAGACTCATAATGTGTGAAATCACATAGATTAATTTCCCTCTGATTATATGCAACAATGAGTCTTCATGAAGTCCTTTATAACTTTGAACATGAAACTGTCAATATTAACTGTAGTTATACATCATTCTGTGTAATTATATACCACTTATAATAAAAATTTTCACTTTTATAACTGCAATTTTTCTTTTCTGTTTGAAGTTCTAGATGAAGATGGCAATTATCGTACAATAGTTGCAAAGAAAGCAGAAAGAATTCCCGGAATTTTTGAGGCCAACCCAGATGTGGCATCTTGGCGCAACATCTTGGGTGTGGACTTACCAACAGTGGAGGAGAGAGCTGCTCCTAGCAGCTTCTCTCGTGAATATAACACTCCTGAACAATTCCGCCAGGGCTACGAGACCCGTGACCGTGCAGGGTACACAGAAGGTGGACCTGTACTCCAAGGTATTCCTATGAGAGTCTTTCAGTAAGATAATCAAGTAGTACTGTCATCAGCACTAATAACAATAGGCTGCAGGCCAATAGGTACATCAGACCAGTTTATGTGGTATTAAGCCTCATGCTTTGGTAGGGGCTGAGATAATTTAGACCCAAATACTAGTTAACTATTTAAATTGTAAAGATGTTGTGTAATAATGTAGTCCATGAATGTTCAGTACACAAAACATGTGTTTTTATTATTTCTTTCTGCTTGAATGCAATATGCTTGCTGTATCAACTAATGTAGCACAACAATCCACAAGCTCTCTCTCAAATGTGCTTATAACACATACATACATAGGAACATGTGCACACACACACACACACACACACACACACACACAAAGAGAGAGAGAGAGAGAGAAAGATATAAACAAACACTGCAAATATTCTGAGGATGTATAAGTGATTGTCGCTTGTTTAACAGAATAATTAAATTAGAAAATGGCTGTAATCTGTTCTGTATGTACTGAAATATGACTTTCAGTCTAAAAGTAGTATATGTCTATGTATAGGACTGGATATTCTTTCTTTAAATCAACAACTGTGCAAAGGTTTAATTCACTGATGTGCGAAATGTCTCTGAACTGCATTGGGTATGAAGATTAGTAGAATGTTCAGGCACTGCTTTTATTTATATTGTCATGTTTACACTATGTAATACTATATTTTTATGTGTTAGTTATATTTCAATAATGTGATTTGGAAGGTTTTTGCTGAAACAGTATGTGGTATATTTCTATAAGGATTACTTATACGCACAAGAGTATCTTCCACATGTGTGTTAGAATACTCATATCAAATATATCTGTTGGTGATTTTGGCTGGAAGATGTTTTATTATACTTTTCTTAAGATTTTTCTAATATTTCTAATAACTCCCAATAAAGATTCTGTAGATATTATCTCCTAATTTCATTTTCAACTTTTCATAAACAAAAACAAAAATAATTTAGCAAAACCATATTGGGCATTAAAAGTAAATGGCCACCAAAAATCTGAAACAACTGGCCTTAGCATAAATTTGTGCTGTTTATCAATATATACATTACACACACGCACACATACTCACCCACACATACACTATATTCAAGAATTTCTCCTAACAATAGAATCAGTAGTGATGAGAAAGTATTAAAGACCATTAAATATACTAGGTTTCCCAGTTTTCCAGAAAGTATAGAAGAAACTATCTGGAAATCTTACTAACAAAGCCACAGTTGTAAGCAACAAATATTGCTATAGATCGTCATGTAACACAATTCTTCTTTAACTGCTTTCAAGCAGTCAACATTATGTGACGTATGATTTTCCTTACTTTTTCCAGTGTTAGAAAAATGAGTCTGTGGAATATTTAGTACAACAAATAATTTTTTTGAACAGTTGGTTTCTAGCATTTTCTCTCTTGAGCCTATGTTGTTTGATATCAGAAATTCTGTTAAAACAAGTCCTCTACACTGGGTGCTGATGTGAATCTATTATTGTCTTCATTCTCTGCTGTCATTTCCAGTGATCATCAACTAAATGGTTAACTCTACAATTCCTGGTGGTGTGTGTGGCCTACTTTCTCTCTCATTATTTGTAGATACTTTCAGACTATGCACTTTGTGAGCTTGAATATTTCTTTGCCACAGTGACTATCTACTATCTTTTTTTAAATTTATTTCCTTTTAATATCAACAGTCCTTTGCAAGCAAAAATGAAATATAACATGATATGAGTACAGCTCTTGCATTTTTCTCTGCCTACATTCAAAACACTCACATGCCTCTTTACACAGGTTCTAAAATAAGTATCAGATGTAATATAAGAACTTCCAAAATAACATCTGCATAACCAATGACTAATGCACTGCATGTTACACTGTTTTCAGTTCAGTGTAAAAGGGTACTGGGAATGAACCACAACTGTGGCTATATGTTCACTAAAGCAGATTGTCTTAATTTCTATTGATGGATTTTTTTCAAGTGAGTGGCACATTTTACTAAATTATGTGCATTTCAGGTCTTCAACAAAAAGAGTAACACAAAAAATATTCACTATTCCACAAGCAACAAACTATACATGTACAGAGTAATCCAGAGTAATTCACATTATAAGCTAACAACTCTAAAAGATTTGTTATAATTAAGAAAGTAATTTTGATTGAACAGTTAAATCTGAGGTATAAGGACTACCAATTACACTATAAAAGTGCATGGTCATAGAAAGTAGATCCATTGGTTTCCTTTTTACTACAACAACTGACACATTTCCTACAGTATGACCAAGGATGAGAGAAAGGCAAACACTCTTCCTAAATAAAAGAAAGACTGATTAAGCATTGAGTTCCATATGATGGTTAAAGTTTCAGCTGAAATTTAGTGTCAATACAGAATGAAAAGAAACTGAAGGGGAAAACTGCAAAGCAGACATATTCGTAATATAGGAGAAATTTTTGGAAATGCACAGGGAGAATGAAATGTTCCAAGAAATAAATTCTAATGGTTTTCATAATGTAAAATACACTGATTCTTGAGAACAGAGCTCAGTCCAATAAAGCTACAAGATGCTAAAAATGATGCAATAATCCTTTTCTTAAGTTCATATGCTATGAATAAAAGTATTTTGGGTTCAGTACAGTCAGCTTCTTGCTAGTGCCACAAGCAAGTAGGGTATGGTTTATACAAATGGCACATGTTGACACATTTCAACTTACATATAGTTAATAGGAGTCCACAGTGTTCTACGTACTGACTTAGATGTAAATTCTGCAGTCTGTAATAACAAAAAGTTTTATCTTTTCTGCTTACATCACTATGAATGGTTTCCTATTGCTTATTTTCTTTGAAAAATGTGTGTTTTGTCACCTGCACATCAGAGAAGTTCCCCCAGAAGTGGCAGTTTCTCATTCTGTATGCTCCTTTTTTTCTATTTTGCAGTCCTATTTTTGTCCATCAATGTGCCTGCTTTCTGGGTATATTGTTTCTGTTTGTTTCCGTTTCTGGCTCGTGCAACTTTTAATCACAATATTTTGCTTTCTATGAATTATATAGCTTTTGTTTGCAGTGTAACCATCTCCCTACAACAGTGAATGTACTCTCTCTTCACACTATGTTTTTGACTTCACATCTTTTCAATGTATTGCATAATATTGCTCTTCTTCTTCAACTCTGCTATGTATACAATTCTGCCTCCATCATGCATAGACTGTTGTGCATTTGCCTTCTGTATACTGTTATTACTTTCATAATACTGTACAAAACATAAAATCAGGTATAATACCCCATTTAACTTAAAAAATATTTGTACAATTATAGGTTTGTTCAACACATGCCATTTATACATATCAAAGTTCACACAGATGCCGTACCTGGAATTAGTTTTGGTGATAAAGCTTACATTTCTACAGTTACAATACACATTTCTTATTAAAAAGACAATATAAGAAAATAAGCTTATAAGTTGGAAGATAAAGCAACTGTAATAACAAATGATGACACCGTTAGTACTTGGCAATTTTAAATGTTTCACAATTATAATTTGTTAAATGTACTGATGGTATCAAAAACCAGTGCAAAATTCTACCTTTCAGTTCTTGTTTAGCTTCCAGTAACTCACAATTAAAAATTTTTATTATCATTTGCAAAAAAATTAATGACATAAAATTTTACAGAACGAGGAAACTAAATTTACCAGTAAATTAGTTCATGCTATGACTGAGTTCAAACAATTATAAATTAACTATTAAACACTCTTCCAGTTTTTGGAATGGAAAACTACTTTCTCAAATGATCTGCTTACTCATAGAAACAATGTTCAGTTTTTGACAGTTATTCACAGCATTTGAAGTCTGTCAAGTAGGAACCAAGTAAATGTTTTTGTTAATAAAATATTTTTGTAGCTTCATTCATGTAATAATCATCACATCTTTTTAATTATATTGTAGTTCCTTACCTTCCTTCAAAATGTACACGTTTACATTGAAGTCCTTTTGAATAATGAAACAGTGTGTGCAATATTTTCTTCTTATTTTACAGTGAATACAACTTAGAAATCACAATGAATCAAATACTTCATGAGATAATTCATGTTCACTTCATACACCTACAAAATAACACTGAAAAGTGACAAATACTACTAAACTAACATAATGTGATTATGCACAATCTACTCAACTGTAGACATTCATTTACTTGGGAAACACTGCATGGTAGATTCTGAACACCATGATACATGTCAAAATTTTATCTACAACACTGCAAAATAAGATTCTATAAAGTTTCTTAAGAAACAAGACTAAAATCACATACTTGAGTGACAGTATATCTTCTTTCACCTGTACTGATCATCTTGTTACCATAAATTGATTTTCCTTACTCTCATGAAATTCTGTATCACATTTTTTTAAACTGTCAAAGGAAAGACAGATCTTGAGCTTCAGTCACTACTAGCAGTGGTACAAGGAAGCTATGTAACATCTTATAACATGAAAGAAATTAAAGTTGAAGAGAAGTATAATACAACATCACAGAGTCCACATTTTGGAAGCAAAACTTTCAAATACCTGTTGTACTTTTGAAAAACAACTTCCCACTGTATTACTTTCTTAATTTGTGTGTAAATATGATTTCATGTATATATAATTTTAAATCATTTATTAGAAAGACACTTTGTTACTAAAACAAATGGTGTAGAGTTGTAATTAAAGACATTGTGTCATAATGAGCAGCTTATGATAGGAAATGATTACTCTGAAATGTAACAATTTCAACATATCATTGTGGATATATACTACCAGCTCTGTTAGTCTGACTGTTATGGACATGAAATTTGCAGTTAGTTTTAAAGTTAGGCCTCACCAATAGATTTGTAATATCAACTGCAGTAACAGAAACTGTGTAAAACTATAAAATAAGAGATATACACATTTATTACAAAGAAGAATGACTGTAGAACAGAGCATTTCAGCAATGCTTCCATATGGTTAACACAAATACTAATTTGAGTTACTCTTTTCATGTAGACTTCTCAATTTTATAATTATTATGAATCAGATTGGAATTGTTTCTAATCATCTCTGTATGTTACACCTGTTCTGAAACAATAAACTAATTTATCTCTTATTGACTTCTTACTGTAAATTCATTTATGCCCTTCCATTAATTTGAGCTACTAAAACATTTTCAGCATCTTCTAACACTCAAATTCTACAGCAAATATAGCTCCAAACACTCATTTGAAAATCGCAATTGCACTGAATCGTGGCACAAACTTGCAGACAGAATTAATAAGTTTCCTTTCCTTCTTTTATGTTCTCCTTTTCTAGCCTGTGAAGGGAATGGGAGGAACAGAGTGGACTTGTTAAGTAAGATTCTTACTCTTCATGAAATGTGATGTGCCTATAATTAGATGGATTTAATTTAAAGAAGCATTAGACCTAATTATGTCTTGGCAGCTGTTGATATCAAAGTTCTGCCAGCAAAATACTATGACTGCACTGGTGGGTGAAATTGCCTAAATCAAAACAAAAGCAGTTAATTATGCAGACAATGACAAAAAGAACCTGTAAATGAAACCTAGATACTTTGTCAAAAGACAATCAATGATGTTTTATAGTAATTAACTCATCTGGGATCACAGAACTGTCATATTCTGACAAGCTGTAAATTCTTTATTTCCTTTACATCACTGCTACTACAGTCTCAAACTGCAACATTACCTACAGTTTTTATGAACAATCAAGTGTAGTAATGCAACAGGACATGCACTTCTCTACAAAATTAAATTGTAGCAAAATAATTATAATTATCCGTCAAAAAATAGCTTTTGTTCTACTTTTGTAATCCACTTTTCATATTTTTATTTTGAATTAGGTTGAAGGCATGAAACAGACTATACAACCATGTCACATTCTGCCACACTGCTTCAAGTTCATGCTTTCATCATATTTCCTGGATCCCATCATGAAGGAGAACATTCATGCTTGTGGAAGGCACACACTGAGAAGGGACTCTTACAAGCTGCATTAATAATTGACTATTATTAAACTGATATAAGCTATTTGTACTTTACACAGGATAAATTAAACAGTAGATTGACTGGATAGCTTCTGTTTACAAAACTGTTGCTGCTGCTACATCAGTTGCAACAATTCACAGAAAGCCGATAAAAAATGCACCACTTAAAGAAAGCTTTGTCTTTTAAAAACACAAAAACAAAGATTTTTTTATGATCCATATAAGTCTCTTTATAAGACAATCTATTGGCTTCGAACCATTGTAGGCCTCTTCGGGTATCACGTGGACTGTGTTTGGTATGGCTATGTTTGGGTCCTTGATTGTTATGCTCGAGTCCTCAACAAACATCACAGTTAATAAACAGTGCCCAGTAAAGTAATATTTTATCATGACATTCAGCACACTTCTTGATTCCGTACACAACTGTATGTTCTGGATCTGTTTCCTCTCTTTACTACGGCTGTAAGACATTGCTATCTATGCTTCAGCTACTGGTTTCTTATAAGAAATTACAGTAGTGCTATTACGTACATGTCACTTGTATATACACAAATGCAGTGCTCTTTTTTTATACATACTGCAGTTCTCTTTTTTACTAATTTCAGTTTGAGAACTGTAACATCTGATTTAGCTGTATATTTCAAGCATATAGTAACACAAGGAACATGGTGAAAATACAAAACAATTTTAAGCAGAAAAATTATACTTTACAACATTTACACTGTACACTCATACTGGTTTGAAAACACATAAAAATTATTTATATGTTTATTTTCCACGTTTCTTGTGCTTAAAATACACAAAAAACTGTCAGGTACTGAGAGAAGAAGTATTGCCCACATAGGATGTAGCAATTCTCACATTTGGCAAAAATAAATTGATGAAAGGAAAAAAAAAACAGTTTCTTTATTGATATATAATACTTCATCTACAGACCCCATTTAAATTAACTTAAATGACACAAACAATAATTCATGAATACTAATAATAATGACACTTACCTACAAACTTTTCAGACCATTTATACTTCCCTTTCAAACCAGTTAGTAACACCTGTGTTCATACTTCATGTAAAAGAATCATATTTCTCTTTTTTCCATACTTTTTATCTCTTCTCAGTCAGCAATGTTTGCTTACATAATCCAATACAATCATCAAGAGGAACACTCCTGTTATTTCATTTGAAAAAGCCTCTCATTCTAAATCATAACAATACTCTACTGGCACATGCATAATTGATATCTGGTTTGCCTGGGTCTAGCTAAATTATGACAAACTTCCCCTTTCACTGAAAACTGAACAAATAGTGTTAACTGAAAGAATTCACATACACTATAAAAAAAAAGAGTGCATACCAGGCAATCTGAGAACATCATAATGCTATTGCAGGAGAAGCTGTAGATGTCGATCAACAACTCGATGATCTTCTGGATGAATTAGATGCTGGCTTCAAACGCCGTGAACGACTTGATGTTAAGAAACCTGGACCTGCTTTTACTGTTCACAGACAGGTAAGACATTCTTAAGCAGACATAGTAACGCTACTTACTTCACACTCATTGCATGACAAATGAAGAAGAGGATGCGTGAATGATATTTAAAAGTAAAGAAACACATAAGAAATTTGTTCCCTCTTCAAAATTAAAGTCTCACTTTCAGTCTCCCAGAGTCAAGTGCCAAAAGTAATAAATCTAATTCTTAGCTACATCAGTTACGTAAAACATGAGGGCAGAGTTTGATTGCCTCATGACATGTTGATTTCTTACTGTGGGACTACAACGTTTAAACAATGCCATTGTAGTTTGGTTATTTTTTGTGACCTTATGCTTTACACTCTGTTCAACTTCCTGTTGAAACATGGCATGGTATACAAAAGAAAAATAAAGCTCATTTTTTGTACAATATATCTTGGAAGTTCTTCATTGCATTCATTTCTCTGTTACATACATGGTGTTAGAATGTTACAGAAACAATGGGGCTGCCATGCCCAAACATTCTCACACTATAAACAAACCTGGGGAATGGCTACGGTCACAGACATGGGCCATCTTTTGCCAACGCATTCATGGCTCATGTAGAGAAAACCCTTGTAGCCACCCAGAATCCTAAATATCTCATTTGGTTCAGACTGACTAAGAGTGTCTGCATGATCTGGACAAAGGGTTAGGACACCCATACAGATTCCTCTGCAGCTTCAACACTTTCTCCCCTGTTTGCTTCACCTGGTCCTCCTCAGCTCAACAAATTACATGCTTCAATGTTGACTTCTACCCCATTGGTGGCTCCATCAATATCTCCATCTACATCAAACTTACCAACTACCAACAACACCTCCATTTTAACAGCTGCCACAATTTTAACACCTTCTATACAGCCTATACACTTATAGTGATTGCATCTACAGTGACCAGCAGTTCTCCTGACATTACCAAAGGTCTTGCTAAGGTCTTTGTTTACTGAATTTACTGTTCCTGCTTTGTCTATGAACAGATCTCATGTGTGTTGTCTACACAGTTGCCTATCATTCCTCAAATACTCACTGACCGGTTACAAAGGAGCATCCCCCCCTCTGATGACTCAGTACCATTCAGGACAGGAGCAACAGAATCATATTCTCTGCCAGAGTTTTGACTACCTCTTTTCATGCCCTGAAATTAGACATTTCCCATTTCTCTCACAGTGATATTCTCCTGCCACCCAAACATCACTGTATCACATTCTACACTGACCTGACAAAAGTCATGGTATACCTTAGAATATCAGGTCAGACCTCCTTTTCAACAGCATAGTACAGCAACTCAACATGGCATGGACTCAACAAGTTGTTGGAGGTTGAATATCGAGCCATGCTGCCTCTACAGTCATCCACAATAGCAAATGTGTTGCCAGTCCAGAATGTTCTTCAAACCAGTCACAAACAATTGTGGCCCAGTGGCATGGCATATTGTCCTCCATAAAAATTCAATCACTGTTTGAGAACAATAAATCCATGAATGGCTGCAAATGGTCTCCATGTAGCCGAACATAACCATTTCCAGTCAATGATAAGTTCAGCTGGACCAGAGGACCTAGTCCATTCTAAAATACAGCCCACACCATAATGGAGCCACCACCAGCTTGCACAGTGGCTTGTTCACAAGGTTTTGGGGGTCTGCACCACACTCAAACCTTACCATAAGCTCTTACTAATTGAAATTGGGACCATGGTTTTCTAGTATCTAGGGTCCAAACAATATGGTCAAGAGCCCAGGAGATGTTCTGCACGAGATATCATTCTGTTAGCAATGCCACTCATGTTGGTCATCTGCTGCCATAGCCCATTAATGAAAAATTTTGCTGCATTACCCTAACAGATACATTTGTTGTACAATCCACATCGCTTCCTGCTGCTATTTCACACTGTGTTGCTTGACTGTTAGCACTGACAGCTCTAAGCAAATGCCATGTTCTCAGTCATAAAGTGAAGGCCGTATGTGGTGAGAGGTAATGGATGAAATCTGGTACTCTTGAAACAGTGGATCTCAGAGTAAAGAACACTTATTTCCAAAATGAAATGTCCCTTGCATCTAGCTCCAACTGCCATTCTACATTCAAAGTCTGTGTTAATTTCCATGGTGTGGCAATAATCATGTCAGAAACCTTTTTACAAGAATCACCTGAGTACAAATGATAGCTCCACCATTGCACCTTCTATACACAATACTGCTGCCATCTGCATAAATGCATATTGCTATTCCATGACTTTCTCACCTCTGTGTAAGTGGTTGTAATCACTAACAAGTTGTCTGTCCACATGAATGGCCTTCACCAAACTGTGAAGATTACACAGTTGGACTATTCAGCTGCCAAGTATGCCACGCAATGTGATGTGCTTAATTTCAATGGCTGCTTTATGTCCCATGCCATCTGGAACTGTACCTTCAATAACAGCTTTTATGAAACATATCCTTTGTTCCCATAGCTTGCCTGGCCTCAGTCTTCATTTGTCCCTTGTCCTCCAACTGCCTCAATCCCCTTCCCTGCTCCTACTCCAGCCTCAAACAGCCTTTATCAATCTGGCTCACCTCTTCTGTTCTAGCTTTACCGCTCGCAGTGCTGCACCTAGCAGCCCATCATCCTGCCCTTGTACGCTACCACAGACACCTTCTACTTTTAAATGTGCTTGTTCTTCTGATGCAGGACTTCGACTAATAGCAGAATATATATCGAACACTCTACTTTTAAATGTACCTGTCTGCTGTCAAACACCTCCTCTTCCTGATACTTCATGCGTTTATGTGGTGACACAATCACCTGTCAAGAAGCAGGCATTGTACATTTATACAATCACACTGAAAGTCCTTACTATTGCTATTATAGATACCATGAAAATGTGTAAATCAATTCTTAGGTGAAGTTATATCTAGATGAAGTTATAAGAAGTGTTAACATAAATTGCTACAGATTAAAACTGAGATTTACATAAAAAATAATAATAATTGTCACTTACATTTTGGATGAGTAAATATTCTATGTTGCTCACTGTACATAGAAGAAATTTAAGAAAACCCATAAAGTGAATCATACTGAAGTTTTACATTCTATGTATTTTATTCTTCACTTTCATTATACTTTGATTAATGTTACTTAGTCATGCTGTAATCAAGAGCTAGTAACTGTTTTCTGTGGAATACTTCATTTAATATTTTCTTACGTTTAGGTCCCTTCTAGTCACAGTCATTCTACAATGAGAATCATAGCTACTGTTACTGATGATAACATTTAATTATGAAGTGCAAGATCTCAAAAGCTTCATGATATTTGGTGATCATATTTTTTCAGTTCTGACAAATAATATAGACTCTGAAAAACATTCATTAGGATTTCCCAGAGAGAAACATCCAAATTTTTAACATGATGTTCATATCAGAATTTGAAAGCTTTCAACAACACTTAATCACACTGCACTTATATTTCTTTACAAGAACAGAACAACCTCCTCCATCCCGACCTGTATGGATTCTGAAAATATCCACCATGCAACATCCAGCTCTCTTTCTTCTCACAAGACATATTGAAAGCTATCATTCAAGGTAATCAGGCAGATGCAGTATTTCTTGACTTCCGAAAAGCATTTGACTCAATACCATTGAAAGTGAAGAAGCCCTGAAAATGTGGACAATCTCAACTAGATTTTACTTTAGATATTCTCAGCAGGTGAAAGCCAGATTACGAATCATAAGGTTCTGACTGTGATCCCTGTAGATTCTGGGATTTTTTTCTTGTTGCTTGTCACTTCTTTCACTGCTAAGAATAATTTGTTAATGTGAAAAATGTCAAGCTTCTCCATGGTTCAGAGTCCAGGGGTCCTCTATAACTGACAGAATAAGTCAGTTTAAAGGTGGGAGGAAGCCAAGAGCAAACCACCTTCAATAGGACCATGTCTAGTAAAGTTGGCAGATGTTCAAACTAACTCTTGGGTTGACCACAGATATACATGTTTAAGAAAGACCAAATAAGTATGGAAGAGGACACTCTAGCACTCTCGCAAGAAGCATGGTAATGTACACATGCCAATTGAAAGTGCTGAATCATTTAAAAACAATGGAATGCTTCTGCTTCATAGTAATTTCAACCACTGGTTTCTGCAGTGAAGACTGCTTGAGGCTTGATTTGTGCTACGTGCAAATTATGAAAACAGATGTGATGCTGCCAGTATTATGTAAAATCGAGTATTCCACTGCTTTGCTTCAGGCTTGAGTTGTGCTATGTGCACAATTATCAAACCGGTGTGATGCTGCCAGTATTATGTAAAAGTGAGTATTCCACTGCTTGTGTGTAATGATCTCACTCTGCATACATATGACAGACTTTTATTCATTTTAATAAATTGTGGCAGACACTGCTGGAAAATGATACTCTCAGTTATCATGGGAATTCTACATACTAAGCTAAACACTTATCCAGACAGGTTATCCTTGGTGGTCCATCAGGTGGTGTAAGGGAACAGTGAATGCATCTGAGAAAACTTTACAATGTATACAGATTTTAAACTTCAAATCATCCATTATCATGTCTCTGTTACACATAATTAGATAGCAATATATATGAAACTCCCTGCCAATGTCTACACTCATGTTTGAAACTCGCAAACAGCTCTTATGTGCTTGGCTTGACCCATGCATAAAATCCAGTTCTGCACCTGCAGAGACCACATTCCAGTTGGTGAGTTCATAGGCAAGGGCACAGAAGGAATTAGGATCAATACATGTCTTCTACTCTGAGCATTGGAGTGACTCTCTGGAGTGTATCTGGCAGAGCCTGGACTTCCCCTCCTCCTGCTGAAGCTCGCCAAAGTGCAGTACTTCTTCCTTCCTGCTCATTCAGCCAACATGACACATAAATAGCAGATTTTCAATCTAATTCATATTTACACTATTCTGTAACTTATCAGGTACAGAAAGTTGGTTGAAACCTGAAATTGATAGCAGCAAGATTTTTGAGGAAAATTTAAGTGTATACCAAAAGGATAGACAAATGGGAAATGCAGATGGTGTATTTGTTGCAGTAGATAAAAACTGAAGCTGAATGTGAGATTATCTGGGCAATACTCAGTATCAGGGGTGGGCATGGGCATAAAATGATAATTGGATCCTTCTATCACCCACCAGGGCCATCTCCTGACGTAACCAAAAACTTCAGAGAAAACCTCAGTTCACTTGTACGTAGGTTCCCCAGTCGTATTGTAATCATTGGTGAAGAATTTAATCATCCAACAATTAATTGGGTACAATTTTGTTTGTGGTGGGCATGATAAGACATCCTGTAAAACGTTACTAAATGCCTTCTCTAAAAACTATCTAGAATAGGTAGTTAGGAACCCCATTCCTGATGGAAATATTTTGGATCTAATGGCAACAAATAGATCTGACCTCTTTGAGGATGTCCACATCGCAGCTGATATCACTGACCATGATGCAGTTGTGGCAATAATGATTACAAAAGTACAAAGGACAACTAAAACAAGCAGAAAGACATATATGGTAAACTAGATAAAAAATCAGTAATGTCGTACCTAAATGAGGAACTTGAAACTTTCAGCACAAGTCAGGAGCATGTAGAGAAATTCTACCTCAAATTTAAAAGAATAGTTGACCAAGCACTGGATAGCTATGTACCCAGTAGAACAGTTCATAATGGTAGGGAACCTCCACAGTATACAGTCACTGTAAAGAAACTTCTAGAGAAACAGAGATTACCACACTATAGCTGTAAAACAAAGCATAGGGTCACAGATAGAGATACTCTGAATGAAACATGTTTGGCTGTAAAGAGTGTGATGCATTATGTCTTCGATGACTACTGTAGCAGAATATTGTCAAATGAGATTTCACAAAATCCAAAGAAATTCTGGTCTTATGTAAAGGCTGTTAGTGGCACCACAGTTAGTGCCCAGTCCCTAGCAAATGAGACAGGTACTGAAATTAAGGATATGAAAGCAAAAGCTGAAATGCTGAACTGTTTTCAAATGTTCCTTTACAAAGGAAAACCCAGGAGAACTGCCCCAATTTAATCCTCGTATCACTGAAAAGATGAATGAAATAAGCATTAGTGTCGGTGTTATAGAGAAAAAGCTGAAATCGTTAAATCTGAATAAAACTCCAAGCCCCAATGGAATGCCTGTCAGAATCTATATTGAATTTGCAGCTGAGTTAGCCCCTCTTTTCATTATAATCTATCGTTGTTCCCTCAAACAAAAAACTGTGTCCAGTTCTTGGAAAAAGGCACATGTCACACCCGTCTACAAGGGTAGTAGAAGTGATACACAAAAATACTGTCTGATATCCTTGACACTGATTTCTTGTATATTCTTAGAATATATTCAGAGCTCAAATATAAAGAGCTATCTTGAACCAAATGACCTCCTCAATGCCAACCAGCATGGTTTTCGAAAATATTGATCATGCGAAACCCAACTCACACTTTTCTTACATGACATATTGAAAGATTTGGATCAAGACAATCAGGTACATGCATTGCTTCTATATTTCCAAAAGTATTCGACTCAGTACTACACCTACACTTATTGTCAAAAGTACAGTCGTATGAGGTATCAAGTGAAATTTATGACTGAATTGAGGACGTTTTGGTAGGGAGGACACAGCGTGTTATCTTGGATGAAGAGTCATCGCCAAATGTAGAAGGAACTTCAGGTTGCTCCAGGGAAGTGTGTTAGGACCCTTGATGTTCATGTTGTATTTTAATGACCTTCCAGACAATATTAATAGTAAAATCAGGCTTTTTGCAGATGATACAGTAGTCTATAATGAAGTACTATCTGAGAGAAGCTGCATAAATATTCAGTCAGATCTTGGTAAGATTTCAACATGGTGCATTGATTGGCAACTTGCTCTAAATGTTCAGAAATGTAAAATTGTTCAATACATCAATGAGTCACTGTCGGAATCGCCCAGCTCACACAAAGACCTGGGTATAACACTTTGTAGGGATATGAAATGTATTGATCACATAGGTTCAATTTTAGGTAAACCAGATGGTAGACTTCAGTTCATTGGTAGAATATTGGGGAAGTGTAATTGCTCTACTAAGGAAATTGCTTACAAATCACTTGTGCGACCCATCTTCGAATATTGCTCAAGTGTGTGGGACCTGTACCAGGTAGGACTAACAGGGGATACTGAATGTATACAGGGAAGTGCAGCATGAATAGACACAGGCTTGTTTACTCCATGGAGGACTGTCACAGAGATACTGAAGGAACTGAAATGACAGACTCTTGAGGACAGATGTAAACTATCCTGAGAAAGTCTATTAACAAAGTTTCTAGAACCAGCTTTAAATGATTACGGATATACTACAACCTCCCACATATCGCTCACACAGGGAGTAATTACTGCATGAACAGAGGCATTCAAACAATCATTCTTCCCATGCTCCATACTTCAATGGAACAGTGGTTTGTAGAGTACAGATGTATATGTAGACGTAGAACTGTTGCGTATTGACCCCTGTAAGCAATAATGTTTCTAAATCTGAAATAACAAAGACTCTCTTAGTCAGCAGCAATAGCAGGACTTTTCTCTTATTTGTTGCAGTCAAGTTTACAGGCAGTCAACTGAAAGACTCAATTACAAGACTGACCAAAATCACTGTTAGTAGTACCGTCATCTGGGGTTACTTTGCTCTGCTTTTTACAGATTTTTACAGAAATTAGATTCAAAACAGGATTTCTTTAATGCTTCTGTGTTTCAAAATATTTTTAATAGTTAATACTGTCTGAAATCTGTATTCGTATATCTTAAGATAACCATTTATTTCTATTTTAGATTGTTTACTAAAAAAGTGGAGCAAACACACCTTGCCCCGGGGATACCTTGCACCGGATATCTAAATTACAGTAAAAATAAGGATTACAGAGGGCCAGAGTAATGTTTTACCATAGGAATGAAAGAAAAGACAGCGGTTGCATTAGAAAAAGAATTACAGAACTCTGGATCAATGTTTGACCACAGGAATGCAGGAAAAATAGCAATCATGGAAGCACAAATAAATTTTATTACCAAAACAGTTTTACAAATGAAATATTTAACACACAAAGTAGTCTATATCATGAGTTATTAACTCCAATATCTACCAAGCTCTGTCATGGAGAAAAAAACCACGTCGGCTTATCGGTTTTGGAGGCTGAATGGTGCAAATTATTTTGTCAAAGTCATACCTCATTTCATCTTCCATGATTTCTTAGACTTTTTATTGAACGTTTTGTAGCTCCATCATCACTAACATCAGTAATTAATCCAGGAAAATATTCGTCTTCATATTTGAAGATCACATACTGGCACACAGTGTGAACAACTTTGCCACATTCTGGATCCCTCATCTTCGGCCTGGTTATTAACTGAGTGTCATCCACTTCAAACACTACAGGTGATGGTGACCTAATCTGAGATCTTAGACAATTCTCATCCTCAGATAGCTTTGTAATCTTCTTCTGACCTACTTTCTTGATCTTTGTGTCATCTGCATTTCTTCATAACTTTTTTCTGCATCACTATCACACTTTTACCTTGTGGTACTGCAATTTTCCTTCTTTCTCTGTTACTGGCAACACCAGTAGTCCATTCAGATATCTTATTTTGAAAGGCTTCAATGAAATATTCTTGTACTGCATCTTTTATCACAATGCATGTAGGAAGACGACAAAGAATTTCATCAACATTGATTGAATGCATGCTGCACTTTCTGAAACCTGCTATTAGGTTTTTTGCTGGGCTTTTGCCAACTATATCCATTAGTCTTCTTAACAGAAATGGAAGTGCTGTTTCTGCAAAACAGTGTCTTTTAAACCTTACTTGCAGCTTTCCCACCCTGTAAGGATCTGTCTCCAGTCTGCTTTCATGGGCCCCAAGAAAGCAACATCCAAAGGGTACTGTTTGCTGGTAGACAGGTGAATGAAATTTTATTCTCTCAATAGAACTTTAGAACATAGCATGTCAAATGTGAGGACAAATTATCACAGATTACTTCCTTCTTTCCTTCCAGATTTTTCAATCTCGGTAGCATCAACTTAGTGAACCACTCACTAAATGTGTTACAGTCAAACCACGCTCTAGGGCTATGTGAGTAAAGGCTGGATGCCTTGGACCATTTTCTGTCCATGTAGACCATAAATCTACTGATTTGTAAACAATGAATGGAGGCAAAATTTCTCCCTCAGCATTGCTAGCAAACATTACAGATATGCCACTCTTGGAAGAGTTACAAATGTTTTCTGAATATTCTGAACCTCTTTTAGTGAGAACTTTCTTTTTCCCATGAATCATCACTGAGATTGGTTTCATTGAAGTTCTGTATATTGCTTGCTGGTACATCTTTCAGTTCAGCATGCAAATGTTCAACATATCTATTCGCTGAGAACACATTCATCAACAGCAGCACTACTCCTATTAACGTTGGTTACAAAGTGTACAGAAAGTTCATGGTGCCATTTGATGAAACCCAAGAGCCATTCATGGCCTGAACAACTGTCTTTGAATCTAGAAACTATATGTCCTTGTCTGGACAGTTATGATTTCACAATCATACAGAGTTCCGTTGGAGTGATGGGGAATGCAAATTCACTCAATTGCAAAACATATTTTACAAACAGCACTTCTTCATTAGCAAAAATCTGAGAGAAACCTGGATATGAATTAATTCCTTCCTTTGACTTCAGTTTATTAATTATGGTTCTTCTTGTGGTATTAAAAAGTTTTTCAGCTTTCCTCTGTGATATCTCCTTCCTCCTGATGGCATTTCTCAAGAGTTTCTGCGCTGTAATAACAGTATTGTCTCCTTATGACAATTCTCTTGTACCTCCATAGCATTTTCACCTATCTGAAAGAGAGTTTATTCAGTGCCAAGAGCACACTGTGGTGGTAAACTAAGTCTGAAATGTTTGTAAGTATGTAAGAAGTGCTCCCTGGGGATACTTTGCTCCACTTCTGTTGTGGCGCAATGTTCCCCAAAATAAGAAATTTCATATCCTACAAAAGTAAACTGACAAGGACATACACAATATTCCAATAAGCCTGCATGGGGTAGCCACACAGTCTGAGGTGCCTTTGTCACAGTTTGCATAAGCTCATTGACCGATGACCTCAGCAGTTTGGTCCCATAGGATCTTACCACAAATTTCCAAATTTTATTCCATTAAATGAAAACTACAATTCTTTTCCACAACTAGACATTCTGACTAATTATAATGATGGTGACTGACTTTCACAGAGACCAGTTAGCCATGTGTAACAGACAGATTTTTCCAGATTGATTTTTTTCACACTTCAGAATGTCTTCACTTAGATGCTTGTGAAAAATTCAAAATGGTCGACAATGGAACAGGCAAGCAAGGTGGCACACCTAAAACTGATATCTTCCACAGAAAACATAGTTCACAGATACGCAGCAAGTAGGGCAGCATCTAGGAACCAACGAATCTTTTTTTTTATTATTTCTTTTATATTTTTATTTTTTTTTTATTTTTTTTTATTTTTTTTTTTTTTAATTTTTTTTTTTTAGTGGAGTGAAGTTAGACCCTACAGAACAAACTAACCCCAAATGACGGTACTCTATGAAATCGAACTTGTACTTTGTGAACATGACAAATGCAATGACTCATCAACTCTCGGAATTTTCTGAAGTCATAAATTTCTCCGCTGAATTTGATACTGCAGTTTACAGTCACCTTTTGAAAATTACTGTTTTCAAAGTTACTTCTAAATATATTCAAAATGCTTTACTTTTCTGTATGCTGGAGGTGTATCATTATCAAGTAAAAATGGGAACTGCTGCCACTGATTTCCTCTCATTTGTCGCAGATGGGACAGCTGATATTCCTAGTTTTACCATTTCTTACAGTCATCAGATATGTCTTGCCTGAGGGTAAACCTGCAGAAACGGTTTGAACTTTTCTCATTCCTCATGAACATGATTGAAAAACTTTAGCAGTATCACTTACAGAAACTTTACTCAATATTGTAGATAAAGCAGATGAAGTTATTTCTCAAACATACAACAGTGCATATTTTATAAGTAGTTTTTTTACAAGTACAGACTATTCTGAAAGAGGAGTTAAAACATGGCTATTTTGTCCATAGTTGTGGCCATAAGTTGAAACTGAACATGGATGTTAGAATGTGGAGTACTGTTTTTTCTTTACTACTTCTTCACGGTGAACGGTGGTGCCAAATGTTTCCAGCACAAGATGGAATTTTAAATCAAAAGAATGCAAGTTGTGCACAAAAACAGGGTGTAGCTTGTATAATGCCTGGAGCGAATTGAGCTTATATCTTGGTAAACTGCTACAATTACTGAAGTACAAGGGTTCCTCGCAGGTCCAGTCTGTCAGCATATCTAGTTTTCTTCCATTCATTCACATCTGTTGGCCCCACCAACTCACTACCACACTGTCACACTCAAACATAGCCATGGCCTTGAGCTAAAAGTCATTCTAAAACTTATCTAAATTTTCTCAGTAACTAACTAAAGAAATACGAAAATCGGTAACCAACATAAAAATTCATAATAATCATATTAGTACAAGTTATTCTGGCGCTCTACATAACTAAAACAAATATAATCAATACGTGCCCTCGGCCAAAAGAAATCACTGTTTTCAGCCTTTCTCATTGTCGTATACTATCACCCAGTTGGCTACCACCAATGTCAACGAACTGCCAACATCAGCACGAAACGTAATAGCCACCGACACCGTAAGTGCTCTCTAGCCCAATTTTCGCAAACGATGCTGCAGAGATCCAGCGAAATATACCGCTATCACTTCCTTGAATTCAGTAAGATGAAAACGGAGCTTCAGATACTATACACGAGGAATGAGTTAAGAACTCTCACGGGTGTTACTTCACTTCTGCGACGGAGAAATTTTCTACGAACTACTGTGTGTCAAGTGCGACTAATAGCACTAGCGGTGCTCTCCCTCGAAACGGACTTCGTACGCAGCAAACTTTAATGAATGCCTAAGCAAATTCTCTGCTCATACGGAGAGAAGAATGGAGTTTTCACGCAAACATTCATCGTAAGGTAAGCGTATTTCCGTATAGCAATTATTTTGTTATTCATTTTTAGCCCTTTTTGTTAGTTATTTACAACTTTGTAGTCCATCTTCCAGTAACTCCCCAGAAAAAAAAAATCCATGATCTGCTGGTATCTACGTGCAAATCCTGTAAAGCACTGTTTAACATGCAGCAGACACCATTCTCACTGCTGCAGAGTCTTTAATACACGATAACACCCTTCCTAAACACTACCGGTAAAACAATACGTTATCCAAAGACCCATTGGGATCGTTTAAATATCGGTATACAGTAGTTAAAAAATAGTGTTTAGTTGCCTGTTTTCATCCACAACAGGGCCCAGATCCTTTGCAGTTTTGTAGAACGTCGTATAAACACAGAATTGTTTTGGGATTTCTGTTCGTCTGCACGTAAAACCTATTCTCCTCACTGTTACCTACTAAAATCTTTGAGATATTACGAATATCTACCATAAGTAGCGTGATATCGCAAAAGTTTACAACACTTAAGTTTACAATCTGAGCACGGTACTGCCACTTTCGAATTATAAAACAGTTATGACTGTTTCACATTTAGTCAAGCAATAAGTTAGTGAATTCAAATCTGCCGTCAATCTTTAGTCGTTTTTACCCAACAGCAATTAAGAAATGTCGTACTCACAATTTTTTAAGTAAACTATCTTAATCTGTACTGTACATTGCCGAAGTACGAAGTTTTATCACTGAAAGTTCTAGACCAGTGGTGACCCTAATAAGTAATCGTGCGACCCGCCAGTGCTCGCCGAATTTTACAGGTTAATGTGATTTGTGATCACCGCCAACGTTGAAACGTCAACGTGAATTCGTGAAATAACCACTCACAAGCAGTGTCACCAAATCTAAGGCACAATTCCCCTTTACCGTACCGCATATCAAACACCCTAAATCAGGCCAAAGTCTCCTGAATTGTTAACAAACTAAATGGCTGCATTATTATATTTGTATTTTTTTGTGGGAGGGGAGAGTGTTCTGAACCCATTTAATAATTTGTAACATTTTAGCCGGTGCAATTGTGAATTGCATTTCTTTCAGAAAATGCCGCGATCTGCCTCAGTGCAGTTTGCATGAAGTTCTCACAAATAATTTTACAGTGTGTACAAGCAGCTTCCATTAAGTTTTTGTAACATTTTATATAAATATAAAAAAGTCCAAACGCAAATTCTGAGTATCCAATATTCAGTCAGGATGATTTTTTTGCAAGGAGTATGGAACTTAACGCTTTTGAGCAGGACATACTCTCGCAGTTAACAATAATTAAGTCAGGAACTATTTATTTCAGAGTAGCAGTTACAGAGTTACACTTGCACTATCCGTCAGAATTTTGCGCTTAAAAACCATCACTTTCCCATTCTGAATGACGTAGAACATTTTAAATGGTGTGAGAATTACAAGCAGTTAACGGCTAAAAGCACGCGGAAACTACAGCCGTAGTTCTTTCCGAGGGCATTCAGCTTTACTGTATGGTTAAATGATGATGGCATCCTCTTGGGTAAAATATCGCGGAGGTAAAATAGTCCCCCATTCGCATCTCCGAGTGGGGAATACTCACGAGGCCATTGTTATCAAGAGAAAGACAACTGGCGTTCTGTGGATGGTAGCATGGAGTGGCAAATCCCTTAATCTGGCAGGTAGGTTAGAAAATTTAAAAAGGGAAATGGATAGGCTGAAGTTTGATATAGTGAAGTTCCGTGGTAAGAGGAACAAGACTTCTGGTCAGGTGAATACAGGGTTATAAATACAAAATCAAATAACGGTGATGCAGGAGTAGGTTTAATAATGAATAAAAAAATAGGAACGAGGATTAGCTATTATGAACAGCATAGTGAACGCATTATTGTAGCCAACATAGACACAAAGCCCACGCCTACCACAGTAGTACAAGTTTATATGCCAATTACCTCCGCAGATGATGATGAGATTGAAGAAATGTATGATGCAATAAAAGAAATTATTCAGATAGTTAAGGGAGACGAAAATTTAACAGTCATGGGTGACTGGAATTCGATAGTAGGAAAAGGAAGAGAAGAAAAAGTAGAAGGTGAATATGGACTGGGGATAAGGAATGAAAGGGAAGCCGCCTGGTAGAATTTTACCCAGAGCATAACTTAATCATAGGTAACACTTGGTTTAAGAATCATGAAAGAAGGTTGTATATGTGGAAGAGGCCTGGAGGCACTGGAAGGTTTCAGACAGATTATGTAATGGTAAGACAGAGATTTAGGAACCTGATTTTGAAGGAGTGTGAGGAGGATTTGCTGTTGATAACGCAACATTAAATCGATTTTTCACATTCCATTTTGTACTACCATTTATTATTGCTGCTATAGCAGCAATTCATTTATTCTTTCTTCACCAAACAGGTAAGACTTTCCAGGGGCAGATGTGGACCCTGCCCACAATTTATTGGTTATGAACTGTAGATTAAAATTGAAGAAACTGAAAAAAGGTGGGAATTTGAGGAGATGGGACATGGATAAACTGAAAGAACCAGAGGTTGTAGAGAGTTTCAGAGAGAGCATTAGGGAACTATTGACAAGAACAGGGGAAAGAAATACACTAGAAGAAGAATGGATTGTTTTGAGAGATGGAATAGTAAAGGCAGCAGAGGATCGAGCAGGTAAAAAGACGAGGGGTAGTAGAAATCCTTGGGCAACATAAGAGATGTTGTTGTGATCTTCAGTCCTGAGACTTAATTTAATTGATGAAAGGAGACAATATAAAAATGTAGTAGATGAAGCAGGTGAAAAGGAATACAAATGTCGCAAAAATGAGATCGACAGAAAGTGCAAACTGGCTAAGCAGGGATGGCTAGACGACAAATGTGAGGATGTAGAGGCATATATCACTAGGTGTAAGATAGATGCTGCCTACAGGAAAATTAAAGGGACCTTTGGAGAAAAGAGAACTATCTGTATGAATATCAAGAGCTCAGATGGAAAACTGGTCCTAGGCAAAGAAGGGAAAGCAGAAACGTGGGCCGGCCGGGGTGGTCTAGCGGTTCTGGCGCTGCAGTCCGGAACTGCGGGACTGCTACGGTCGCAGGTTCGAATCCTGCCTCGGACATGGGTGTGTGTGATGTCCTTAGGTTAGTTAGGTTTAAGTAGTTCTAGGGGACTTATGACCTAAGATGTTGAGTCCCATAGTGCTCAGAGCCATTTGAGCCAGAAACGTGGGCCTGTACAAGGACGATATAAGGGCAACAGTATGGAAATGAAAGAGGACATAGATGAAAATGAAATGGGAGATATGCCACTGCGTGAAGAATTTGACAGAGCACTGAAAGACCTAAGTCAAAACAAGGCTCCGGGAGTAGACAGCATACCATTAGAACTACTGATAGCCTTGGGTGAGCCAGCCATGACAAAACTCTTCCATGTCGTGAGCAGATGTATGAGACAGGCGAAATAAACTCAGACTTCAAGACAAATATAATAATTCCAGTGGTACATATTGTGCGATGTATTGCTGGGCCCTGCAAAAACGTTGAAGGCCCCAACATTGGCAGCAGTTCTCCTAGGCTATTAATGAAAGTGTTGAGCAACATATACAGCAACTTTTAATTCTTCTCTTTTAACTTGGTTGTTGATTTTTAAAGGCTTTACTTTTTTGCGTGGTTTTGCTATTTTTCCATTGTACGTTTTTCTTCGTGGTTTTCACTTTTTGCATGATGTAGTTGATCCCATTTTATGAGCTTTAAGATTAGAATGGCAATATTTACAAAAGGCTCTACATTCTTCACCAGACAGGTCAGGGGTCAACCAATCCTAACAGTAACGATGGGGAAGGGGGGGGGGGCTCAGTTACTAACTAATCCGTTTGTAACTCGTATTAAAGTATAGAAAATAGCAATTAGTATTAATTTTCAACGATAAAACCTTCCATCAAAACTCTGCATGTTGAGCGCAGTATTCATTCTGAAAGTCCATTGCGCATAAATTCTAATTTGTAATATTCTACACTTTAGTGTCTACTAAAAAAAGCAGCAGTTTCCGAACGATATACTAAGATGTAGACCGTAGCATACAAGCTATATAATCATCGTCACTGCTCAGCTAAGCACATAAGATCAATCAAATCAGAGATCAACGTACTTTTCAGCTAGGAATCTGGTTCCTGCGTTTTTGTGTGTCTCTGAAAATACTTTTTGTCTCTGGATGCCATATTCGCTTAATTTAGACACATTTACACTTAAAACGTTGTCAGAATTCAGCTCACTAGCTTCACTGTATCGTTTCTTTTTTGCTGATTGACTGTTATCATTAACTCCTCTTATCTATACTCTCTTTCTGGAGTTCCATGGTGTTCCTAATCGGAAACATTTACAAAGGAGGGCTGCCAACCAAAAACGCAAGAATGAAATATTTCAATGTTAGCTAGGGCTAAATAATTTCGAGTTGATACGCGTTCTTCATGTTAGAGAAGCCCCTAAAATTCCTTACAAGGTATATTTCCTCCTACACTTTCCCCTGAAGCACTGATTCTAAGTTCCCACCTAAGACAGTTGATTCCCCCTAAATTTAGGGTCGAAAGCCCGAAGTGGCAACACTACGGTCAGACGATAGGTGGCAGCACAAGCGGCGGAGAGTGTGTAAAACTTGGGTTGGAAAAATAGTGCAGTCGTAGTCGGAATATGAAAACGGGTCGATTTACGTGATGTCAGAAAGGGTATGATCTTCGAACATGCGGTCGGCAGTGCTCGACGGTATTTTACACAGTCACCACCTAGGGGAGGAGGGGGGGGGGGGGGCAGTGCAGTGTTGTCGTATTGCAAAAACGGAGCTATTTGTCTTACGTCCAGCAGTGTATAATCATTGGCTTTTGGACACTGGAAGCATTGCTAAAGTGGGTAAGTCTGTAAACTGTTATGTGCCACCGTGGTTAAAATATACAGTGCGTGGTAAAACGGTGCTATCCAAAACTGGCGCCAAGGCAACTGTGGTGCATCACGGGCCATAGAATAGGGGTGAATGAAGGCTGCCAAGATGTGGACAGGCAAACAAACTTGGAACTGCTGAATAACTGACTGCCCAGATGAACCAAGCGGCTACTAACAGTGTCTCCCCAATGACGGTTCAACGAACGCTGCTGTGTATGGACCTCCGCAACAGTCGCCTGGTCTTGCACCCATGCTGACTGTTGTTCATCGGTGGCGAAGGCTGGAATTTGCATGCCAATGCCATTACAGCAAGTCAACGTTCACTGAGTGGCGACAGGTTGCCTTTTCAGAAGAATCACATTTTATGTGCCAGGAAGCAAATATCCTGCAACAATCTTCGGAAGGCTCCAGGCCGGAGGACAGAGAGTTATGGTCTAAGGAATGTTTTCTTACATTCCCTGGCTCATCTCGTCATTCTGAAAGGCACTATGGATCAACACGAGTATGCATCTATCCTTGGGGAGCATGTGCACCCTTGCATGCAATTGTTTTCTTCGGCACAATGGCATCTCCCAGCATGTCACACAGCTGGAAATGTACGTGGGTCATTCGCAGAGCGCTGCGCTGCCCTGGCCACCATATCCTCCGTATTTAAACCCAGTCGAGTATCTGTGGGACCACCTTGATCAGGCTGTTTACGCTGTGGCTCCTCAACCGAGAAACCTAGTGCAGCTGGCCAAGGCAATGGACTCGAATCAGTATGGTTTCACATCCTTGTCGGTACCTTCCAGAATCACACAGAATCTCTTCCTGCAAGTCTGTGCTGTAAAAGGTGATTATTCAGGCTTTTGACAGGTGGTCACATTAACTTGACTGGACTGTGTATAATTATATGCGTATAGCGACTAGCAGCCGAATCCAAAAACATCACCTAATGTTAAGACGTTCTTAAGAGCTTTTTTTTGTTTTCCTTTATTGTCATTTCCATTCTCCATGAGGGGCGGGCTGGCAGCAGCATAAGTGCTGCTCTTCAGCCGAGAGACGTAAATAGACAATAAGGCATTTAAAAACAATATAAAGAAGGTAACATGGCGGAACATAGAAACAAAAAAGGCGGAACAGAAGAAAAGAAGGCATACAAAGTGATGACTATAAATTGGAGATAAAAATCTAAAAAAGTATGGTACAAGAAAAACCACACACTACATTAAAAGGCACCAGGAGAAGCATGGCCAGAGTGTAACAATTCGGAGAACGAGTAAAACTGCCATGTGATAGACGGCGCAGCAAGGATAGGGCATGGACGAAAAACAGGTCGAGCACACAATTAAAACCAGATCACTAGATGACACTGTATAACGGAACCCAAACACAGCAGTAATGTGGCACACTGACAATGATTAAAAACCTGGAAGGATCTGAAAAGGGGGACGAGGGAAATGGGAAGAAGGGGAAAGGAGGCGAGAAGGACAGGAGAGAAAGGGGGATGAGGTGGGGGTGTGCCGAAGGAGGGCTGGGGAGGGAAGGGACAGGAGAGGAAAACAGCTAAGGAGGGGGTGCAGAGACTCAGGGAGAAGGAGGGGAGAGGGGTAAGGGGGCCCTGGGGAGGGGGGGAACAAGGCCAGGTTACAATTGGAAGAAAGGGTAGATATCATGGCGAAGTTCAACATCCGGGAGGGGGAGGTGCTGGAAATTGCCCTGATGAAGGAGATGGAGGGTGTGGAAGTGGAGAGAGGGAGGGATATAGTGATAGAGGCGCAGCAGTGGGTGAGGGGTGGAGAGGAAGGAGGAAACCAGGGGATGTGGGGGGTTGGGGGATCAAGCCTGCAGACAGTGTAAAGAATGCGGCGATGTTGGAGGAAAACGAGGAGGTGGGGAAAGGGGATGAGGTCATACAGGAGCCGTGTGGGGGAAGGAAGGCAGATATGAAAGGCATGGCAGAGCACATGGTGTTCGAGGATTTGGAGGGCCTTGTAAAAGTGGGTGGGGGTTGAGATCCAAGCAACACTGGCATAACAGAGGCTAGGACAGATGAGGGATTTGTAGGTTTGGATGATGGTGGAAGGATGCAATCCGCATGTCCAGCCAGACAGAAGTTTCAGGAGGTGGAGGTGGGAATAAGCTTTCTGCTGGATGGTCAGGAGGTGAGGGGTCCCAGTGAGGTGATGCTCGAGGGTGAGGCGAATGTATCTCATGGTCGGGGTGAGCTGGATGGGACGACCATAAATTTTGAGGTAGAAATCATGGAGATGGAAGGAGCGGGAGGTGCTATGATGGTTGCCTGTGTTTTGGAGGAGTTGAGATGTAGGAACCACTGGTTACACCAGGTAGTGAACTGGTCAAGCTGGGTTTGGAGGGTGCATTGGGACCATTTAAGGGTAGGACAGAGAGCCAGGAAGGCGGTGTCATCAGCATATTGGAGAAGGTGGACAGGTGGGGGTGGCTTGGGCATATTGGCGGTGTACAGGAGATAGAGGAGAGGGGAGATGATGGAGCCCTGGGGGACGCCAGCAGTGGGATAAAAGATACGGGAGTTGGTGTTATGGAGGGTGACATAGGATTCTTAAGAGCGTAGTTGTCCTGCTTAGTAACAAACAAAAATACATACAGAAACAGTAATCTTTTAAGATGCGGCACATTAGTTTCTGGGCAACCCTCGTAATTATACACAGTACCATCCATCGTGTAAACGACGAAGTTCTCGATGATTCTGTGCAACTTCTGTATCACTACACAAGCAACATACACTCATCAGCCAGAACATTATGACCACCGACCTACTATCGATACAAACACGTCCAGGCGATAGCAGTGTCACCTGGCGAGGAATGATTACTAGTCAGGCACATGCACGTTGCATGTAGTATCAGTGAACGTGCTGTTCGTGTGTAGAATAGGAATGCACACATCCTAGCTGAGTTTGACCGAGGGCAAATTGTGACGGCCTGGAAGTTTGGCCCAAGCATTTTGGAAACTGCACGATTTGTTGGGAAGCACTGTGGTGAGTGTTCCTAACATGTGGTGGAGGCAAGGTGAAACCACAACCAGATGTTGTGCGTGTGTTTGGGCGACCATCCCTCGTTACAGATATCAGACATTGTAGGCTGGGCAGACTGGTAAAATGGGACAGGCGGCGAACTATGGCGCAACTAACATCAAACTTTAAAGCTGGGCAGAGTACAAGTGAGTCTGAACACACAGTGCACCAAATACTCCTAACGATGGGCTTCCACAGCCGATGACCCATGTATGTGCCAGTGTTAACACCACGATGTGGCATCTATGACTGAAATGGACATGTGACCATTACCATTGGACATTGGCGCACTGGCAGAGCGTTGCATCAACTGATGAACCTCGATACCTTCTTCATCATGCAGATGGGAGGGTTAACAAAGTTTCGGACTTTTCAGACTCGATGGAATATTATACTTATTAGCCGATAAGCCATAAATATGACACCGTCGCTTAAAAATATATATACAGACTATGTCCATCTGCATGTTTGCCGCACACTGTGGCCGCGCAGTTTGAGGCGCCACGTCGTGGACTGCGCGGCCCCTCCCGCCGGAGGTTCGAGTCCTCCCTCTGGCATGGATGTGTGTGTTGTCCTTAGCATAAGTCAGTTTAAGTAGTGTGTAAATCTAGGTAGGGGCCGATGACCTCAGCCGTTTGGTCCTTTAGGAATTCACACACATTTGAACATCTGGACGTTTATTAGTGTATCGTGTAAAAATTTGGAATAAATCAGTCAAGATCTTTTCGAGATTTTTGGTAGCATTTCCCCCATATATATTGCGTATATGTTGATTATTGTATGCTACCTCTATCGCTTGCGCCTTTGTCCCGCATTGTGCGTGGGGTTGATGTGGTTAAATCGGATTTAGCATGTTAATGTGAAGGGGTGGCCGGATGCCCTTCCTGCTGCCACCCCGTACCCCTGGTATGGAATCAGAGTACCCCATCTGTCTGTGTCTAGTGAAAATCATGGAAAAGTGTGGATGGGTTTCAAATGTCTGTGAGTCGTGTAAACTGAGGTAGGACGTGGGAACCAGCCCGGTATTCACCTAGAGGGATGTGGAAAACCGCCTAAAAACCACATCCAGGCTGGCCAGCACACCGGCCCTCGTCGTTAATCCGGCGGGCGTATTCGATCCGGGGCCGGCGCGCCTACCCGTGTCTTGAAAGCAGCGCATTAGCGCTCTCGGCTAACCTGGCGGGTCATATGTTGATTATTGTATATATTGTGAAAAATAAATACAGCCTATGTCCAGCCGAATGAGCATTAGTGTGTATACAAATTTTAAGTAAATCGGTCAAGAACTTCTAGAGATTTTTGGTAACGTTTCCTTTCATAAAATATATGTATATTTATACATATATATTTATACTCCCGTTCAGGTAATACATATATATTTATACATCGTATATATTAATGAATTACACCGGATGTCTCCCCTGAGAGTCGTCAGGAGCATTTTCTGTGGTGTTTCGGCAGGTATGTGCGATTTAGTATCTGCATCGTATAGCTGGAGTCAGCCCAAACAATTACTGCTCGTCCCGTCTTTCATGAGACGCCCCGTGTCAACAGGAAGCGTCGGTTTATTTCCCATTACAAAACAAATCTTTTGTAACACGGAATTTTACGTCCGCATTCGATAAAGTAGACTCAGCTTAGTATAGTTCGGCATTTGTTTTATCGGTATGTGTTAGCAGGGACAGTAAAACACGAAGAATAAACAGCTGTCCAGCAGCGATTTGTAGCGCTGCAAGCTGCGGTAGATGTCAGCGCGTGCCACGGCGGTGCTGTCGCAACATGAGTACTGGTTATTCTTCGTGTTTTACTGTCCTTGCTAACACATACCGATAACACGGATATCGCACTAGACTAATATGGGACCGCTATATCGCTTGTGCATGTAAAATTCCCCATTCAAAAATCAGTAACGGGAGACTAACCGACGCTTTCCGTCGACAATGAGCGTTGGATGAACGACGTGATGACTATCATCTGTTTGGGCTGACTCCCGCGACACAGTGTAAAAACGAAATTCCAAATATCTCCCGAAACACCAGAGAAAATGCGCCTGACGTCTCTTAGGGGAGAGACCGTGTGTAGCCTATGTCCATTCGAAAGTTCAGCAGAGTAACGTCTAAAAATTTGAAGCAAATCGTTAAGTTAATTGGTCAAGTGCTTTTAGAGATCTTTGGTAAAAAAGTTAAACAACGACTTCTTGTTTTATGTAGTAGTTTATATAACATCGAATATTACACAACATACTTCTATCTCCTTAATAAGCAAATCCCAGAATATGTTACAAACTTGAAAAGTATGCGAACTTACTTCTTCGTATTCGTAACTCAATGCCACCACTACGCCACGATGAACAATACACAGATTTCAACAACAGTATCTTTCATCTCAGAATCCTGAAAATTTTTACCTCCGATGTATTATTAGATAGCATTTAATTATAAAGTATCATACCAAGAATGATGTGTATGTGATAAAAACTTCAATGTATCTTTTTCTTGAAACGGCATGCTGTCGTAACACACAGATAATACGCAAACGATGAATTACGACGAAACCCAACATGGCGTCGACAGAGTTCTTCATTTGTCGACTACCACCGAGTTTCTACTCCAAGTTAATGTTGTTGTTGATATTTTTCGGGCTAAAGACTGTGCCACATGGCTCATCGGCAGTAAAAGCCTTCAAAATATCCTAAGATTTGCTACTATTGTTAAAAGCTGTGTGAGTTCACCGTGGTCTAGTTGGCAGTTAAAAATAGCGAAACGCAAGCCGAAGTTTTAAATTTCACTTTCAAGAAATCGTTCACACACGAGAATCGTACAAACACACCTTCATTTGACCACCCGACAGACTCCCGTGTGGGCGACATAGTAATAAGCATCCCTAGCATAGAGAAACAACTAAAAGATTTGAAAGCAAATAAATCACCAGGTCCGGCTGGAATCCCAATTCGATTTCACAAAGAGTACGCTACGGCATTGGCCCCTTACCTAACTTGCATTTATCGTGAATCTCTCACTGGAAAAAAGCGCAGGTGACTCCAGTATATAAAAAGGTAAAAGAACGGACCCGCAAAATTAAAGATCAGTCCCTAACTTCGGTTTGCTGCAGAATCCTTGAACATATTCTCAGTTCGAATATAACAAATTTTCTTCAGTATGGTTTTAGAAAACATCGCTCGTGCGAATCTCAGCTTGCCCTTTTCTCACTTGATATACTGAGAACTAAGGATGAAGGGCAACAGGCAGATTCCATATTTCTAGATTTCCGGAAAGCATTTGACGCGGTACCCCATCGCAGGCTGTTAACGAAGGTACGAGCATATGGAATAAGTTCACAGATATGTGAGTAGCTCAAAGACTTCTTCAGTAATAGAACATAGTATGTTGTCCTCGACGGCGAGTATTCATCAGAGACAAGGGTATGGTCAGGAGTGCGCCTGGAAAGTGTTTTCTATGTAGATAAATGATTTGATGGACAGGGTGGGCAGGAATCTGCGGTTGTTTGCTGATGATGCCGTAGTGTACGGTAAGGTGTCGAAGTTTAGCGACTGTAGGAAGATACAGGACGACTTAGACAAAATTTCCAGTTGGTGTGACGAATGGCAGCTAGCCCTAAATGTGGAAAAAATTAGTTAATACGGATACGTTGGAAGATCAAACCTGTAATGTTCGGATACAGTACTACTAGTGTCCTGCTTGACATAGTCAAGTCGTTTAAATCTGTGGGCGTAACGTTGCAAAGCGATATGAAATGAAATTAGCTGGTGAGAACTGTGGTAGCGAAGGCAAATGGTCGACTTCGGTTTATTGGGAGAATTTTAGAAAAGAGTTGTTCACCTCTAAAGGACACCGCATATAGAACTCCGGTGCGACCTATTCTTGAATACTGCTTGAGTATTTTGGATCCGTACCAGGTCGAACTGCGGAATACATCGAAGCAATTCAGAGGCGGTCTGCTAAATTTCTTACCGGTAGGTTCGAAAGACACGTAAGTGATACGAAATATCCCTGAAGGGATGGCGACGTTCTTTTCGAGGAACACTACTGAGAAAAATTAGAGGTCCGGCATTTGAAGCTGAGTGCCGAATGATTGTACTGCCGCCATCAATCATTGTGCCTAAAGATCACCAAGACAAGATTCGAGAAATAGGGGCTCATACGGAGTATGTACAGTCGTTTTTCCCTCGTTCTGTTTGCGAGTGGAACAAGGACGGAAGTGACTAGTAGTGGTACAGGGTACCCTCTGCCACGCACCGTAAATGCGGAGGATCTATGTAGATGCAGATGTAGATGTAGACATGGAGTTACTGAGTAGTAAGAAGCAGTTTGGGATCCTCTCTGGAGTTTATGGTGTAAAACAGCAGAGATTCAGGGATATATGTGTGCAATGGATGTGACATCACTGTATGTGGGCAGGTAAAAAGCTAGTTTTCTATAAAAATAAAAGTTTTCTTGCGAATACCTAACGTGACAAATTTGTATCGTTTAAAAAAAAATATGCTTGCTAATCATAAATATCAACAGCTCAAAAAAAGTACGTCCATGCTACACGGAACTCCCAATATAGAACCGCTCCCTTGGTTCAATAAATTGTCACAGTGCAACGTCACCTTCTATACTTGTAATCTGAAGCGTTACAAATCTGCGACATGTGGCAATTGTGAGAAAATGTTTCGCTCTTTGCAGATATAACAATGTATTATAAGCGTGAAATATTTGTTAAGCTCGTCCATAGAGGGACATTGTTGACATTGATGCATCATTCTATGGTTTAAAAAGGAACGTCAAAGTTTCATCTTCCCTTTCGTTACGTTTCCGCAACAGTCCTCCATATTCGTGTTTGCTGCTGCCACATGTCGCAATACGCACTCCGATACGACCTTACTAAGAGGTATGCTACATCAGCTCTGTTTGAAATACATTTGGTGTCATGTCTTGCATCATAAAATTAGCTTACTTTCCATACTTCCATTCACTGATGCCGTATGCTGTATTTCCTGGAGCAATTCCACACATAAAGTATTCATTGTACAGAAACATGATGCAAGGATAATATCTGAGGTCCATCCTCGATCTTCGTGTAGGCAACCGTTTGGAACATTAAGCTTACTAACAACAGCAGCACAATACGTTTACTCTCTTATGAAGTTTGTTACGAAGGATCAGGCATAATTTGAAAATAATAATACAATTAAAAAAACTAGGAACAAAAATAGCCACCACTGTCTACAATATAACCTTACTCTTGCACAGAAAGGATCCAAGTATGCAGCAATAACAATATCTGACCACCTTCCTTGTAAATTAAAGATGCTCGTAGGTAATTAAAGTTTTAGGAACAAATTGAAATCTTTTCTACTTGACAACTCCTTCTACTGTATAGGGGTAAAATGCCTGTGGTTGGTTTACAATTATCAAATTTTGTTGAAGATTAATTTTAAAACACAGAATCTTGCTATGTAGCTATGCATCACAGAAAAATATCTTATTTGTAAACTTATACGTCCCACATCGAGGTGAGTTGTAGGATGCGATCCACAGACGTGCAAGAAGAGAGAAGACTAAAATAAACTCTGTCAAGTCTACCAAACTGCCATTATTTTTTTGTTGCGGATTTGAAGAAAGCGTTTTACTCTAACCAAGTTAGCCCATTTTAATGACAAGATAAAAGTACCTGAAAACAGCTTCAGATCCGAAACTGCGCAGTTACGAAAACAAAAGAACGGACATTTCCATCCTATCTAGTGGAATACAGTGTCACAGAATGTTATCGTTCAGTCTATTCAACGTAGACATCCACGCCACATAGATCCCCGCCGGTCGAAAACGCCGATGAAGGAAAAAGGAAAGAAGGTTAGGGTGTAAGGTCCCGTCGACATCGAGGTCATTGGAGACGAAGTACAAGCTCGGGTTGTGTCAAGGATGGGGAAGGAAATCGGACGTACCCTTTTAAAGCTACCATCCCGCCATTTGCCTGGAGTGATTTGGGAAAATCACGGGAAACCTAAATCTGGATAGTCGGTACGCGGATTTGAACCATCGTCCTCCCGAATGGAAGTCCAATGTGAGGAAGGAAAAGAAGTCTTACATCAGTTTTTTCTTCCTTACCCCTCGACCCACATTGGCGGTGAAAGGGAGGGGGGGGGGGGGAAGGGCGAGCTGGGTTGTCAGTGGTTACAATTCGCCGCACTTCAAACGACATTAAAAATTTTAAAGCAGTTTAAATTTTGTGAATTACGTTAAAAACAGCATGTTTGCAGAAAAGTAAAACACAAATGGTGAGTTGGCGCTGGATGAAATATAAAGCGCTGATTTGTTGGTCGTTTAAAATATTTACACAGAAATGAATGAAGTGATGAGTTTATGTAGATTGCCTGTGAGAAAGTTATTAGGGTACAGAAGCGGCAGAGTACTAGGATCAGAGAGCGCGGGGGTACTATAGGGTGGTTAGGGCCAAGTTTACGGGTAATATAGTACTTTCGTAAATGTTGAGCATGGAAGATAACGGTAAGGAATTGCATGAGTTTATAGAGAATTCACGTACGGGAGGGTAAGAGGATCCGAACAGGTAGACCGGGCGTTTGGCGTTCCAGGATCCGCATGCTACATTTGCATAACAGAGGTTGAGTCAGGCCGGGGATTTATATATGATTGTGGAAAGGTGCAGTCCGCATATTCGGCAGCTTAGTAGCTTTAGTGTGTTGTGGACTTCCTGTTGAATACTTAGAGGGTGGGGTTTCCATGTTAATTGGCGTCAGTCCGAAGCATAACATCAGTTATCACGAAAAATCATGAAAAAGACTCACAAGATTTTAATTAAGACTAACGGCCATACCTACCTAATATTCTCGGACAATGGCTGGTTGTACTGTCAATGAAAAGAACGAAATGCGAGGAGTGGCCAGTAGTTCACGACGTCTCAGGTGCAGTAAAATGTCTGTGTCTCGTTTGTAATAGAGTTGTTTGCCTTGTGTGTTTCAGGAGGAGCAGCCCAAATTCAACCAGCAAGCTGGAGATTCTTTTGACACAGGTAAGCGATATCAGCGCTGCTCTGAAGTTCACGCAGGAATCATTCATTCTTCAGAAGACTATGCATTGCCCCAGCAGCCGGCGCATTGTTGCCACATCATCAGTCAGTCGTCAAGGTCGAAGGAAAGTACAGTGTGTTAACTGTAAGACGGCAGAGTTGTGAGGGGAGTGAGGGGAGAGGAGGAAGCAAGCATCGGCTGGCGAGGGGAGTGGAGCCGTTGAGGGGGGGGGGGGGGAGGGGGACAAGGCATGCCTACCAGTTGCAGTGCTGGCACTACAATTGCGCATCATGCTTACACAAAAACAGACGAAAGGCTTGGAAGTAAAACTCGCTTTAAATGTTGTTCGTAAACGAAACTGAAATCATCATGTACACATATATATATATATATATATATATATGTGTCTACTATGCGCTCACAAACCATTCATCCGATTGCAATGAAACAATAACGAAGCAGACGACAATGGCTACCTTGTACAACACAGTCAGCTACGTAATGTTGGCAGCAGTCGAAACTGCATGCCCACCGAAGCCTCCCGACGTTTACCGACTTGTACCGATTCAGGACTAGGGAGAGGTCTGCCATCTAAAAGTTTACACGTACCGCCACAAGCGACCGATACTAGTAATACGCTGAGACAACAAAAGTCATGGGATACTTCATAATATAATGTCGGACCTCCTTTTGCTCGATGGATATGGACTCAAGAGGTCGCTGGAAGTCCCCTGCAGAAATATTGAGCCATCTATAGCCGTCCATAATTGCGAAAATGTTGCAGGCGCAGGGTTTTGTGCACGAACTGGCCTCTGGATTATTTCCTACACATGTTCGATGAGATTCATGTCGGCCAATGTGGGTGACCAAATCATTTGCTCGAACTGTCCAGAACGTTATAACATGGTGCATTGTCATCTATAAAAATTCCAACGTTGTTTGGAAACACGAAGTCCATGAATGACTGCAACTGATCTCCAAGCAGGCGAACATAGAAATTTCTATTCAATGATAAGTACAGTTGGACCAGAGGACCGAGACCGTTCGATGTAAACACAGCCTGCACCATTACAGACCAACCACCGGCTTGCACAGGCCTTGGTGACTATTTGATTCCATGGATTCGTGGGGACTGCCCCTCGCTCGAACTCTACCGTCAGCTCTTACCAGCCGAAATCGGGACTCATGTGACCAGACCACGATTTTCCAGTCGTCTAGCGTCGAACCGATATTGTCATGAATTCGGGAGAGGCGCTGCAGGCGATGTCGTGCTGTTAGCAAAGATAATAGCGCTGGTCACCGCTGCCATAGCCCATTAACGCCAAATTTCGCCACACTGTCCTAACGCAAACGTTCGTCATATGTCCCACATTGATTTCTGCGGTTATTTCACGCAATGTTGCTTGTCTGTCAGCACTGACAACTCTACGCATAAGCCGCTGCTCTTGGCTACTGCATTGTCCGTGGCGAGAGGTAATGCCTGAAGTTTGGTATACTCGGCACACTATGGATCTTGGAATACTGAATTCCCTAACGGTTTCCGAAATGGAATGTCCCATGTGTCTAGCAGCAACTATCATTCCATGTTCAAAGTCTGTTTATTCCCGTCGTGCGGCTATAACCACGTCGGAAATCTTCTCAAATGAATCAGCTGGCTACAAATGATAGCTCCGCCAGTCCACTGTCCTTTTATACCTTGTGTATGCGAATTTTCCGCCTTTTGTATATGTGCATATCACTATCCCAGGACTTTTTGTCACCTCAGTGTACGACTTTCGTGGCATGATAATCTCATTTTCAGAATTTGCTTTCTGAATCGTTCGTAACGCAATGCTGTTCTTTTTATTCTTCTCGTGTACTAAACATTTCTCACAGTGTTATACGAAGTCTGTGCGTTTATCAACCTTGTTGTGTCGCGATGATCTATAGGCCTTAACAGGTTTTCTGTGGGGGTAAGTTGTCAACGGCTGCTTCATTAGTGCATCACTGGCGAAAGACACAAATCTGCTAGTGTTATCTCGAGTTTGTGTGGTATGGGCAGGAGCATACCCGGGGGGAACCTCAAACTACACTCCTGGAAATTGAAATAAGAACACCGTGAATTCATTGTCCCAGGAAGGGGAAACTTTATTGACACATTCCTGGGGTCAGATACATCACATGATCACACTGACAGAACCACAGGCACATAGACACAGGCAACAGAGCATGCACAATGTCGGCACTAGTACAGTGTATATCCACCTTTCGCAGCAATGCAGGCTGCTATTCTCCCATGGAGACGATCGTAGAGATGCTGGATGTAGTCCTGTGGAACGGCTTGCCATGCCATTTCCACCTGGCCCCTCAGTTGGACCAGCGTTCGTGCTGGACATGCAGACCGCGTGAGACGACGCTTCATCCAGTCCCAAACATGCTCAATGGGGGACAGATCCGGAGATCTTGCTGGCCAGGGTAGTTGACTTACACCTTCTAGAGCACGTTGGGTGGCACGGGATACATGCGGACGTGCATTGTCCTGTTGGAACAGCAAGTTCCCTTGCCGGTCTAGGAATGGTAGAACGATGGGTTCGATGACGGTTTGGATGTACCGTGCACTATTCAGTGTCCCCTCGACGATCACCAGTGGTGTACGGCCAGTGTAGGAGATCGCTCCCCACACCATGATGCCGGGTGTTGGCCCTGTGTGCCTCGGTCGTATGCAGTCCTGATTGTGGCGCTCACCTGCACGGCGCCAAACACGCATACGACCATCATTGGTACCAAGGCAGAAGCGACTCTCATCGCTGAATATGACACGTCTCCATTCGTCCCTCCATTCACGCCTGTCGCGACACCACTGGAGGCGGGCTGCACGATGTTGGGGCGTGAGCGGAAGACGGCCTAACGGTGTGCGGGACCGTAGCCCAGCTTCATGGAGACGGTTGCGAATGGTCCTCGGCGATACCCCAGGAGCAACAGTGTCCCTAATTTGCTGGGAAGTGGCGGTGCGGTCCCCTACGGCACTGCGTAGGATCCTACGGTCTTTGCGTGCATCCGTGCGTCGCTGCGGTCCGGTCCCAGGTCGACGGGCACGTGCACATTCCGCCGACCACTGGCGACAACATCGATGTACTGTGGAGACCTCACGCCCCACGTGTTGAGCAATTCGGCGGTACGCCCTCGCTCAAAATCCGTCAACTGCACATACGGTTCACGTCCACGCTGTCGCGGCATGCTACCAGTGTTAAAGACTGCGATGGAGCTCCGTATGCCACGGCAAACTGGCTGATACTGACGGCGGCGGTGCACAAATGCTGCGCAGCTAGCGCCATTCGACGGCCAACACCGCGGTTCCTGGTGTGTCCGCTGTGCCGTGCGTGTGATCATTGCTTGTACAGCCCTCTCGCAGTGTCCGGAGCAAGTATGGTGGGTCTGACACACCGGTGTCAATGTGTTCTTTTTTCCATTTCCAGGAGTGTAGTTTAAGATTTCATGTCTCTAAACTGTTCCTCTACTGTACACAGTACATAATGCTGCAAAGTGTGCTTATATCTTTCGGCATTTAGCGTTTTCTTAAGCATAATAGGGGGACCACATACTATCAACGAAAAACACTCCCATACCTTAACACCATCACCTCCGTTCTTCACTGTTTGATACTATGGATAATGGCGGGTAGTGTTCTTCGGGTATTTGCCAACAAAAACCCTTCCATTGTATTTACATAGAATATAGCGTCATTCACCACATCAAGCCACTCGTTTCCAGTCATACAATCTTTATACCACGCAAGCGTCACTTAGTGTCAACGAAATGTGTGGCTTTCGAGGAGCTGTCCGCCCACTGTACTTCATTCCTTTTAACTCCCTACGCGTAGTCTTTGTGCTAGCTGGACTGCTAGTAGCATTTTGGAACTCACGAGTGATTTCATCCGCTGGTTTCATGTGATTTTCTTCAGTCACTCTGCCCAACGCTCGACGCTTCATATCCGTCAGCGCATGAGGTCTGACTGATCATGGATTTAGCTGTGTTTCTTGATGTTTCCACTTCACAATCACCTACAGTCGACTTGGGCAGCTTTAGAAGGGTTGAAATGCCCCTGATGGATTTGACACTCAAGTGACATTCGACTAGTCCACGTTCGAAGTCACTCAGCTCTCCTCCTGACCAGCCCATTGTGCTGTTGCTGCTTATCTACTGACAACAGAATGCCCCCCCCCCCCGCCCCCCTCTTCCTTTTATACCGGCGGGCAATCTCTCGTGTCATGTAGTGGTCAAGTCCGTATTACATATGATTTCCGAACACTTTTGATCAGACAGTGTGCGTCGAATGCTTCCAGTTTTCCCTTCTCCTGATTTACGATGTTCCACATTTCATTTCCCTATAATGCGGAGCTCTAGAAGATATTTTCAGGAACATTTTCTCCACTTCTGTCTATGAATTTAGTGACGAAGGTTTTGTTTTTCTGTGCCAATCTTCATCGGATATATTTCGTGATTCGGGCATCCAGCATAACCTTGCTTCCTAGATGTAATGTATTCTAGACGGACTGAATCAGACAATGCTGAGAGACGTACATTACTAAACGAGACACTAGAATTAGTACATTAGTTTTGCTATAGGGAAAAAAGTAGAGAAGATATAAAACACAGGCTTTCAATAGCAAGAAAAGCACCTCTGAGAAAGAAAAATTTGACAACATCGAAAATAAATTTAAACTGTTAGGAAATTTGTCTAGTGTGTTGCCTTGGACGGAAGTGAAACATGAACGATAGACAGTTCAGACAAAAAAAAAAAAAAAATAAAAGTTTTTGAAATTTGGGGCTACAGAATAATGCTGGATGGGTAGATTTAGAACTAACGGGGAAGTGCTAAATTGAATGGGGGAGAAAATAAACTGAAAAATGTGGTTAAGGCAGTGATCTATTGATAGAAAGCATGTACAAATGAATGTACTCGTAGGATACAGTAGTTACGCAGAGAAGAAAAGACTCGCACAGAACAGACGAGTGAAAAACTGCATCGCTGCACCGAACCAGTCTGGGGCCTGAAGATCACAACAATAACAACAGTTTCAGATTTTCAAAAAGTGTTCTCCGAACAACACTGTCAAAAATTTATAGTGTACATGTATACATATTTTGATCTCGTCGATTAGTTCAACTAAACATTACTGTACTCCCTGAGTCAGTTGACACACAGGAATCGATATGAAATAAGTAGCTGCCCTTGTGCTGTTATTTCTAACGTTCTGCAGCCTTTCTGCAACTGGCGCTATCGCTCATGACACGAAATGACGGTTTCGTGACGCTGAGACCTGAGGACGCAACTGATTTCGCATGTGTTCTGCTGACCTGTTTGCCGGCGTCAGATTAGATAGGCAGTCAAATGGGTGCGAGGAAAGTGCTAAGGCACCTGTTGGCCGCCCGCCGAAGTGCGATGTTCAGTCACAGTTCCCCGGCGACAACTTAAGTAATGACGAATCCCTTTTGGAAAAGCAAACAGCGGGGTAGACAGAGTGAAGGTATCCTACTAGCGAAAGCCGTCACGTTTCAAGAGGGCTTATTCGATTACTTCAACTGCAGCAGCAGCCGCCATCCTTGAGCAACGAGATTAACAGACGACAATCGGTGTATTCTCCACCAGGTTAGTACCTAGTTACGGACCCAGTCTCACGGCCGTTCACAGATGTGGGACTTCTTGTAAGACTACAGTAGCACAATGATTCTGACAGGATGGGCTTACAATCAAACTCACTCCTTTTCTCTATCTGTGGAAATTATATTATTATAATATAAATATAAAACGTTTCTAGCATATGTAGACTTAGAGAAAGCTTTTGACAATGTTGACTGGTATACTCTCTTTCAAATTCTAAAGGTGGCAGGGGTAAAATACAGGGAGCGAAAGGCTATTTATAATTTGTACAGAAACCAGATGGCAGTTATAAGAGTCGAGGGACATGAAAGGGAAGGAGTTGTTGGGAAGGGAGTAAGACAGGGTTGTAGCCTCTCCCCGATGTTATTCAATCTGTATATTGAGCAAGCAGTAAAGGAAACAAAAGAAAATTTCGGAGTAGGTATTAAAATCCATGGAGAAGAAATAAAAACTTTGAGGTTCGGCGATGACATTGTAATTCTGTCAGAGACAGCAAAGGACTTGGAAGAGCAGTTGAATGGAATGGATAGCGTCTTGAAAGGAGGATATAAGACGAACATCAACAAAAGCAAAACGAGGATAATGGAATGTAGCCTAATTAAGTCGGGTGATGCTGAGGGAATTAGATTAGGAAATGAGACACTTAAAGAAGTAAAGGAGTTTTGCTATTTGGGGAGCAAAATAACTGATGATGGTCGAAGTAGAAAGGATATAAAATGTAGACTGGCAATGGCAAGGAAAGCGATTCTGAAGAAGAGAAATTTGTTAACATTGAGTATAGATTTAAGTGTCAGGAAGTCATTTCTGAAAGTATTTGTATGGAGTGTAGCCATGTATGGAAGTGAATCATGGACGATAAATAGTTTGGACAAGAAGAGAATAGAAGCTTTTGAATTGTGGTGCTACAGAAGAATGCTGAAGATTAGATGGGTAGATCACATAACTAATGAGGAAGTATTGAATAGGATTTGGGAGAAGAGAAGTTTGTGGCACAACTTGACCAGAAGAAGGGATCGGTTGGTAGGACATGTTCTGAGGCATCAAGGGATCACCAATTTAGTATTGGAGGGCAGCGTGGAGGGTAAAAATCGTAGGGGGAGACCAAGAGATGAATGCACTAAGCAGATTCAGAAGGATGTAGGTTGCAGTAGGTACTGGGAGATGAAGAAGCTTGCACAGGATAGAGTAGCATGGAGAGCTGCATCAAACCAGTCTCAGGACTGAAGACTACAACAACAACAACATAAATATAAAATAAAATAATAATATTAAATATTAATACCATGTCTCCACAGATAATACGGCGTGTTCAAAAAGTCTCTCCGCAGTGCCGTATGACTGTTAGCCGCGCGTGCCGTATGCCTCAGTGAATATACCGAAATGAAACTCAATGAAATACAAGGTATTAATTTATTGAATATTCATTTTTAGTTACAAATTTTCACATTAAATGTTGAAAGTGCCCCCCCCCCCTGTAGTTGAATACACAATTCAATTCGTCTAATCATGTTTCCAAACACAAGCTGCAACATTTCTGCTGCAGTGAAAGTGGATATTGCAGTTTTCAATTCATCGATGGATTTTGGACACTTTTTATAGACAGTTGCTTTCGTTGCACCCCAGAAGAAAACGTCAGGTGGTGTTAGGTCAAGCGATCGTGGAGGCCACAGTCTCTGTGAAATTATACGATCACCACAAACATCAGCAGGCAGTGACACTAAAACGCGAGCTGTACCTGTATGTGCTGTTGCACCATCTTGTTGAAAATAACCGTTCAGTATTTCACTTAACACAAGTTCTCCTATGAATGGGTACAGAATATCACTGCAGTATCGTCGTGCGTTTATTGTTTCGTTGAAAAATATGGGACCCACAATCCAACGTCTAGAAATTGCAATCCAAATTGCTTTTTTAACAGAATGAAGTGGTTCCTCATGAATAAACAATGGATTTGCGGTACTCCACATACGAGAATTTTGCGAGTTCATGTACCTGGATAAATGTAACCACGCCTCATCAGTGAAAAACGTTTCATTAAGAACCCTTCCATTTTGTTGAGCGAAATTTTTGAACCATTGACAATAATGCAGTCTCTCAACATGATCAGTATTTTTCAGTTCTTGCACGACTGTCACTTTGTATGGGAAAAATTCTAATTTTTTCCTTATAGCTGTGTGGGCCGTTCCGACACTAACATCGATTTGAAGGGAAGTAACCCATGCAGGCGAACAATCATACGGCACTGCGGAGAGACTTTTTGAACACCCTGTACAAGGGGTGGTCAAAAATATGGAAACATATCTCCATGGATAATACAGGGGAGCGGACAAAAATATGAAAACGCCAAATAAACAACACATTACCATGCCAAATAAGGTGTGCGAAAACCCCTGTAATCTAAAATAGCTTCCAGTCGTTTCGGAATGGATGACAATAGGTCCTGTATGATGTTCAAGGAAATCTGTTACAATTCTTCCTGCACAACAGTGGCAACTTCTCGTAAGGGTGATGTTGGATGGCAATCACGCACCCTTCTATCGAGTGTAAACCACAAAGGGTCAACAATATAAAGATCTGTTGATTGTGGTGATCAGGGGAGATGCGAAGTTCATCTTGTTCTCACAAAACCAGCCCCGGACGATATGAGCTGTGTGAACAGGGGCACAGTCGTCCTGAAACGCAGCATCACCATTGGAGAACGAACGCTGTTCCGTAGGACGGACTCATCGACTAAAATGCCCACATAACCCTTGAAATGTTCGCAGCTCGTGGTCTGGTGGCGAGCGTTGCTGCCTCAGGATCGCGGGGTCCCGGGTTCGATTCCCAGCCGGCTAGGGGATTTTTTCTACCCGGGGACTGTTTGTGTTATCCTCATCATTTCATCATCATCATCTTTCGTGACAGTGGCTAGATTGGACTGTGTACAAATTGGGACTTTGAGCGACCGCTGATGACCGCGCAGGCGTGCGCCCCACAAACCAAGCAAAAAATAATCCTTGGACGTAAAGCAACCTTGCAGAGTAAACGATGTGAACAATGGAATACCGTGATATGGCTGCCGAAATCATCACTGAACCCCCACCATGTTTCACTATTGAGTCGTAAATTCCGCCAGAAGTTGAAAACAGTGTGAAACAAGACCGATCCGATCAAATGACACTCTTGCATTGTTCTATAGTCTGGGTTTCATGGCTTCGGCACCACGTTTTCCTGTGACGGACATTTTCGTCACTGGTGACTGATTTTTTTAATTCCAGCTCACGCTGCAATTCCCTGGCTCTGGGGCTCCCTTCATGTTCTTTTGGTGCTGACAGAGGTCGCGAGTGAGAGCGCAACATTCAGTTCTACAGTGGCTTTTCCAGTTGTCGTTCTCTTATTTTTAGTCACAATCCTCTTCAATGACCATCCGTCATCACCACTCAACACATACCTTCGTTCGCACTGCGACTTAGCGGATTAAAATTGTGTGCCAGATCGAGATTCGAACTCCGAACCTTTGCCTTTCCTCACATCTTCAGTCCCGCCAGTACCTCACCTCTTACCTTCCAAACTTCGCAGAAGCTCTCCTGCAGACCTTGCGAAACGAGCACTCCTGCACCTTAGTCCCAGCGGAGGTTCGAGTCCTCCCTCGGGCATGGGTGTGTGTGTTTGTCCTTAAAATTATGTAGGTTAAATAGTGTGTAAGCTTAGGGACTGATGACCTTAGCAGTTAAGTCCCATAACATTTCACACACATTTTAACATTTTGAACTCCTGCACCTAGCACTCTTCCAAGAGTGTTAGTTCTGCAAGGTCTGCAGGAGAGCTTCTGTGAAGTTTGGAAGGTAAGAAGTGAGTTACTGGTGGGACTGAAGCTGTGATGTAGGGTCGTTAGTCGTGCTTGGGTAGCTCAGATGGTAGACCACTTGCCTGCGAAAGTCAAAGGTAACGAGTTCGAGTGTCGGTCCGGCACACAGTTTTAATCTGCCAAAAGGTTCCATATCAGCACACACCCCGCTGCAGAGTGAAAATTTCATTTTACCGGATGATGTTTCTCGGCTTTCTCTGTACGCGATGTAAATCTTCGATACGGTTCCTCTTGGAATACCAAACATTTAGGCTGCCTTGGTTACGAAAGCACTCACCATATGAGCGCCAACAATTTGCCCACGTCCGAATGTTCTGAGCTCCGACATAATGCGTTCACAACTACACATAACACTGTCCTGACCACGATGACTTGCAACGTATTGAAATGAAATGATCGTACGGCATTGTTGGCCGGGAGACCCCATGCGGGGTGTACGGCCGGCGAAATTGCAAGTCCTTTTTAGCTGACGCCACTTCGGCGACTTGCGAGTCGACGATGATGAAATTATTATGAAAGACACACAACACCAAGTCATCTCGAGGCAGAGAAAATCCCTGACACCGCGGGGAATCGAACCCGGGATCCCGTGAGCGGGAAGCGAGAACGCTACCGCAGGACCACGAGCTGCAGACTGCAATGTATTGAGGACATTACTTACAAGGAACCTCCCCATCGCACCCCTCTCAGATTTAGTTATAAGTTGGCACAGTGGATAGGCCTTGAAAAACTGAACACAGATCAATCGAGAAAACAGGAAGAAGTTGTGTGGAACTATGAAAAAAAAGCAAAATATACAAACTGAGTAGTCCATGCGCAACATATGCAACATTATGATAGTGAGAGCTCAGGAGCGCCGTGGTCCCGTGGTTAGCGTGAGCAGCTGCGGAACGAAAGGTCCTTGGTTCAAGTCTTCCCTCGAGTGAAAAGTTTAATTTTTTATTTTCAGACAATTATCAGAGTTCAGGCACTCACACATAATCAACTTCGCTCTCCAAAATTCCAGGACATGTTCAGATTTGCTTGGACATAGGCAGGATTTGACGGTCTACACACGGAAAAATTTCAAAACGTTAAAAACATATGTTTTGACAGAGCACAGAGAAAACTGTGCGACTGTGAAACGGTTGCATTCATTTGTTGCAGTTTATGTGACACACTCTTATGTTTTCATCACATTTTTGGGAGTGATTATCACATCCACAAGAAAACCTAATCGGGCAAGGTAGAAGAATCTTTTTGCCTATTCGCCAAGTGTGCAAGTTAGGTGGGTCGACAACATATTCCTGTCATGTGACGCACATGCCGTCAACAGTGTCGTATAGAATATATCAGACGTGTTTTCCTGGATCAAATGTTTTCGGTTCCCATTGGAGAGGCACGTCCTTTCGTCTTCTAATCGCACGGTTTTTCGGTGCGGTCGCAAAACACAGACACTAAACTTATTACAGTGAACAGAGACGTCAGTGAACGTACGGACAGATCATAACTTTGCAAAAATAAAGTAAGTAAAGTTTTCGCTCTACGGAGAACTTGAACCGAGGATCTCTCGTTCCGCAGTTGCTCACGCTAACCACGGGACCACAGCGCTCTTATGCTTACATCATCCTTGATGTTGCTTATGTTGCCCATGGACTACTCAGTTTGTATATTTTGCTTATTTTTTCATAGTTGCACACAACTTCTTCCTGTTTCCTCGATTGATCTGTGTTCAGTTTTTCAAGGCCTATCCACTGTGCCAAATTATAACTAAATCTGATGGGGGTGCGATGGGGAGGTTCCCTTGTTAGGTACCGTTCATGGTCAAATACAACGGTGCAACCTGCAGACTAGCCTAGCACCTGTATTTATGTTCAAGCATGCATTTCTCGCGGTGTGTCCTCGTTTTTGTCCATCCCCTGTATCAGAACTGGACTTCATAACAGAGGGAGGTAACGCACAAGCTAGTACGGTGGCACACGATCCGCCAATAGTTCGAATCCAGCGGTGGGAGACATTTTGAGCGGAATATAAGTGGAAAGGGTGCTGAAATGTCCGAGTGCAATTAATGATTAGCAATGCCTCGTTGTTGTGCGTTAAATCTCATAGCTTCCTCGGTATCTTGTTACGTAACATTTCAGACGTTAATCCATCCGTAAGATGTAAGTTCTACGGCCGTGTTGGTGCTATGGATCGACACAGGATTTTATCTTCCCTCTTCCTTGTATACCGTGTGAATCCGATGGTACCGAAAAAACTTCGGAGGTGATTCAGGGATATTTTCCGAGCATTTTGGTTCACGGTATCAATGGTGTCCGGTGATTCGTCACAGAGTAATTGCATTTCGTTTGATTTCTTACCCCTGTTTAGCTTCGTACCTGTATGGCACTGAAATTTTCTGCACAACAGCGCTAATTTTACCGGTACGTGCTGCATGTCTCCTTAGGAAATAATAGGAAATAATAGCTGCTGACAACAGCTGACGTTTGCGTAGAGTTGTCAAGTCTAGCCGACAAGCAACACTACGTGAAAACCGCAGAAATCAATGTGGGACATACGAGGAACGCATCTGTTAGGACGTGCGGCGAAATTCCGTTTTAATGAGCTTTGGCAGCAGACTACCAACGCGAGTGCCATTGCAAACAGCACGACACCGCCTTGCAATGCCTCTCCTGGGTTCCTAACTATATCGGTTGGACCCTAGACGACTGGAAAACCGAGGCTTGGTCAGATGAATCCCGATTTCAGTTGGTGAGAGCTGATGGTAGGGTTCGTGTGTGGCGCAAACTCCAAGAAGACATGGACCCGAGTTATCAGCAACCCTCTATGCAAGCTGGTGGTGGGTACATAATGGTGTGGGCTGTGTTTACATGGAATGGACTGGGTCCTCTGGTCCAACTGAACAGATCATTGACAGGAAATGCTTATGGTCGACCACTTGGAGACAATTTGCAGCCATTCGTGGACTTCATGTCCCCAAAACACAATGGAATTTTTATGGATTACATTGCACCATCACACCTGGCCACAGTTGTTCGCGGTTGGTTTGAAGAACATTATGGACATTTCGAGCGAATGAGTTGGCCACTCAGATCGACCGACAGGAGTCCCATCAAACATTTATGGGACATAATTGAGATGTCAGTTCGTACACAAAATCCTGCGCCAGCTACACTTTCGCAATTATGAACGGCTATAAGAGAGAGCATGGCTCAATATATCTGAAAGGGACTTCCAACTACTTGTTGAGTCCATGCCACGTCTATTTGCTTCACTACGCCGGGCAAAAAGTGGTCCGACACTCTTTTAAGAGGTATCCCACGACCTCAGTTTATACTCCACAAGCCATAATATATGTGTTGGAGGATGTTTTGGTACAGGCACAGATCCAGGGTTGCATTTTGGGGAGGGTCATAATTTGTTACCTAACCCCCCCTCCGAATACAATTTCCTCACTCACACTTTGAACGTAGCACAGTTTCCTAGGATGTAATGATGATAACATGCTTACGTTAAGGTTAGCACACCGCTTTAGCATAATTATCAAGAATAATAATTTACACTATATTAAGTCGAACTCTCCTCTTATCATTATCAGTATTTCACTTAGCAGTACGATTCTGAACACAGGTCTGGAAACTATGACCATGTGAGCGTGTTAATAGGAGGAATGTTTCTTTCAATTGTCTCCATCAAACAGTCAGGTAAGTCAGTGTTTCCCATACTCTTTTACCCTTAGTGTTGTGCCTTTCTCTTTCTTTATTTACTCAACATCCATTGGTTTGCTGGTTCTAACTGTGGATTCACAAGCCGTTTCGGACTTTTTTTTTGTTGACAGCTCGTATGGCCAGCCTGTGAGCGAATGTCTTTCCTGTTTGGAATGCTCTATGCAGTCGGTCAGTCGGCAAGCGCATTCCTGTGGAGTGGTCCTCAAGCGAGCAAATGAAAAATGTCCTGTGTTAAATATATAAAGGGCGTCGGTAGTATGACATCTCAGTGCTTGCCTGATTGGCAGATTCGGTATGTCAATCAGGCAAAATTGCCGTTAACACTGAGGCAATCATCCCACAGACGCACCAGGTCGAAGATACCCGTTTGATAAAACACCATTTCCTGCTGCATGAAGAACTCCGTAATTGCCCAATGCGCATCCTTGTTCGCCAAGAATCGTCGATTCTTCAGGGCATTCTTTAAGGGGCCGAAGACGTGCGTACGGATATATCAGGACTATAGTGCTGGTGCTCGAATGCCTCTCACTTGAGTTCTGCGTTACATTTGCGAGGTGGGGACGTGTGTAACCATGAAGCAACAGCGCACCATTACACAACGGTGGTTTTTGATAGGCATGCCGTCTCATACACATTCTTCAGTCTCCGATTGATGTCTACCGGTGTTTGTCTATCTGCAGCCAAGAAAAGAATAACAGGATGTCAGTCCCGTTTGAACGCATTTGGTGATAACGTCGCCATAGTTCACGTTTCCACATTTACTGCACGCATGTTGGAAAGAAACCAATGCCACACTAATCCCTCGCCTCCATGTCGGTGCTTATATGCGGCCGTCGGAGCCGCGGTACGTTGCGTATTCACTGCAGCAACGTTCTCAGATGGTGACTTTATTATCGCCCCTTATAGTTTGCAATTTTCTAGAATTCTTTGCCATTTTAGACAATTTTCATACTACTTTATTTTCCGAAATTTATCTGAGAAGCCTGGAAATTGATGCAGACAAAGTAATAATGCAAAAGCTTTTAGTAAGACGTACTTTAGATACTGGGGGAGGTGGTCATGACCCACATGAGCCCAACAGTCCCTTTTCCTGTTTAATATGCGAACAACAGCTGTCGCTGAACCTCCGATCGAGCTCGAAATTGTCTGATTTTACCATCATGGTCTTACTTGGTTTGTTATATATATAAATTGAAATTGGTCATTTTACCACACTTCTTTGAATCACTCCTGATGCTGCTTTACTGCTGGCGATGTACTCGCTATGATAAAAAGTAATGAGCTATATTTGATAAAATTCCTTCGCGCAATTGGCCGAGTATTTCGGAGGCGGGTATTTTGTTTAATAAAAGCAAATCCCGAACAGTACGAAATACTTTCGCTAACTTCAGCATCCGTACGCTTATCATCTTTCTGCTGACGAAGGAATTTTAGTAAATTAGAAAATTTTGTAGTGACTCTATAAACTTTTCTTCGGTTTTGTGGACACTGGGCAACCAAACGGGACTGTGGTGTGCGATTACAAATATACTGAGGAACCAAAGAAACTGGTACACCTGCTTAAACATCGTGTAGGGCCCACGCGAGCACGCAGAAGTGCCGCAATATGACGTGGCATGAAATAGACTAATATCTGAAGTAGTGCTGGAGGGAATTGACACCATGAATCCTGCACGGCTGTCCATAAATCTGTAAGAGTACGAGGGCGTGAAGATCTCTTCTGAACAACGCATTGCAAGGCATCCCAGATATGTTCACTAATGTTCATGTCTGGGGAGTCTGATGGCCAGCGGAAGTGTTTAAATTCAGAAGAGTGTTCCTGGAGCCACTCTATAGCAATTCTGGACATGTGGAGTGCCGCATTGTCCTGCTGGGATTGCCCAAGTCCGTTGGAATACACAATGGACATGAATTGATGCAGGTGATCAGACAGGATGCGTACGTATGTGTCACCTGTATGAGTGGTATCTAGACGTATCAGGGGCCCCATATCACTCCAACTGCACATGCCCCGCACCATTACAGAGCCTCCATCATCTTGAACAGTCCCCTGCTGACATGCAGGGTCCATGGATTCATGAGGTAGGCTCCATACCCTACTAGTCCATCCGCTCGATACGATTTGAAACGACGCTCGTCCGACCTGGCATCACGTTTCCAGTCATCAACAGTCCAATGTCGGTATTGACTGGCCAGGCGAGGCGTAAAGCGTTGTATCGTGCAATCATCAACGGTAAATGAGTGATCCTTCGGCTCCGTAACCCCATATCTATGATGTTTCATTGAATGATTCGGACTCTGACACTTGTTGATGGCCCAGCACTGAAATCTGCAGCAATTTGCGGAATGGCTGCATTTTTGTGACGTTGAACGATTCTCTTCAGCCGTCGTTGGTCCCGTTCTTGCAAGATCGTTTTCCGGCAGCTGCGATGTCGGAGATTTGATGTTTTACCGAATGCCTGATATTCACAGTACATTCGTGACATGCTCGTGCGGAAATATACTCCCTCATCGCTTCCTCGGAGATGCAATGTCCCATCGCTCACGCGCTGATTATGAAGCCACGTTCAGGCTCACTTAAGCCTAGATAACTTGCAATTGTAGCAGAAGTAACCGACCTAACAACTGTGCCAAACACTTGTTTTATATAGGCGTTGCCGGCCGCAGCGCCGTATTCTGCCTGTTTACATATCTGTATTTGAATACGCATGCCTATAGCAGTTTCTCCAGCGCTTCAGTTATGCTCTAGAAAAGTGCTGTATTCTGTTATTAATAAGCACAATTACCATTACGAAAAATTGCTCATGGTTTTCTCAAGACTCTGGTAGCTTTGCACGACACTTCGCAAGCCTGTCTGACTTTGTTTTATGGTTACGCAATTGCAACTGGCGATATTGCGCTCGGCCCACTGTTTTAACGCCTACTTCTTATCAGCTGTCGATCTAGTGACGGCAGTTTCGTAGCTTGCGTTAAATAAACGTAGTTTTTTACTGGATTCTTTTTGAACTTGACAAGTACAGTCGAACTATATTATTTTTCCGTCTTGACCTTAAGGATTGAGGCGCACTTATCAGATTGGGTGATTTTTACCACAACCTTAGGATAAAATTTCAGGTTTAATTATCTAATTTGTGGAAACGTTTAGGTATAGTTACCGCTTTCCACAGTTAAGCATCATCATCTGAGGATCCTGGTTAATAATCGAAACTGGTAATTATATCTAATTTTTTTGTGTCATATGAGAAACATAAAGCAAAAGTTCAACTACAGTGACAGTTGCGTCCTCCAGTGATCATTTCGACTTTTTTATTGTCAGTCTTGATTGCTTCAATTTTCTAAACTGGTTTCGGTTCAACGTGAACCATCCACATATCTGCATACAATAGTAAAATAGCTAATCAAGGAATATTTTGCGAAATACCGTCGTCAGCAGATGAGTAATAGAAGTCATTATCAACATCTCCAACGCTATGAGCCCTCTGACGTCAATTCATGAATAAAATCTCTTCCAGACTCTTTCAGCTAAATACATCCAATACAATATTTAATAATCCTAATCGCAATACAGTCTAATAGTAGCTAGATAACCGGTTTCGGTTGATCAACTACCATTTTCATTGTTAAAGATTTTGGATATTTCGATAACTTACTCACAGTACCCGTTTTGTGGTGGTTAACACTGTCTGATGACCTAGGTACTAATCACAACGAAAATATCGTACAGTGTTTATTTAATGTTTTAATATTTCCTTAAAAAATTATCTATTTTAAAAAATCTTTTGGAGGTTTATGTACTGAAAGGCCATTTTTCTGTTTGTTTCTTCGGTCTGAAGATGGTTGCCGGTCAACCGTAACCGGTTATCTACCTACTATTGGATGGCATTGCAATAAAGACTATGAAAATTTGTAATAACTAATGGTGTCACCGTGCTTTCTTCACCTGACGGTGTCAGGTTTTGAAAACATGCCTTCATGCCACTCCTACATGTCTCCTCCCACCTCCTGTTAGCTCGTCGCCTCGCTTTATTCTTGTATCTCGGAATCCAGTAAAGAACTGCCTCGATCCATCCTACATCCATACTCACCACTTCGAGTTCTTCTCACTACTACTTTATTTTCATTACAGTTACATATATGTCTTCCACTCCAGTGTGACCTTCGGATTTTGGATGACTTCCACGCTTAAAGTCTATATCTCTCTGTCTTAACTCAAATCTTTGCAAAAATTTACATTTGTCAGTGGAGCAAATCCGCAGTCACTGGGTGTAAAACAGATTTTTTACTGCCCGCCTTGATTCTCTGTTTTTTTTTTTTAAAAAAAGACTGATTTCGGTTCAACATGAGCCATCCCGATATCTGTAGACAACAGTAAAATAATCAAGAAATACTCTACGAAATGCAACGTAATTACTATAAATGGTTCAATGGCTCTGAGCACTATGGAACTTAACATCTGTGGTCATCAGTCCCTTAGAACTTAGAACTACTTAAACCTAACCAACCTAAGGACATCACACACATCCATGCCCGAGGCAGGATTCGAACCTGCGACCGTAGCGGTCACGTGGTTCCAAACTGAAGCGCCTAGAACCGCACGGCCACACAGGCCGGCGTAATTACTATACCATACCATCAGCAGCAGATGAAGAATATAAAAGCAGCAGGACCCGATAATGTCAGTGCAGAACTTATCAAATGTAGAGGATTAATGTTAGAACTGAGGCTGTTGTATTTTTTAAATTAACGTTGGAAATAGATGTGATGCGACTCATGGAGAATGACGGAAGTAATATCACTCTATAATAAGATTGCCATCCGCCTCGATGTATCGGGACCGTCACCGTTATGGATCCAGACAAGACTCAATTTTGTCCCGATTTTGCAAAATACGGTTACGAACTTGGCTCAAGTGCTTAAGCAACGCCACCTGTTAACGCAATATGCAAATGCAGCCTTAGTTAGTTTCATCTGTGTCAACAAGTTATGTTGACAAGGTCGGCTCACAGATGGCGTTGCACGTTGTATCGACGATGCAAGCACCTTGTAGATCTGTAGAATGTACCAGATTTCTCCAGTAGTGAGTATCTGGAACTATTTAAGCAGTGACACGGGGAAGAATCGGGCAGTTCCCATTCGAATAGCGACCTGACAAGACGATTCTGAATGTAATACGAACAACGAGCTCAAGTTAATAATGTTTGTAGTGTTTCCTGCGGGTATACAGGGCGTGAAGTGTATAGTGCCATGTACTTAGATGACTAAACTGTTATTGTCGACTGTTTACCGTCTAATAAACTTATTTTATCACAGCTTACGAAAACGTAAGGTTGGAAAGAGAAAGTTTCATTTTGTCAAGAAAAGACCTACGGAACAGAAGGCGCTGTGTCAGACTTGTATTACATTAAATAAATTTTTTACTTCATTTCTGCCCCTCCATCCCAGAGTGTCCCGACGAGAACCCAGATAGAGACGGCAAACATACTCTATAAAAGAAGGGTACTGTAAAACTTGTGAAAATTGCATTCGAATAAGTCTATAATTCACAATGGCTATAAATTACATGCACGAATATTTAACAACAGACTGAAAAGAATAGCTTACTGGAGTAAAAGTGGTTTCATAAAAGAACAATCATGCAGTGACAATATTACATTAGTGCGGCGGATCATCGAAAAGAAATGAGAACATAAATTGGAGATTCATAAAGCAATTGTACATTATGAAATAGCCTTCGATAAAGTGAATGGGTAGTCTATATGCTCCGGAATATAATGGAGAGACGAGGTTTCCCTAAGCACTTAATATGAGTGATAAAATGTTTGTATTTAAATTAAGAAATTTTAATCAATACTGGCAAAAGAGAACAGGACCAATAGCAATCAGCAGGGGAGTACGACAATAAGGGATAGGATGTGCTGAGAAATCGTGGTTAAGAAAAAAATTCGATACGTTGCGCCGTTTCCGATTTAATTAGGACTAAAGTCAGCTAATCAGATCGTGGTGTGCGCAAATTCAAGTGGCCCGCCAGAGACGATCTCGCCAAACGTGTTCTTCGTTTGGTTCCTAAAATCGAAAAGCCGGCCGGTGTGGCCGATCGGTTCTAGGCACTTCAGTCTGGAACCGCGCGACCGCTACGGTCGCAGGTTCGAATCCTGCCTCGGGCATGGATATGTGTGATTTCCGTAGGTTAGTTAGGTTTAAGTAGTTCTAAGTTCTAGGTGACTGATGACCTCAGATGTTAAGTCCCATAGTTCTCAGAGTCATTTGAACCATTTATTTAAAATCGAAAAACAGAGCAATACAAAATCTGACATGGGACTGTAGTAAGAGTCAATGGCTGAGAAGTGACGTGCTCGTCTGTTTACGCTATGAGAAAAACTGACAGCAATTGTATCTGGCAAGATGGTTGAATCTGCTCCCGCAATGACTTGATTGGCTAACTTCATTGTTGGTTAAATCGAAAAAGCCTCAACGTATCGAATTTTTTAATTAACGATTATTTCTCGGCACATCCTGGACTGAAACACCATTACAAGCTTTCAAGACCAACCTGTATACATTAATGACAGTAGAAACAAGAAGTTAAACCAACAATAAAAGAAGTGCTAGAAACATACACTCCTGGAAATGGAAAAAAGAACACATTGACACCGGTGTGTCAGACCCACCATACTTGCTCCGGACACTGCGAGAGGGCTGTACAAGCAATGATCACACGCACGGCACAGCGGACACACCAGGAAGCGCGGTGTTGGCCGTCGAATGGCGCTAGCTGCGCAGCATTTGTGCACCGCCGCCGTCAGTGTCAGCCAGTTTGCCGTAGCATACGGAGCTCCATCGCAGTCTTTAACACTGGTAGCATGCCGCGACAGCGTGGATGTGAACCGTATGTGCAGTTGATGGACTTTGAGCGAGGGCGTATTGTGGGCATGCGGGAGGCCGGGTGGACGTACCGCCGAATTGCTCAACACGTGGGGCGTGAGGTCTCCACAGTACATCGATGCTGTCGCCAGTGGTCGGCGGAAGGTGCACGTGCCCGTCGACCTGGGACCGGACCGCAGCGACGCACGGATGCACGCCAAGACCGTAGGATCCTACGCAGTGCCGTAGGGGACCGCACCGCCACTTCCCAGCAAATTAGGGACACTGTTGCTCCTGGGGTATCGGCGAGGACCATTCGCAACCGTCTCCGTGAAGCTGGGCTACGGTCCCGCACACCGTTAGACCGTCTTTTAGGCCGTCTTCCGCTCACGCCCCAACATCGTGCAGCCCGCCTCCAGTGGTGTCGCGACAGGCGTGAATGGAGGGACGAATGGAGACGTGTCGTCTTCAGCGATGAGAGTCGCTTCTGCCTTGGTGCCAATGATGGTCGTATGCGTGTTTGGCGCCGTGCAGGTGAGCGCCACAATCAGGACTGCATACGACCGAGGCACACAGGGCCAACACCCGGCATCATGGTGTGGGGAGCGATCTCCTACACTGGCCGTACACCACTGGTGATCGTCGAGGGGACACTGAATAGTGCACGGTACATCCAAACCGTCATCGAACCCATCGTTCTACCATTCCTAGACCGGCAAGGGAACTTGCTGTTCCAACAGGACAATGCACGTCCGCATGTATCCCGTGCCACCCAACGTGCTCTAGAAGGTGTAAGTCAACTACCCTGGCCAGCAAGATCTCCGGATCTGTCCCCCATTGAGCATGTTTGGGACTGGATGAAGCGTCGTCTCACGTGGTCTGCACGTCCAGCACGAACGCTGGTCCAACTGAGGCGCCAGGTGGAAATGGCATGGCAAGCCGTTCCACAGGACTACATCCAGCATCTCTACGATCGTCTCCATGGGAGAATAGCAGCCTGCATTGCTGCGAAAGGTGGATATACACTGTACTAGTGCCGACATTGTGCATGCTGTGTTGCCTGTGTCTATGTGCCTGTGGTTCTGTCAGTGTGATCATGTGATGTATCTGACCCCAGGAATGTGTCAATAAAGTTTCCCCTTCCTGGGACAATGAATTCACGGTGTTCTTATTTCAATTTCCAGGAGTGTATTTAAATACTACACTCTTCGTTAATGACCATATAATTTTACGAAAGACGGAGATTCGTTTGCAATCTCTATAACTCGAAAATATCAGAGATAAAACTTAAAACCACAGTTACAGTAAAATACCCAGTACTTTCTAAAATAATTCTAACGAAAACTCAGTTAAACAGGTATCTCGTTTTCAGCTTTTAGGATGTGATATAAGTCTTGAATATGATGATGACAAGTTTCAAATGATATGTGGCACTATATATAGATCATCAGCCAAAAAACCCGGAAAGATGCAAAGATAAAATTCTACAAAGTAATGACAACACTTGTGCTCACATACAAAGTGAGACATGGACAATAACTAAGAAAAACCAAAGAAAGACAAAGTCAGATGTATAATTTTTTTTAAAAAGGAAAATAATATATTCTGAGAAAAAATAAATAATTATGAAATAAGGAAAGAATTAAACATATTTTTCATTAATAAAAGAATAGAATACACGATAAGACAACGGAATAAGCATTTTGAAAGAATGGGGGCAGATAGAATAGTCAAATACTAACAGATTATAGACTTAAGGGAAAAAGAGATACCATAAGACCAATGAAAACGTGACTTTCGTAAAGACAAAACAGGCTGTAAGACTTCTCCTTGAAGTGAAGAATAACAACAAATGTACCGTCATGAAAGAGAGATACTGACGTCAGCCGCATGAGGTCACTGAAATAATTCAAAGACGACAAGTAAAAATTTGTGCCGAACTGGCACTGGAACTCGGATTTCCCACTTTACTCGAGTGGTCACCTTTACCGTTTGGCTGTACAAAGAAGCTTCCTGTCCAGCCGAAGTTCGCAACTTGTCGCACACAACTTACATAGCACACTCCCGTCCGTTGTCATTGCTCGCAGCATCTCGCACGATTCCCTCAAGAGGTCGGACCTAGGGTGCATCCACACTGAAGATAACAAGTAATGCCGTCAAACCATAGATATTACAGTTATACACGGACGGAAAAAAGTCGCAGCACCAAAAAATTACTAACGTACAGTAATGAATTTTCTGTACTACATTTGATACCGGCAAGAAAGTTATTTCTCAAAGCAAAGGAAAGTGGATTAAAGGCAAATGAAGAGACAATAAAATTCATGAGGGTAGAAAGGAATTACAAGACAAAAAAGCGGGAAATCATATAGATTGAAGACCACGCTTTAGAAGAAGCAGACGATTTTAAATATCTGCAAGGGGGAGGTCGAAGTAAATAACAGTAATGATGAGAAACGAGAAATAAAAGCGAGGATAAAAGCGAAATCCAGAGGATCATATTCTCTCAACAAACCACTGTCATACCAAATTTTTACCAAGAGGAACTAAACTAAGGGTACGTAAAACTATAATCAGACCACTGTCACTATGTGGGGCAGAAATATGGAGAAAACGGTTCAAATGGCTCTGAGCACTATGGGACTTAACTTCTGAGGTCATCAGTCCCCTAGAACTTAGAACTACTTAAACCTAACTAACCTAAGGACATCACACACATCCATGCCCGAGGCAGGATTCGAACCTGCGACCGTAGCTGTCGCGCGGTTCCAGACTGTAGCGCCTAGAACCGTTCGACCAAACGGGCCGGCGAAATATGGAGAGTAGATAAGTGTACGAAGATAAAGGTTTCCGAAAATAAAATCCTTCGGAAGATATTTGGACCAATTTGTGAGGGAGGAGAACGGCGAAGAGGAAAAAACAGGGAGCTCAGGGAGTTATATACTGAACCAGACATTGTTGCGGAAGCGCAGACAAGGAATCTGAGATGGACCAGACATATCTGTAGAAGAGAGGAATGGTCAAGATTGAGAGAAGTATCGGAGAAGAAATGCGACGGGATGAGACTTTTAGGGAGACCGAAAATAAGATGGAGAGACCAGGTGGCCAAGGATCATCAGATACTTGGAGCAGAGGAAGAAGATGCCAAGGGCAGAACGCCGTGGAGGAGGTTACTTGATGTGTCCAAAAACCGGTTACAATTTGTGGAGGCAGGAGAAAACGAGTGAGTAAGTAAGTTATTTTACTGTTATCTACAGATCTGAGGATGGTTCATGTTGAACTAAAATTGGTCATTTTAAAAACATTAGCAATCAAGTTCGACAGTAAAAAGACTATTAAGTCAAAACTTGTAACATACACTGAATGTAAGCTTTCCTATGACACATCAGTAGCTTAGTTTTGAAAAGTCAATTTAATTTACTATAAGTACTCCACGCTATTTTTAGTCTTCTGTTTATTTTTTTCCTTTCCATCCAGTCTTTGACTTCAGCTGCCTTAAATATCAAAACTCATTCACTGGCACAATATCTTCAAGGTTAATTTGTACTCTTATGTATTTGATACGTTAGTGAGACATTGATTTTGTGTTGCGGTTAACTTGGTTTTACACAGAATTAATTAATGACTTCAGTTCAGTCAGTATTGCTTCCGTTATCACGCTTCTCGTTGTTGCAGGTGGGCCCAAACCAGAAGAAGAGGCGCCCTCCGAGCAACCTGAGGTGAGTCGCGTCACACAGGACATTTTTGTTGTTGCTGGAGTCCAGGTCTCCGTGCACTCGGCTGGTTCTGCTGTTCCAGGTGGAGGAACGTCCGAAGAAGAAGGAGGTGCTGCCTGACAAGCCCCCTTCTGACCAATATGACACAGTCGATACCAGATACGCGTACATTGGATTCAAAAACAGGTACGTCCTCTCAAGTTCTGTTCTGCTGCTAAGCTGAAGCGGGTCGATCTGTTATAGCGTCAAGTATAAGCATCTTTTTTTTTTTTTTTTTCCCCCCCCCCATCGGGGCGGGCTGGCAGCAGCATATGCGCTGCTCTTCAGCCGAAAGACATAGAACAAACAATAGAAGACATTTAAAAATAACAAAGGAGAGAATATGGCGAACATAGATATAATAAAAGGGGGAACATCATGGAAGGCAATAGACAAAAAACGGGGTGACCGCAAAATGGAGATAAAAAACTGTGAAAACTGTTCAAAAGTAGCACACACAAAAAGTCACACACTGCGACAATTAAAAGAACACAAGGCACAGTATGACTGGAGCATAAAAGTATCGACGGATGGCGTAGCACATAACAAACACTGACGGCGAACCTCAAGGCAGTACACAATTAAAATCACACCTCTTGACGCACAGGAGAAACAGCACTAAACACAACACTGATGTGGCACGCTGACGATGATCAAAACAGAGGATCGGCCAGGCGCAAGGAGATGAGGGAGACTTGAAGAAGGGAGGGAGGGGAAGAGATGGGGGAGATGAGCGGGGGGCGCGCTGAAGAGGGCCAGGTAGGGAAGGATGTGGGAAGGAAAGAGGCAAGTGTGAGGTGCAGGGTCTCAGGGGAGGGGGGGGGAAGGAGGAAAATCCGCTTTGGGAGAAGGAGGGAAGAGGAAAAAAGGGGGCCCTGGGGAGAGGGGGGGGGGGAACAAGGCCAGGTTATAGTTGGAAGGAAGGGTAGATGTCATGGCGAAGTTCGTCATCCGGGAGGGGGAGGCATTGGAAATTGCCCTGATGAAGGAGATGGAGGGTGTGGAGGTGGAGAGAGGGAGGGATACAGCGATAGAGGCGCGGCAATGGGCGGGGGGTGGAGAGGAAGGAGGAAACCAGAGGGTGGGGGGGATCAAGCCTGCGGACAATGTAAAGGATGCGGAGATGTTGGAGGAACAGGAGGAGGTGGGGGAAGGGGATCAGTTCATACAGGAGCCGTGTGGGGGAAGGAAGGCGGATACGGAAGGCAAGGCGGAGCGCATGGCGTTCAAGGATTTGGAGGGCCTTGTAAAAGCGGGTGGGGGCGGAGATCCAGGCAACGCTGGCATAACAGAGGATAGGACGGATGAGGGATTTGTATGTGTGGAGGATGGTAGAAGGATGCAATCCCCATGTCCGGCCAGATAGGAGTTTCAGAAGGCGGGCCGGCCGCGGTGGTCTAGCGGTTCTGGCGCTGCAGTCCGGAACCGCGGGACTGCTACGGTCGCAGGTTCGAATCCTGCCTCGGGCATGGGTGTGTGTGATGTCCTTAGGTTAGTTAGGTTTAAGTAGTTCTAAGTTCTAGGGGACTTATGACCTAAGATGTTGAGTCCCATAGTGCTCAGAGCCATTTGAACCATTTGAACCATTCAGAAGGCGGAGGCGGGAATGGGCTTTCTGCTGGATGGTCTGGAGATGAGGGGTCCAGGTGAGGTGTCGGTCAAGGGTGAGGCCAAGGTATTTCAGGGTGGGAGTTATAAGCATCCTGAATATCTAAATAAGAAGGAAATGCTTGGCGTTAGCGTGTGGGGGCCCCATCACGTTGTTCAGCGTCTCAAATTGAAAAGTTATACGTCGCCCATGCTGTTCGCGTGACATGTCGGAACAGGTGCTGTCCAAAGTAGAGGACTCATAAAAACACACCCTCACGTTTGAACACTCTACAGCGTTTCGTCTTGTTAGTGCAAGAAATGTACGCTGAGGTGACAATAGTCGTGGGATACATACAGATGGCGGTAGTATCGCGTACACAGGGTGTAAAAGTGCATTGCATTGGCGGAGCAGTCATTTGTACTCAGGTGATCCATATGAAAAGCTTTCCAACGCGGTTAAGGCCGCACGACGGGAATTAACAAACTTTGAACACGGAATGGTAGGCGGAGTTGGCACTTGGGATATTCCATTTCGGAAATCGTTAGGGAATTCAATATTCCGAGATGCACAGTGTCAAGAACATGCCGAAATTACCAAATTTCAGGGATTACCTCTCACCCCTACAACGCAGTGGCCGACGACCTTCACTTAAGACCGAGAACAGTGGCCTTTGTAGTGTCAGATGCAGATAGTTTGCCTGAAGAGCTTGCCCATCTGAAGAGGGTTTTCAAAGAGAATGGATATTCTACCCGGCAAATTAGCAAGGCACTTGCAATTAAGCCAAAGAAACAGGGAGTGGAGAAAGAAGAGAGCACATCTACTAAATCTTTAGCTTTTCTTCCCTTTGTTGGCAACATTTCCTTCAAAATTGCAAGAATCCTCCACGGTTTCGAAGTGAAAGTAATTTTTCGTCCACCATCGAGATTTCCGACCTGCTGGGATCAGTGAAAGACGATGTGGTATTGCGGAAGGCGGGAATTTATAAAATACCTTGCCAGTGTGGCATGTCATATATAGGACAAACATTGCGAACAGTAGAAGAACGTTGCACTGAACATCAGCGCTGTACTCGCCTTTTGCAACCTAGCAAGTCTGCAATTGCTGAGCACTGCATGTCCACTGGACACTTAATGGAGTATGACAAGACAACAATTTTGGGCACAGCAACATCCTTTTGGGACTCCGTCATAAAAGAATCAGTGGAAATTCGCATGACAGATAATCTTATCAACCGTGACAATGGCTACCAGCTAGACAATGCGTGGAACCCCGTCGTCTCTAAGATCTGCTCCAGACAAAGACGTCAGAGTACTCCGATGGCCGCGGCAATTGACAACGCCGAAGACAGCTGAGTTCTGCAGTTCCACCAGCGAGGGCGCTGCCGGCGGGCGGTGTGGTTCGTCTGTCAATATGATTTTGATGCATGCGCGGTATACTCGCTGCACGCTATATATTACGGAACGGAGGGCGTCTTCGTCAGTCTTCGATGGTTCACCTGAGGATGGCTGGCAGTTGTCCAGTCGAAATATCGTGGATGGAAGCTAACGACGACCGGCTGCAAGCCCGAAATCTTTTTGAATATTCAGTTCGCCGCGAAAAAATTTTAAATTTCACAGGGAATGGTTATGTTCGGCTACTTGGAGACCATCTGCAGTCATGCATGGACTTCATGTTCCCAAACAATTATGGTAGTTTTGTAGATGACTATGGGCCATGTCCCCTGGCCACTATTGTTTGCGACTGGTTTGAAAAACATGCTGGACACATCGAGCGAATCATTTGGACTATGTGAATTCCATCGAACATCTATGGGACGTAATCTGGAGGTCAGTTCGTGCACAACACTCTGCACTAGCCACACTTTGCACTTTTGAACTACTATAGAGACAGCATGGCTCAATATTTCTGCGGGAGACTTCCAGGGACTTGTTGAGTCCATGCCACGTCGAGTTGCTGCACTACATCCGACACGACATTAGGAGGTATCCCATGACTTGTCACCTCGGTGTATAGCCTCTTAATGACGCTGGCATTCTCGAGACAGGACAATCGTCAGGTTCCAATCTATTCGACACACACCAAATTCCTCCAGAGTTTATCCTTCATGCTCTTAGCCCAACTTGCCCATCTGAGCACCATAGCCAGTGTCTTATGCTTTCACATCGTAAAATAACATTAAGTGACACTTACGGAAAATCAAAAATGGAGACGCTGAAGTTATGGTACTGCAGCCTTCCGCCTTTGTCCATATACAGTCACAAGTCTCCATAGCCACGAAGGGTACCTAACGACTACAAAAAGCGCAGGTCATTCCAGTTTTCGTGAAGGGTAGTAAGACAGATTTACATAATTACAGGCGTATATTGTTAACGGCAGTTTGTTGTATAATTATGAAAAAAGTTTTATGTTGATGTACGAGGTGTATTCAAGTTCTAAGGCCTCCGATTTTTTTTCTCCGGACTGGAAAGAGATACAAACATGCGCATTGTTTTAAAATGAGGCCGCATTCATTGTCAATACATCCCAGAGATGGCAGCACCGTACGGCAGATGGAATTTTACCGCCAGCAGCGAGAATGAGAACTGTTTTAAATACTTAAAATGTCGACGTTTTCCTTACTTGAACAGCGTGCAATCATTCCTTTTCTGAATTTGCGTGGTGTGAAACCAATTGAAATTCATCGACAGTTGAAGGAGACATGTGGTGATGGAGTTATGGATGTGTCGAAAGTGCGTTCGTGGGTGCGACAGTTTAATGAAGGCAGAACATCGTGTGACAACAAACCGAAACAACCTCGGGCTCGCACAAGCCGGTCTGACGACATGATCGAGAAAGTGGAGAGAATTGTTTTGGGGGATCGCCGAATGACTGTTGAACAGATCGCCTCCAGAGTTGGCATTTCTGTGGGTTCTGTGCACACAATCCTGCATGACGACCTGAAAATGCGAAAAGTGTCATCCAGGTGGGTGCCACGAATGCTGACGGACGACTACATGGCTGCCCGTTGGCATGTTGCCAAGCAATGTTGACGCGCAACGACAGCATGAATGGGACTTTCTTTTCGTCGGTTGTGACAATGGATGAGACGTGGATGCCATTTTTCAATCCAGAAACAAAGCGCCAGTCAGCTCAATGGAAGCACACAGTTTCACCGCCACCAAAAAAATTTCGGGTAACCGCCAGTGATGAAAAAATGATGGTGTCCTTGTTCTGGGACAGCGAGGGCGTAATCCTTACCCATTGCGTTCCAAAGGGCACTACGGTAACAGGTGCATCCTACGAAAATGTTTTGAAGAACAAATTCCTTCCTGCACTGCAACAAAAACGTCCGGGAAGAGCTGCGCGTGTGCTGTTTCACCAAGACAACGCACCCGCACATCGAGCTAACGTTACGCAACAGTTTCTTCGTGATAACAACTTTGAAGTGATTCCTCATGCTCGCTAATCACCTGACCTGGCTCCTAGTGACTTTTGGCTTTTTCCAACAATGAAAGACACTCTCCATGGCCACACATTCACCAGCCGTGCTGCTATTGCCTCAGCGATTTTCCAGTGGTCAAAACAGACTCCTAAAGAAGCCTTCGCCGCTGCCATGGAATCATGGCGTCGGCGTTGTGAAAAATGTGTACTTCTGCAGGGTGATTACGTCGAGAAGTAACGCCAATTTAATCGATTTCGGGTGAGTGGTTAATTAGAAAAAAAAATCGGAGCCCTTAGAAGTTGAATGCACCTCGTATTACGACGGTTTTGGACAGCGAAACTCTCCCCGAGATGTCAACATGGACTCCGCCAACAGAGATCTTTCGAAATTCAGCTGGCTCTATTTGTCCATGAAATCCAGAGCGCCGCAGGCTTTGGCAACCCCATTAATGACGGGAAGGAATTTGATACAGTTCCGCACTGTTGTTTAGTGAACAAAATACCAGCTTACCGAGATTCGGATCAGATTCGAGACTAAATTCACGCTTTAATGTATTGAGTTGGTGCATAATTTCCTAGCGTTTTACTGTAAGTTTAATAAGCACTGCAGATACACATAACACAGAGTTTAGGAACCAGTAATATGATCTCCTACATTATTCGCAACATTCTGCCAACGCTAGGGTAGCTTCTCGATTCCGCGACTGTACAAATCAGGTGGTTTTGAGACGAGGAACTCGTCGAGCCATGTTCAGAGCTCATTTGCTTCAGGAAAGGAAGTTCCTTGAAAGTTGTTCGATAGAGAGCGGAAAAGGTGAAAATGTGACGGCGGAAGATCAGGTGAATAAGGTGGGTGTGGAATGGCTTCCCAACCCAACTACTGTGTAATATTTTTTTTGTCAGTCTAGCAGAATGCGTTATCATGGAGTAGCTGTAATATTTTTTGTCAGTCTAGCAGAATGCGTTACCGTGGAGTAGCATCACTTCACGCAGTCTTCCTGGTCGTTGTTCTTGGGTCGCGTCAGCAAGACGTCTCATATGTTGACAGTAAATCTCAGCAGTGATGGTTACATCTCGGTGAAGCAATTCGTAGTGCTCCACACCGCTGCTGTTCCGCCAGATGCATAACATTATCTTTTGTGGATGCACGCAGTTCTTTGTGCGGGAAGTTGCTGCTTTGTTTGGGCTCAACCATTCCTTTCTTTTCTTTATGTTAGCATAAAGACACCATTTCTCGTCACCAGTAACCATCCAGGATAGGAATGGTCGATGTTGTTCATGAGCCAATTGATGACGAGCAAGCAGAGATGCACCTACGGCCACCCACTGATTTGTGATTTTGGCTTAGAGCAAGGTACCCATTCACCCAATTTTTGAAACTTCCTCCTTGCATGCAAATGTCAGATAGTGGCGGAATGACCACAGTTCATAACATTTGCCTGTTCACGAGTACAGTGACGTGGTTCATTATGGATCAATACGTTTAAAAGATCTTCATCAAATCCCAAAGGTCTTCCTCAACGCGGAGAGTCACTAATGTCAAAACAATCCTCCTCAAAACCACAACACTATTTTCTTGCCGTGGTCTGTTCAGTAACATTATCCTCATAAACGGAGCTGTCACCCCTCTACTGAACTTAAACAGAAGAATATGTCGAAATGCTCCGATTTATCCACATGCCACTCCATTTTCTACAGACCAAAGCTCCACTCACTAACTCCAAATGAAAAAATGACAAAATGCGAACTCAAATAACAGTAGCTAACTACAAATAAGACGACTAATAAATAAACCCATAGCAAACCGGAATACCGACGTGCAAAACCGAAACGCTACGAATTAATGTACCAATCTCACAGATAAACCTCAACATGTCTTGCTGAAAAGATCAAAATGCAGCATAAGGGTAATTTCCATAGTACCCCAAGGAAATTTGGTAGGATTGTTACTGTTTACAATATAACTCCATCCACAGGCACTGCCAGGTCCATCCGTACTGACCGACCGCCGTGTCATCCTCCGCTAATGCCGTCATTGGATTAGTGCGCAGGGGTGTAGGGTTATCATACCGCTCTCCCAGTTGTTGTCAGTTTTCGTGACCTGGAGCCACTGCTGCTCAGTCAAGGAGCTGCTCAGCTGGCGTCATGAGGCTGGTTGTACCCCTTCCCAGTCCTAGCATCAGGGGAAAAATCCTTGGCAGTACCGGGAACCGAACCGCGGTCCTCCGCATCAGAATCAGCTTGGCTGACTTTTCAGCTGGGTGTAAAAAGATGGAAATGAACGCTTGGCGTCATTGGCCGGGAGGCAGGTCCGACCGCCTTGGTGCAGGTCTTATTACATTCGACGCCATATTGTGCGGCCTGTGCGCCGGATGGGGATGAAATGATGAAGACAACACAACACCCAGTCCCTGAGCGGAAAAATCCCCGACCTAGCCGGGAATCGAACCCGGGCCCGTAGGGCGGCAATACGTCACGCTGACCACTCAGCTATCAGGACTCAGTTTGGGGTGGACATTGTTTAAAACAGAGTGTTAAAAAAATTCACCATATTTTGAGAGGTGGTTGTGTAGATTAAAACAAGCCAAAAATATCCCTAAACATGGGATCTAAAAGCATCTCTTAAGACCTATGAGCACTTGTTCATCTTTCCGACTGTGAAACACATCTCTCGTACTGAACAAGGGCCCATAATTCTTAAGATATGCAATGTAGAGCCTATGTTTACTGTCTGTTTTGGATCATACCACGTCTTAAAATATGGACTACTTATTTTAACATCCTGTATATACACTACTGGGGAAAAAAATAGTACACCCTTTTAGACGTTTCTAATTCACTCAACATTTATTGTTGTAACAGAGCAATGATTACATTTACATATCAGTAGCACAAGGGATTCTAAGGTTCCAGGTATCGACTCGCGCTGAAATACCCATATTAATACGTGCAATGCAGGCAGTGACTCTGGCATCCAGTCGATCGTTCAGATGGCGAATACTGTCCTGGGATACGTTACGCCGAACCTGCCCCACCTGTTCACCTAGTTCTGGAAAAGTTGTTGGTTGGTGAGCTGCGCGAGCCGCTTCTCGTCCTATCATATCCCACACTTACTCGACTGGAGACAAGTCCGGAAAGCGTGCTGCTCAGGGACGTTCCTGCATATGTTGCAGGGCACGTTGAGTTTCACGGGCTCTGTAAGAGCGAGCATTATCCTTTTGGAACAACACATCACCTTCCTATTGCAAAAACGGAAAAAGAATGTGTCTACCAACACTATGCACGTGCCGAGCGCTGGTTAGCGTCCCCTCCAGAAATACCAAAGGTGAACAAGAGTTATAACATATCGCACCCTAGTCCATAGGGGCTGGGGTGCGGCTAGCGTGACGAATGCACTCTACGAGACAGCGCTCACTAAGTGTACGTCGTTCGCTCTTACAACCATCACTTGCGTGCAGACAGAATCTGCTTTCATCACTGAAAACCACAGCGGGCCATTCCATCTTACAAGTGATCCTCTGGCGGCAGAAATCGAGCCGTGCTTGTCGATGCTGTGGCGTGAGTGGAAGGAAGGCTAGAGATGTGCGTGTCCATAGTCCCACTACTAATAACTGGTTCGCTATAGTTCGTGTTGACACGTGTGGACTCACAAGCCCTCTTATCTGTGCTGTGGTAGCTGTACGATCTGCCACTTCTGCGCTTACAATACGATGATCCTGACGGGCGTCTGTGCTGCGTGGACGTCCAGAACCTCGCCTATAGATGTGAGAACGTTCACGTTACCACTGATACCAGCTTCAAAGCACAACTGACGCAGCACGTCCAACTTGTGTGGCAATTCTTCGAAAGGACCATCCCGCCGCTCGGAAGGCCACAATTTGACCTCCTTGAAACTCGCTCAGTTGGCTGTAGGAAGTACGAGTGCATCTCCATGGCATGGTTGCCTACTTGCTTCACATGTTTGCACCACGATGTGCTTTCTGCCTTTTTTCTTTTTTTTTCCTTTATTGATTTTCGATTCCCCCCCACCTGGGGAGGGACGGGCTGACAACAGCTTAATACGCTGCTCTACAGCCGAGAGAAAAGTTAAACAACAATGGTGAGAGAACAAACTATATAAAAATACGATAAAACGGTGACTTTGTAAACAGCAGTAAAATGGCGGAAAGTTGCGGAACTTATAATACAAAAACACGGCATTCACGATGAAGATGAAAACAACAGGAAAGAGACAGGCACAATTAAATAACATGGCGACAGTCTCGTTTCTGTTTGCACGAGATAAAAACACAACTAGAGACAGTATGGTGGCTGCTCGCAACACTGACAGGGGACGCATAACACTGAACACTCACTTAAAACAGCACTGTAGAGGCGACACGGGAGCATATAAGGGGGGGAGGGTGGAGGGGAGATAAGACCCGGACCTATGAGGGGGAAAAGGGGGGAGGAGAGGAAAGGTAAAAAAAGGGGGAAGCGATGGAGGGAGAGGACATAGAAAAGAAACGTGGGGCAGATGCGAGAAGGAGTGGGAAAGGCAGTGGAGGGGATAGCAAAAAGGACTCGGGGGAGAGTAGGGAGACAGAGAGAGGGTGGGTGGGGAAAAACAGGATGGAAGGTGGGGAGAGGGAGCCCAGGAAAAGGACAGAGGAAGGGAGGGGTAGGTGGGGATCAGAGTTGATAGGAGGGATAAATGGAGGGAGAGAGGGCATCATCCGGGAGGGGAGTCGACGGAAGCCACCTTGGGAAAGGAGATGAAGGGTGTAGAGGTGAAGGGTAGAGCGGATACAACAGTGAAGACGCGGCAGAGGGCGGGGATTGGAGAGAAGAGGAGCAACCAGGGGATGAGGGGGATCAAGGTAGGGGGAGGTGTAGAGGACACGGATATGTTCAAGGAAAAGGAGCAGATGGGGGAAAAGAATCAGGTCATAGAGGATCCGCATGGGGGATGGGAGGCGTATATGGAAGGCAAGGCAGAGTGCATGGTGCTCGAGGCTCTGGAGGCACTTATAGAATTGGGGGGGGGGGGGGAGGGGTGCGGATACCCAGGCAGGACTGGCATAACAGAGGATGGGACGGATTAAGGAAGATTTGTGGAGGATGGTAGAGGGGTTCAACCCCCATGTCTGGCCAGAGAGGAGTTTGAGGAGTAAGAGGCGGTTGTGGGCTTTGGATTGGGTAGAGGGGGGATGAGGGATCCAGGTGAGGTGACGGTCAATGGTGAGGTTAAGGTAGGTGAGGGTGGGGGAAAGGCGGACAGGATGGGCACAGATGGTAAGGGAGAAATCAAGAAGCTGGGAGGAGTGAGTGAACTTTCCCTGCCATCATAATGTAGTGCCAACAGTGAAGTACAGAAGGGGTAGTGTTGTGGTATGGATATATTTTAAGTGATTATGATGTGGTCTCTTTATTGCACTAAAGAAAACTTTTTACAGCATTGCATACTGCGCACCGTAGACTGACAGTTTGGATACAATGGTTGTATCGGCACGACAATGCACACTGTGGGAAGCAGCGTCTGTGAGGCAATGACTGCGAATAATAACATTCCAGAAATGTACTGGCCTGCCCAGAGTACGGACCTGAACCCAATGGAACACCTCTGGTATGAGTTAGAACGTCAGCTTTGCTCCAGACCGTAGTGTCCAACATTACTATCTTCTCTGGTTTTGGCTCTTGAGAGAGAATCTTCCACAGATATTCAGATACCTCACTAAATTGTCCCCAGCAGAGTTTAAAACGCCATAAAGGAGATGTTTGGGTACATCCCTTATTAATGTCCACTAAGAGGAATCGGGATACTGTTGATCAGGTAGCTTACATCAAGCTGTCGGAATGAATCGTACGATTTTAGTTTGTAAAATAATGGAATGAAGCAGCAACCGCGGTCGTTTCTCGCCAATCGCTTATAAACAAAAAAATTTCTACACTCACACTCCATCTATAGGAAACATGAGAAAAGTAATGTCGAGGTAACAGAGTTCGTGTTTGAAATCCTGAAAGAGTACCTGTTCTAACAAATTATTAAGCTGCAAACCAAAAGTGGACCGAGCGAGGTGGCGCAGTGGTTAGCACACTCGACTAGCATTTAGGAGGATTTGAACAAATCTGCGTCTGGCCATCCTGATTTAGGTCTTAGGTGATTTCCCTAAATCGCTTCAGGCAAATGCTGGGAAGGTTCCTTTGAAAGGGCGCGGCCGACTTCCTTACCTATCCTTTCCTAATCCGAATGGGACCGATGACCTAGCTGTTTCGTGCCCTCCCCAAATTAAGCAACCAACCAAAAGTGGTAGCTTCGCGAAAGTCATATTGGAAAAGACACCGACAACTGTAAATTCAACCTCTTTACTGTGGCCCCACTCTCAGCCTACAAGGTCATCATCAGCCCTCAATACGTCTCATTATTGTATGCTCTGCTTCTAAATTTCTATCTTTGACATTACATAATTTAAACATGGAAGAAAATGGGAAGAGGAATTACGCCTTATGCAAGACGCCGTTTTCTGTTTTGTTTCACCCAGACATGTTTCAGCACATTTTGTGCTATCTTCAGTTGGTTATTTTTTTTATTTTTTATTTTCTAACTTACATGATACTGAAAAGGTAGGAGACGAAATACTTGCGGAATTGGAGCTGTGAGGACGGGGCGTGAGTCGTGCCTGGGTAGCTCATTTGGTAGAGCACTTGCCCGCGAAGGGCAAAGTCCAGAGTTCGAGTCTCGGTCCGGCACACAGTTTTAATCTGCCAGGAAGTTTCATATCAGCGCACACTCCGCTGCAGAGTGAAAATTTCATTCTGGTTACATGATACTATCGGACATTTATTTTGGTAGCTATTTTGCTACACAATCTACAACTTCTCATGGCTTTGATATTGTGGTGCTTTCTCATATGTTGTTGGCGAAGTGAATAGGCTGATTTCGTGACCTATGGTCGCTTGGCACTGCACTGCCTATTCACTTCGCCAACAACACATGAGAAAGCACACGATAGATTGTGTAGCAGAATAGCTACCAAAATAAATGTCCAATAGTATCATGTAAGTTGCCCGCCCAGTTAGCCGAGCGGTCTAAAGCTCGGCTTTCCGGAGTGGGAAGGAGCGCCTGTTCCCCGGCACGAATCCGCCCGGCGGACTTGCGTCGAGGTCCGGTGAGCCGTACAGTCTGTGGATGGTTTTTAGGCGGTTTTCCATCTGCCTCGGCGAATGCGGGCTGGTTCTCCTTATTCCGCCTCAGCTGCACTAAGTCGGCGATTGCTGAGCAAACAAGATCTCCACGTACGCGTACACCACCATTACTCTACCACGCAAACATAGGGGCTACACTCGTCTGGTGTGAGACGTTGCCTGGGGGTGTCCACCGGGGGCCGAACCGCACAATAACCCTGGGTTCGAGGTGGGGGGCGGAGGGGTGAAGCGGACTGCGGTAGTCGTCGTGGGGTTGTGGACCACTGCGGCTGCGGCGGGGACGGAGCCTCTCCGTCGTTTCTAGGTCCCCGGTTAACATACGATACAATACATACAATCATGTAAGTTAGAAAATAAAAAAATAAACCACTGAAGATAGGACAAAATGTGCTGAAAGATGGCTGGGTGAAACAAAACAGAAAAGGTGTCTTTCATAAGGCGGAAGTCCTCTTCCCATTTTGTAGCAAGCACGGACGTAACAAGAAGAACTGCAACACCACAAGATGATTAGAAGAAAATGGTCATTATCAAAATCATGATGGATTGCGTATAGGCCTACAGACGCTAAGGTGATGTTTTGTGGCCCAGTGATTGTCTTATAAATCGAAACCGCTTGCACAAAAGCGTGGATCTCTCGGCAGCTGACGATAGGTTTTCTAAGACGATTGTAATTAAATGTTTGCAGCTGAGAAGTACCGCCTGTCGAAAACTGCTCGTGCTACTTGCGCAGGAGCTGTACGTGAAATTGACGACCTACTGCTGTGACGTGTTTGTGAGAGGAACGGGTGTACTGGTGGGGATATATTGAGAGCTAGCCACCGATTGGAGGGAGGTGAGGTGGGCTCCTGGCTGTGCCCCTATCGGCGCTCCATGGCACTACGCAGTGGGCCCCGGCAAGTAATTTCCGGTGACGAACATATTGTCTCCGGCGCCTCTCTATCGACCTGTGGACCCGGACGCTTTGAAGGCCCCCGCATCTGCTGCAGTGTTTCCAGTGAAGCTCTGTATCTTGATTTGGCTTTCCAGCGCCATGACACCATGAACTGCCTATTAAAGTATGAAACAGTGGTGTTACCAGTGTATCTACGTTGCATCTGTACTTACTTTTAAATTCTTTTATACATGCATTAAGCTGTCAACTAGAACTTTAGCTACGACAGTCTCATTCTACAATAAAAAAATCAAAGAGAAAGAACAGATTACATTTGTTTAATACAGATATACTATTAGATATGTAAACACATCGCGTTGCTGTTGTTGTTGGGGTTTTCAGTCCTGAGACTGGTTTGATGCAGCTCTCCGTGCTGCTCTATCCTGTGCAAGCTTCTTCATCTCCCAGTACCTACTGCAACCTACATCCTTCTGAATCTGCTTAGTGTATTCATCTCGTGGTCTCCCTCTACGATTTTTACCCTCCACGCTGCCCTCCAATACTAAATTGGTGATCCCTTCATGCCTCAGAACATGTCCTACCAACCAATCCCTTCTTCTAGTCAAGTTGTGCCACAAACTTCTCTTCTCCCCAATCCTTTCAATACATCCTCATTAGTTACGTGATCTACCCATCTAATCTTCAGCATTCTTCTGTAGCACCACATTTCGAAAGCTTCTATTCTCTTCTTGTCCAAACTACTTATCGTCAATGTTTCGCTTCCATACATGGCTACACTCCATACAAATACTTTCAGAAATGACTTCCTGACACTTAAATCTATACTCGATGTTAACAAATTTCTCTTCTTCAGAAACGCTTTCCTTGCCATTGCCAGTCATCGGCGAACCTCAAAGTTTTTATTTCTTCTCCATGGATTTTAATACCTACTCCGAATTTTTCTTTTGTTTCCTTCACTGCTTGCTCAATATACAGATTGAATAGCATCGGGGAGAGGCTACAACCCTGTCTCACTCCCTTCCCAACCACTGCTTCCCTTTCATGTCTCTCGACTCTTATAACTGACATCTGGTTTCTTGGTTTCTGTACAAACTGTAAATAGCCTTTCGCTCCCTGTATTTTACCCCTGCCACCTTCAGAATTTGAAAGAGAGTATTCCAGTCAGCATTGTCAAAAGCTTTCTCCAAGTCTACAAATGCTAGAAACGTAGTTTTGCCTTTCCTTAATCTAGCTTCTAAGATAAGTCGTAGGGTCAGTATTCCTCACGTGTTCCGATATTTCTACGGAATCCAAACTGATCTTCCCCGAGGTCGGCTTCTACTAGTTTTTCCATTCGTCTGTAAAGAATTCGCGTTAGTATTTTGCAGCCGTGACTTAATAAACTGATAGTTCGGTAATTTTCACATCTGTCAACACCTGCTTTCTTTGGGATTGGAATTATTATATTCTTCTTGAAGTCTGAGGGCATTTCGCCTGTCTCATACATTTTGCTCACCAGATGATAGAGTTTTGTCAGGACTGGCTCTCCCAAGGCTGTCAGTAGTTCTAATGGAATGTTGTCTACTCACGTGGCCTTCACATCGCGTATGTCATTGGATAGAGGAAGATTCAAAGTTTTGACACAGCTGCGCTGTTGTTTGTTTGTACCAACATGGCGAATACACCACAAGAGAAATGGTTTTGTGTTGTAATTTGCGCGAAGTCATTCCGATGTTCAACTGCAACGTGCATTTCGCTATCGATTCAGCAAGAAGGCGCATCTGCACGAGCAGATTTATGACTAGCATAAAAAAATTCTTGGAAGTTGAGTTGCATACGCAGAGGGAAGTTGGCTGGCCACGCACGTCTGATGAAAATGTCGAGCGTATCCAAGACGCGTTCACACGGAGTCCTCGGTAGCGCATAAGACGAGCAGGCCAGCCCTTCAACTTCCTCAAACAACGCTGTAGCGTATTCTGAAACGACGCATGCTTAGGAAGCCTTACAAGTTGCATTTACTGCAGCAATAGAGTCCCAGCGAACATAAAGAACGTGCAAATTTTGCATTTCAGTTCTCCTGGATATGACAGGGGATACGTTTTTTCGAAAGACTCATCTTTTTGGACGAATCGACGTTTCATCCATCGGGTAAAGTATACCATCATAATGTAAGAACTTGGGGGTCACAAAATCCTGGCATCGTCGTCGAACATGAAGGAGACTCACCGAAACTGAGAGTGTTTTGTGGCGTTTCTGTTCACAAAATTTATGGCCTTTTTTTTTTGCAGAAGGAACTGTGACAGGAATGTCATTCCTGCCATGCTGCAAACTTCACAAAGATTCCATTGTTTTTCATTTTTATGTATGACGACGCCTCGCCTTATTTCACCTTGAGGTGCGGCGTTATCTTAACACCACCGTCCCACAACGTTGGATTGGAAGAGTTGGACAATAAGATTTTGTTCATTGTTTTTGCCTTTCCAGGTCACTAGACCTCATACCTTGCGATTTTTTTCTGTAGTGGTACACAAAAGACAGATTCTTTGTCCCACATATGGCAGCTATTCTTCAAGAATTGATGAAGCTGTCGATTCAGTAAACAGTGACCTGTTGATTCGTGTGTGAATGAAATGGACTGCCATTTCGATGTTTCTCGAGCAAAACATAGTGCTCATGTTGACTGAATGGCGTCTGTGCGAACATAGAACTTTGAACCTTCTTCTATCCAGTAACATTAGCAATGTGTTTCTATCTTTTACATATTGAGTTGAATGAACAATTAAAATTTGTTCTTCCTTTTTGAATCACATTGTATTATCTTGTAATAACGAATTAACGAATCACAGTTGTAAAGAACACAACCATTATTTACATAATTGAATACATAATATACATTCTGTGGCAGTGTGCAAAATGAAAATAAAACAACATGAAGCGAATCATGCCGAATTACCACGAAACGCAGGCCGCCAGCTGGGAAAGGTTCATTTAAAATTAGTGAAGTTATGGAAATTTAACCATAAGAAAAGTTGCACAACTATTGTCACATAGCTGACAACATACTTCTGTGCCATAATGTAATGAAAACGGCCTTCATAACCTTTGAAAGAAAACACCAATTGAAATGAAGATTAGGATGAGATATTCTTAAAAGAGTAACAGCAGGCATTGCCCGCAAGTGGAACAGCGACCTTAAAGACAAAAATTGTGGTGCTGTTACCAGTCGCATAAAATTCGCATACCATCTCCTTTATTACCAACTCCGCTCGTCAAACGCAAACATCTCGACAAGCTTTCAGTATGCACCGGCCCCACCTTAAACGTATCTGGCTGTGTACAGCGTCAGCGTACTTGATCTTCTTACATATATCCCAAGCTCTGCTTTTATGCCTTCGTTTCATAGTCTGTCTAATCTTGTGCAGATCTCCAATCTTAGAAAATTTAGAAATTTCGTTTCTGCCGCTTGGATTCTGCTTTCTTACAAGCAACCCCTTGATTGCGAACTCACAAAAGGCCAATAATGTTAACGGCATTCGACGCTCCACGTGTTGTCTACCATGCATCCACAATATTGGCTGCTAATGGCAACAGGGAGCGGGATTGGAAGTATCCAATGGTAAGCGCAGCACGAGTCTACGGAGTGTAGCTGAACTGCTTAGTCTACGAGTAACTAACAACAGTATTATAGTGCTAGTGGTGTTGATACAATGCAGAGCAAAGGCAATAATAAAGAAAGCAAACATGGCATTGTAACTGCAGCAACGGTTGCCGAAGTTGACATTTCATCAGAAAGGAACCCAAGGAATTTCGCAGAGTCAGAAAGAAGTGGCAGCTGAAATATTAGCGTTTCTGCAAGGTGAGTCATTGGGGGCGTTGTGTCGTATATGCTTGACTGTGCGGACAATATTCGTGAGGAGTACAATGGTGCTGATGCGTGCTTACCAAGTGAAAGTGATACTGGAACAGGTATCGAGCCTTATAGTTCGTCATCGTTGTCGGACAGGGAGCCATAAATCCCATCTCCAATGAAACGTAACAAAGGACAATCGTTGTCCAAGGTGCGGGTATTAAACATAATTACGTACATGGAAGTTCATCCACAGCATAGTAGAAACATAATTATGAACAGATTTCGAATTAGTCCGCAGCAATATGACCGTATAGTGCATAAGAAAAACTACGGATATTCAAGGGAGGAGAAGGTGCACTTCTACATCTACATCTACATCTACATCCATACTCCCCAAGCCACCTCACGGTATGTGGCGGAGGGTACCTTGAGTACCTCTATCGGTTCTCCCTTCCATTCCATTCTCGTATTGTTCGTGGAAAGAAAGATTGTCCGTATTCCTCTGTGTGGGCTTTAATCTCTCTGATTTTATCCACATGGTCTCTTCGAGAGATATATGTAGGAGGGAGCAATCTACTGCTTGACTCCTCGGTGAAGGTATGTTCTCGAAACTTCAACAAAAGCCCGTACCGAGCTACTGAGCGTCTCTCTTGCAGAGTCTTCCACTGGAGTTTATCTATCATCTCCGTAACGCTTTCGCGATTACTAAATGATCCTGTAACGAAGCGCGCTTCCCTCCGTTAGATCTTCTCTATCTCTTCTACCAACCCTATGTGGTACGGATCCCACACCGGTGAGCAGTATTCAAGCAGTGGGCGAACAAGCGTACTATAATCTACTTCCTTTGTTTTCGGACTGCATTTCCTTAGGATTCTGCCAATGAATCTCAGTCTAGCATCTGCTTTACCGACGATTAATTTTATATGGTCATTCCATTTTAAATCACTCCTAATGCCTACTCCCAGATAATTTGTGGAGTTAAGTGCTTCCAGTTGCTGACCTGCTTTATTGTAGCTAAATGATAAAGGATCTTTCTTTCTATGTATTTATTGTTACAAAAACTGGTGTTTGCGCGTGTCAAGGATGTTCGATACAATTTACGGAATATGCATGATAGTGACCTATTATGTTACGCACATGAAACTGCGGGCGAAATAGATTATAGTGATTTCGATGTAAGCCGTGGATGGTTGCATAACTTCAAACAGTGCTACGGAATTGGAAGACGTAAGATAACGAAATTTCCAACAATGTGTCACCTTGACGATGCACAGCAAACTGCGGGATCAACGAGAAAATTTGTAGAAGAGGGAGATAAACTTATCCCGTCGTTCAGTAAGGAATTTGTTTTTAACTCCGAACAGTCGGAATTTGAAGAGGACTCGCATATCAAAGGAACCCTGGGAATTAGAGGTACCAAGAGAGTTGTATTAAGATCAAGCAATATCAATGTCTTAATGCATTGTTACACAATTATTCCGACTATTAATCTGAGCGGAAAGTTATTTATTGTGCTGCGAGAAGTTGGAGGTGCTCTACTCCCTACGATTCTTTCTCGTGTGCGTGATCTTGCATGGTCAGTGGGAAATATTTACGTCACAGCAAGCAAGAGTGGGAAAGTAGGCGGAAGAGAACTACAACTGTGGTATGAGCACTGCTTTTGGCCAATAGCTGCTCAAAATAACTTGCTTTTGCTTGATTCCTGGGTTGCGTATAAAAATCATACTCCTTTAGAGCAAACTATCCCTCCTGAAAAGCGTGTTACATAACAGTTCATACCACCTGGAACCACTGGAAAAATTCAGCCTCATGTTTGTTCTTTCCGTGGCTATAAAACATAGTCACACTATTCTGCAGCTACGCTTTAAAGGATATCCTCTGTCACGATAAGTTCCACGACAGACTATTTCGTATTCGGTTGCATGCCATCACAGTTTATCAGTTATCATCACCCCGTTACACCAATATGATTACGTATGCACTCTTTGAGAGTGGATACGTTTCTGAACGACTTGCATGGTTTGTAACTCCCAAGGAGTTCGCCTCCGATCTTGATGACGCGAACCTTTGTGATCACTGTGGCGCATTTTCTATTCGGTGTTCATGGTGCAAGTTAATGGTTTGTTTTTAATATTTCTTGAATGTCGAAGATGTGTGTTTTGTGAAGTGTAATACAAACATCCCATAGAAGATTGATCTTTGCACCCCCTGGACACTCATTTTCTGTCGCCCTCCTGATGGTCTTTAGCAGCTAATATTTTTCCTGTCATAATTGTTACACAAAATTTCTAAATGATTCTTATTTGCGACCTCGTACTCATGATATTCCCTATTAGCCATAACTCCATTAGTAATTCTATTTCCACCATTGTCAATGGATATAAATAGTACCCAGTTACTGTTGACTGATGTAAATGCAGTGTTAGAATTTAGTCTTGAGTGTGTTAGTAGAGCTGCCAATATTGTACTAGTTTTTCATTGTTATTATTATTATTATTATCATTATTATTACTATCATTATTATTTTATTGGTAGTAATAGTAGTAGTTGTAGTAATAGTTGTTGTTGTTGTCGTAAGAGTAGTAGTAGTAGTAGTATATTTAACACTACCGAGACTGTAATGCTGCTTCTATGTTATGCTAACGGTACTTGAAACGTCAAGGAGTCTTGGTTACATGTAGCAGAGAGACTGAAAACCCTGATTTTAGCAGGTAAAATAAATGTTTCAATAAAAACAAACGTCACTGCGGCTTCTGAAGTCTTCATGGAGCTGGTTTCATAGTGCGTGAATTGCAGTTCCTTCCACAAACTGTAACAGCGCCAAGACTGCTTAAAAGCTCTCGAACACCCCCTGTATCAGCCATATCTGTCTCAAACCGACTTGTTTTTCTTTTGGACACGGAACTGCAGGAGTTTCATTGGTTTTAGTTTGGAGTGCAGATCGAAGACTTGCTATCAAAGTGGGAACGCATATGTACAGCCGTACGGTTGGGTCTGCCATTTTAAAAACTTTTACCAAAATCTGGAGTAGTTTTAAAGCAAGCTTTGTTATTTCTTATAAATCTAGTGACTTGGGAAGGAATGTGGAGTCACCCTGTTGAGTAATTTTATGTTGGTCGCTGCTTTCAGTATCAGAATTTTTCAAAATTTTGCAAAATATTTCTTAAATCAGAAATATTGTGAAACATATTTACTCTTCTTTGTCTGTGAAGGAGACGATAAAATATTCTCTTATTAAAGTGATTACCTGTCAAAAGACTGAACAAACACCTTTTGAAGCGGGGACCGCTGCAGATAGTCGGTAAGGCTCTGGAAGATACCGACAGGGATGTGGAGCCACACCAACTCTATTGCCGTGGCCACCTGCTCTAGATTCCTCGGTTGTGGATCACTGGCGCGAACAGCCCTATTGAAGTGGTCACACAGATTCTCGAACGTGTTTGGTGGCCAGGAGAGTGTTCTTCGAACCATGCAAGCACACTGCGAGCTGCGTGACATGTTGCATTATCCTGTTGGTACATGTCATCGTGCCGAGGAAAAACATATTGCACGCAGTGATGGTCATGATCCCCAAGGCCAAATACATGCCTGTGTTGATCATTTATGCTTTCCGGAATGTAGAGATCACAGCTCTTTTAAGTTCTGATTCTAATGCTGGAACCCTATCTCTTCTAAATCGACTCCTGTTTCTTCTACTGTCTCATCAGACAAATCTTCCCCTCATAGAGGCCTTCAGTGTACTGTTTCCACCTGTCCGCTCTCTCCTCTGCGTTTATCAGTGGATTTTCAGTTGCACTCTTAATGTAGCCACCCTTGCCTTAATTTAACCGAAGGTTGTTTTGATTCGAAAACTAAAAGAAAGAATGGAAGTCTCAGTCTTCGTAATCCGGTCAAAATCTGCGGTCTGGCGTTCCCAGCTGCCGCAAGCTGTGCCGCCTACGCCGGAATCGCTGGAAATCATGGAAGTTTGGATTGCGACAACCGCGTAGAACTCGCGGTGTGTAAACTAAGACGTAGGCCGTTGCCGTGACCAGAACGCCACACTGCCTCTTAAGTGACGTAATTCCACCGTCTGCATAAGTTCCTGTCAATTTTTCTGTCACGATTAATTCTTATAAATATGTTCTTTGTAAAACTATCACAAATCAGTGAAAACACTGAGGTAATTGCTTGCACAACATGGAATTTCCTCCATTCCAACTATTCGCAGAAACACCTCACAACACACTGACACGTTTCAATTGGAGACCACTGCGCAACACATTGAGGTGACAAAAGTCATGGAATTGCGATACAGATGGCTGTAGTGTCGGGTACACGAGATATGAAATGGCAGTGGATTGGCGGAGCTGTTATTTGTAATCAGGTGATTCACGTGAAAAGGTTTTCGACGCAGTTATGGTCGCGCGACAGGAAGTAACAGACTATGAACGTGAAATGGTAGTTGGAGCTACATGCATGAAACATTCCATTTCGGAAATAGTTAGCGAATTCAGTATTCCAAGATTCACAGTGTCAAGAGTGTGCCGAGAATACCAAATTTCAGGTATTACCTTTCCCCACGGACAACGCAGTTGCTGACCTCCCTCACTTAACGACTGAGAGCAGCGGCGTTTGCGTACAGCTGTCTGTGCGAACAGAGAAGCAACACTGTGTGAAATAACCGCAGAAATCAATGTGGGACGTACGACGAGCGTATCCGTTGTGAACGTGCGACGAAATTTGGCGTTAATTGTTGCTTCATTGATTTGGGGGAAGGGACCAAGGGCGTTTGATGATGATGTTTGGTTTGTGGGGCGCTCAACTGCGTGGTTATCAGCGCCCGTACAATTACCCAATCTTTGCTCAGTCCAATTTTGCCACTTTCCTGGATGATGATGAAATGATGAGGACAACACAAACACCCAGTCATCTCGAGGCAGGTGAAAATCCCTGACCTCGCCGGGAAAAAGGGACCAAGGGCGTTAATGGGCTGTGGTAGCAGACGAAAGACACCAGTGCTCTTGGTAACAACACAACAGCAGGGATGTGGAGCCACACCAACTCTATTGCCGTGGCTACCTGCTCTAGATTCCTCGGTTGTGGATCACTGGTGCGAACAGCCCTATTGAAGTGGTCACACAGATTCTCGAACGTGTTTAAATCCGGGAGTTTGGTGGCCAGGAGAGTGTTCTTCGAACCATGCAAGCACACTGCGAGCTGCGTGACGCTTTGCATTATTTACCCTTATGGTACATGTCATCGTGCCGAGGAAAGACAAATTGCATGCAGGGGTGGTCAAGGTCCCCAAGGTTAAATGCATGGTTGTGTTGATCAATTATGCCTTCCAGAATGTGGAAATCAGCCAGGAAATACCATGAAATCAATTCCCAGACCATAATGCAAGCAGGGTATTTGCTTTCAGACGTTTCACCTCCTACTCGGCAACAGCCGAGCCGTCTGTCGGTGGAACATAAAACGTGTTTTCGTCTGAAAAAGCCCTCTGTCGCCACTCAGTGGACCTCTAGTTAGGTATTGGCGTGCAAATTCCAGCCTATGTCGCCGATGAACAGCAGTCAGCATGGGTGCCTGCTGCGGAGGCCCATACGCATCAACGTTCCCTCAACGGTCGTTGAGGAAACACTGTTGATAGTCCCTTGGTTCATCTACGCCGTCAGTTGTTCCACTGTTGCACGACTATTCCCCCGTTCACGTCACCACAGCCATCGTTCACCCCTGTTACCTATGGGCCGTGGTGCACCACAGATGCCTCGGCATAGGTTTTGCATAGCTCTATTTTATCATACTGTAACCACAGCGGTACGCGAACAGTTTACAAACTTAGCCGTTTCGGAAACGCTTGCACCGTTGGCTCGAAATCCAATGATCGTGTCGTTTCGGACGTCAAATACGTCACACAGGTTCCGCATTACAACAACTGTTGCACTCTTTTCCGCATCCCCCTGACACGCTTTACACAATGAAGCGGCAAAGAAACTGGTACAGACATGCTATTCAAATACAGAGATATGTAAAGATGCAGAATACGGTGCTGCAATCGGCAACGCCTACATAAGACGACAAGTGTCTGGCGCAGTTGTTAGATCGGTTACTGCTGCTACAATGGCAGGTTATCAAGATGTAAGCGAATTTGAACGTTATGTTATAGGCGGCACACAAGCGATGGGACACAGCGTCAGCCAAGTAGCGTTGAAATGTGGATTTTCCCGTACGACCATTTCAAGAATGTGCCGTAAATATCAGGAATCCGGTAAAACATCAGATCTCCGACATAGCTGCGGGCGGAAAAAGATCCTGCAAGAACCGGACGAACGACGACTGAAGAGAAGCGTTCAGCGTGACAGATGTGCAACCCTTCCGCAATTTGCTGCAGATTTAAATGTTGGGCCGTCGCAAGTGTCAGCGTGCGAACCTTTCAATGAAACATCATTGATATGCGCTTTCGGAGCCGAAGGCCCACTCGTGTACCCTTGATGACTGCACGACACAAAGCTTTGCACCTCGCCTGAGCACGTCAACACCGACACTGGACTGTTGATGACTAGAAACATGTTGCCTGGTCGGACGACTCTCGTTTCAAATTGCATCGAGCGGATGGACGTGTTCTGGTTCAAATGGGTCAAATGGCTCTGAGCACTATGGGACTTAACTTCTGAGGTCATCAGTCCCCTAGAACTTAGAACTACTTAAACCTAAATAACCTAAGGACATCACACACATTCATGCCCGAGGCAGGATTCGAACCTGCGACAGTAGCGGTCGAGTGGTTCAGGACTGTAGCGCCTAGAACCGCTCGGCCACCCTGGCCGGCCGGACGTGTTCTGGTCTGGAGGCAACCTCATGAATCCTTGGACCCTCCATGTCAGCAGGAGACTGTTCAAGATGGTGGAGGCTCTGTAATAGTGTGAGGCGTGTGCAGTTGGAGTGATACGTCTAGATACCACTCTGACAGGTGACACGTATGTAAGCATCCTGCCTGATCACCTGCATCCATTCACGTCCATTATGCATTCCGACGGACTTGGGAAATTCCAGCAGGACAATGCGACACTCCACACGTCCAGGATTGCTGCAGAGTGGCTCCAGGAACACTCTTCTGAGCTTAAGACCTTCCGCTGGCCATCAAACTCCCCAGACATGAACCTTGTTCAGCAAATGTGGGATGCCTTGCAACGTGCTGTTCAGAAGAGATTTCCACTCCCCTCGTACTATTACGGATTTATGGACAGTCCTGCAGGATTCAGGGATGTCAGCTGCTTCCAGCACTACTTCAGACATTAATCGAGTCCATACCACGTCCTGTTGTGGAACTTCTGCTCGCGGGGGCCCTACACGAAATTAGGCAGGTGTGCCAATTTCTTTGGCTCTTCAGTGTATATCTTCCACTGCTATTGCTGCCACGTGCGTCTGTGAGTGGTTATTACACGTTCAGTTCGAACATAGGCGGTGGTCACATGAATGTGACTGGACCCTGCTAGTCTTCACGACAGTGTGCATACTGTAGTTAGCGTAATCTTCTCTTCGCAGTTGTCGCTTTGAACAATTACTGCGAGCTACTTTGTTATTATGCCATGTACGCTATCTATTTTTTTGTTTTGTTTTTTAGGCTCATCAACCATCTTACTTGTCTAATGCTGTCCGCCTCTCATGTGCCAGCCTCTAAATCTCAGAGTAGCATTTGCAACCTACTTCCACAATTATTTGCTAGCTGCATTCCAGTCTTCCTCTACAGTTTTTACCGTCTACAGCTCCCTCTAGTACCATGGACGTTATTCTCTTATACCTTAACAGATGTCCTATCATCCTACACCTTCTTCTTGTCAGTGTTTTCCATATATTCCTTTCGTTTCCGAGTCTGCGCAAAACCGCCTCATCCCTTATCTTATCAGTCCACCAAAAAATGTTCAGATGTGTGTGAATTTCTAAGGGACCAAACTGCTTAGGTTATCGGTCCCTAGACTTACACATTACTTAATCTAACTTAATCTAACTCACACCCATGCCCGAAGGAGGACTCGAACCTCCGGCGGCAGGGGCCACTCCGCGCGGCATCAGTAAACCTAATTTTCAAAAGTCGTCTGTAGCACCACATCTCAAATGCTTCGATTCTCTTCTGTTCTGATTTTCCCACAGTCCATGTTTCACTACCATACAGTGCTATGCTCCAAACGTACATTCTCAGAAATTTCTTCTTCAGATTAAGGCCTGTTTGATACTAGTAGACTTCTCTCGGCCAGAAATACCCTTTTTGCCAATGCAAGTCTGCTTTTGATGTCCTTCTTGCTCCGTCCGTCATTGGTGATTTTGCTGCCTAGGTAACAGAATTCCTTAACGTCATCTACTACGTGACCATCAATCCTTGATGTTAAGTTTCTCGCTGCTACCTCTCATTATTTTGATCTTTCTTCGATTTACTTTCAGTCTATATACTGTACTCATTACAGTATTCATTCCATTCAACAGAACCTGTAATTCTTCTTCACTTTCATTGAGGATAGCATTGTCATCAGCGAATCGTATCATTGATATCCTTTCATCTTGAATTTTAATTCCACTCTTAAGCCTTTCTTTTATTTCCGTCATTGCTTTTTCAATTTATAGATTGAGCAGTATTGGCGAAAGACTGCATCCCTGTCTTACACCCTTTTTAATCGCAGCACTTCGATCTTGTCTTCCACTCTAATTATTCCCCCTTGGTTCTTGTACATATTTATATTAGCCGCCATTCCCCATAGCTTACCCTTATTTTTCTCAGAATTTCGACAACGTGCACAATTTGACTTGTCCAGGTCGATAAATCCTATGAACATGTCTCGATTTTTTTTCAGTCTTGCTTCCATTAACAACCGCAACGTCAGAATTGCCTCTCTGGTGCCTTTACCTATCCGAAAGCCAAACTGATCGTCATCTAACACATCCTCAACTTTATTTTCTTCCTTCTGTAAATTATTCTTCTCAGCAACTTGGATGCGTGAGCTATTAAGCTGATGTTCGCACTTGTCATGTCTTGCAGTCCGGAAATGTGTGGATGATATTTTTCCGAAAGTCGGATGGTATATCGCCGACTCATATATCCTACAAACCAACGTGAATAGCCGTTTTACTACCACTTCCCTCAATGATTTTAGAAATTCTGATGGAATGTTATCTGTCTCTTCTGCCTCATTTAATATTAAGTCTTCCATAGCTCTTTTAAGTTCTGATTCTAATGCTGGAACGCTATCTCTTCTAAATCAACTCCTGTTTCTTCTCCTGTCTCATCAGACAAATCTTCCTCCTCACAGAGGCCTTCAGTATACTGTTCTCATCTCTCCGCTCTCTCCTTTGCGTTTAACAGTGGATTTTCAGTTGCACTCGTAATGTAGCCACCCTTGCCTTTCATTTAACCGAAGGTTGTTTTGATTCGAAAACTGAAAGGAAGAATGGAAGTCTCAGTCTTCGTAACCCGGTCAAAATCTGAGGTCTGGCGTTCCCTGCTGCCGCAAGCTGTGCCGCCTCAGCCGGAATCACTGGAAATCATGGAAGTTTGGATTGCGACAACCGCGTAGAACTCGCGGTGTGTAAACTAAGACGTAGGCCGTTGCCGTGACCAGAACGCCACACTGCCTCTTAAGTGACGTAATTCCACCGTCTGCATAAGTTCCTGTCAATTTTTCTGTCACGATTAATTCTTATAAATATGTTCTTTGTAAAACTATCACAAATCAGTGAAAACACTGAGGTAATTGCTTGCACAACATGGAATTTCCTCCATTCCAACTATTCGGAGAAACACCTCACAACACACTGACACGTTTCAATTGGAGACCACTGCGCAACACATTGAGGTGACAAAAGTCATGGAATTGCGATACAGATGGCTGTAGTGTCGGGTACACGAGATATGAAATGGCAGTGGATTGGCGGAGCTGTTATTTGTAATCAGGTGATTCACGTGAAAAGGTTTTCGACGCAGTTATGGTCGCGCGACAGGAAGTAACAGACTATGAACGTGAAATGGTAGTTGGAGCTACATGCATGAAACATTCCATTTCGGAAATAGTTAGCGAATTCAGTATTCCAAGATTCACAGTGTCAAGAGTGTGCCGAGAATACCAAATTTCAGGTATTACCTTTCCCCACGGACAACGCAGTTGCTGACCTCCCTCACTTAACGACTGAGAGCAGCGGCGTTTGCGTACAGCTGTCTGTGCGAACAGAGAAGCAACACTGTGTGAAATAACCGCAGAAATCAATGTGGGACGTACGACGAGCGTATCCGTTGTGAACGTGCGACGAAATTTGGCGTTAATTGTTGCTTCATTGATTTGGGGGAAGGGACCAAGGGCGTTTGATGATGATGTTTGGTTTGTGGGGCGCTCAACTGCGTGGTTATCAGCGCCCGTACAATTACCCAATCTTTGCTCAGTCCAATTTTGCCACTTTCCTGGATGATGATGAAATGATGAGGACAACACAAACACCCAGTCATCTCGAGGCAGGTGAAAATCCCTGACCTCGCCGGGAAAAAGGGACCAAGGGCGTTAATGGGCTGTGGTAGCAGACGAAAGACACCAGTGCTCTTGGTAACAACACAACAGCAGGGATGTGGAGCCACACCAACTCTATTGCCGTGGCTACCTGCTCTAGATTCCTCGGTTGTGGATCACTGGTGCGAACAGCCCTATTGAAGTGGTCACACAGATTCTCGAACGTGTTTAAATCCGGGAGTTTGGTGGCCAGGAGAGTGTTCTTCGAACCATGCAAGCACACTGCGAGCTGCGTGACGCTTTGCATTATTTACCCTTATGGTACATGTCATCGTGCCGAGGAAAGACAAATTGCATGCAGGGGTGGTCAAGGTCCCCAAGGTTAAATGCATGGTTGTGTTGATCAATTATGCCTTCCAGAATGTGGAAATCAGCCAGGAAATACCATGAAATCAATTCCCAGACCATAATGCAAGCAGGGTATTTGCTTTCAGACGTTTCACCTCCTACTCGGCAACAGCCGAGCCGTCTGTCGGTGGAACATAAAACGTGTTTTCGTCTGAAAAAGCCCTCTGTCGCCACTCAGTGGACCTCTAGTTAGGTATTGGCGTGCAAATTCCAGCCTATGTCGCCGATGAACAGCAGTCAGCATGGGTGCCTGCTGCGGAGGCCCATACGCATCAACGTTCCCTCAACGGTCGTTGAGGAAACACTGTTGATAGTCCCTTGGTTCATCTACGCCGTCAGTTGTTCCACTGTTGCACGACTATTCCCCCGTTCACGTCACCACAGCCATCGTTCACCCCTGTTACCTATGGGCCGTGGTGCACCACAGATGCCTCGGCATAGGTTTTGCATAGCTCTATTTTATCATACTGTAACCACAGCGGTACGCGAACAGTTTACAAACTTAGCCGTTTCGGAAACGCTTGCACCGTTGGCTCGAAATCCAATGATCGTGTCGTTTCGGACGTCAAATACGTCACACAGGTTCCGCATTACAACAACTGTTGCACTCTTTTCCGCATCCCCCTGACACGCTTTACACAATGAAGCGGCAAAGAAACTGGTACAGACATGCTATTCAAATACAGAGATATGTAAAGATGCAGAATACGGTGCTGCAATCGGCAACGCCTACATAAGACGACAAGTGTCTGGCGCAGTTGTTAGATCGGTTACTGCTGCTACAATGGCAGGTTATCAAGATGTAAGCGAATTTGAACGTTATGTTATAGGCGGCACACAAGCGATGGGACACAGCGTCAGCCAAGTAGCGTTGAAATGTGGATTTTCCCGTACGACCATTTCAAGAATGTGCCGTAAATATCAGGAATCCGGTAAAACATCAGATCTCCGACATAGCTGCGGGCGGAAAAAGATCCTGCAAGAACCGGACGAACGACGACTGAAGAGAAGCGTTCAGCGTGACAGATGTGCAACCCTTCCGCAATTTGCTGCAGATTTAAATGTTGGGCCGTCGCAAGTGTCAGCGTGCGAACCTTTCAATGAAACATCATTGATATGCGCTTTCGGAGCCGAAGGCCCACTCGTGTACCCTTGATGACTGCACGACACAAAGCTTTGCACCTCGCCTGAGCACGTCAACACCGACACTGGACTGTTGATGACTAGAAACATGTTGCCTGGTCGGACGACTCTCGTTTCAAATTGCATCGAGCGGATGGACGTGTTCTGGTTCAAATGGGTCAAATGGCTCTGAGCACTATGGGACTTAACTTCTGAGGTCATCAGTCCCCTAGAACTTAGAACTACTTAAACCTAAATAACCTAAGGACATCACACACATTCATGCCCGAGGCAGGATTCGAACCTGCGACAGTAGCGGTCGAGTGGTTCAGGACTGTAGCGCCTAGAACCGCTCGGCCACCCTGGCCGGCCGGACGTGTTCTGGTCTGGAGGCAACCTCATGAATCCTTGGACCCTCCATGTCAGCAGGAGACTGTTCAAGATGGTGGAGGCTCTGTAATAGTGTGAGGCGTGTGCAGTTGGAGTGATACGTCTAGATACCACTCTGACAGGTGACACGTATGTAAGCATCCTGCCTGATCACCTGCATCCATTCACGTCCATTATGCATTCCGACGGACTTGGGAAATTCCAGCAGGACAATGCGACACTCCACACGTCCAGGATTGCTGCAGAGTGGCTCCAGGAACACTCTTCTGAGCTTAAGACCTTCCGCTGGCCATCAAACTCCCCAGTCATGAACCTTGTTCAGCAAATGTGGGATGCCTTGCAACGTGCTGTTCAGAAGAGATTTCCACTCCCCTCGTACTATTACGGATTTATGGACAGTCCTGCAGGATTCAGGGATGTCAGCTGCCTCCAGCACTACTTCAGACATTAATCGAGTCCATACCACGTCCTGTTGTGGCACTTCTGCTCGCGGGGGCCCTACACGATATTAGGCAGGTGTGCCAATTTCTTTGGCCCTTCAGTGTATATCTTCCACTGCTATTGCTGCCACGTGCGTCTGTGAGTGGTTATTACGCGTTCAAATCGAACATAGGCGGTGGTCACATGAACGTGACTGGACCTTGTTAGTCTTCACGACATTGTGCATACTGTAGTTAGCGTAATCTTCTGTTCGCAGTTGTCGCTTTGAACAATTACTGCGAGCTACTTTGTTATTATGCCATGTACGCTATCTATTTTTTTGTTTTGTTTTTTAGGCTCATCAACCATCTTACTTGTCTAATGCTGTCCGCCTCTCATGTGCCAGCCTCTAAATCTCAGAGTAGCATTTGCAACCTACTTCCACAATTATTTGCTAGCTGCATTCCAGTCTTCCTCTACAGTTTTTACCGTCTACAGCTCCCTCTAGTACCATGGACGTTATTCTCTTATACCTTAACAGATGTCCTATCATCCTACACCTTCTTCTTGTCAGTGTTTTCCATATATTCCTTTCGTTTCCGAGTCTGCGCAAAACCGCCTCATCCCTTATCTTATCAGTCCACCAAAAAATGTTCAGATGTGTGTGAATTTCTAAGGGACCAAACTGCTTAGGTTATCGGTCCCTAGACTTACACATTACTTAATCTAACTTAATCTAACTCACACCCATGCCCGAAGGAGGACTCGAACCTCCGGCGGCAGGGGCCACTCCGCGCGGCATCAGTAAACCTAATTTTCAAAAGTCGTCTGTAGCACCACATCTCAAATGCTTCGATTCTCTTCTGTTCTGATTTTCCCACAGTCCATGTTTCACTACCATACAGTGCTATGCTCCAAACGTACATTCTCAGAAATTTCTTCTTCAGATTAAGGCCTGTTTGATACTAGTAGACTTCTCTCGGCCAGAAATACCCTTTTTGCCAATGCAAGTCTGCTTTTGATGTCCTTCTTGCTCCGTCCGTCATTGGTGATTTTGCTGCCTAGGTAACAGAATTCCTTAACGTCATCTACTACGTGACCATCAATCCTTGATGTTAAGTTTCTCGCTGCTACCTCTCATTATTTTGATCTTTCTTCGATTTACTTTCAGTCTATATACTGTACTCATTACAGTATTCATTCCATTCAACAGAACCTGTAATTCTTCTTCACTTTCATTGAGGATAGCATTGTCATCAGCGAATCGTATCATTGATATCCTTTCATCTTGAATTTTAATTCCACTCTTAAGCCTTTCTTTTATTTCCGTCATTGCTTTTTCAATTTATAGATTGAGCAGTATTGGCGAAAGACTGCATCCCTGTCTTACACCCTTTTTAATCGCAGCACTTCGATCTTGTCTTCCACTCTAATTATTCCCCCTTGGTTCTTGTACATATTTATATTAGCCGCCATTCCCCATAGCTTACCCTTATTTTTCTCAGAATTTCGACAACGTGCACAATTTGACTTGTCCAGGTCGATAAATCCTATGAACATGTCTCGATTTTTTTTCAGTCTTGCTTCCATTAACAACCGCAACGTCAGAATTGCCTCTCTGGTGCCTTTACCTATCCGAAAGCCAAACTGATCGTCATCTAACACATCCTCAACTTTATTTTCTTCCTTCTGTAAATTATTCTTCTCAGCAACTTGGATGCGTGAGCTATTAAGCTGATGTTCGCACTTGTCATGTCTTGCAGTCCGGAAATGTGTGGATGATATTTTTCCGAAAGTCGGATGGTATATCGCCGACTCATATATCCTACAAACCAACGTGAATAGCCGTTTTACTACCACTTCCCTCAATGATTTTAGAAATTCTGATGGAATGTTATCTGTCTCTTCTGCCTCATTTAATATTAAGTCTTCCATAGCTCTTTTAAGTTCTGATTCTAATGCTGGAACGCTATCTCTTCTAAATCAACTCCTGTTTCTTCTCCTGTCTCATCAGACAAATCTTCCTCCTCACAGAGGCCTTCAGTATACTGTTCTCATCTCTCCGCTCTCTCCTTTGCGTTTAACAGTGGATTTTCAGTTGCACTCGTAATGTAGCCACCCTTGCCTTTCATTTAACCGAAGGTTGTTTTGATTCGAAAACTGAAAAAAAGAATGGAAGTCTCAGTCTTCGTAACCCGGTCAAAATCTGAGGTCTGGCGTTCCCAGCTGCCGCAAGCTGTGCCGCCTCCGCCGGAATCACGGGAAATCATGGAAGTTAGGATTGCGACAACCGCGTAGAACTCGCGGTGTGTAAACTAAGACGTAGGCCGTTGCCGTGACCAGAACGCCACACTGCCTCTTAAGTGACGTAATTCCACCATCTGCATAAGTTCCTGTGAATTTTTCTGTCACAATTAATTCTTATAAATATGTTGTTTGTAAAACTATCACAAATCAGTGAAAACACTGAGGTAATTGCTTGCACAACATGGAATTTCCTCCATTCCAACTATTCGGAGAAACACCTCACAACACACTGACACGTTTCAATTAGAGACCACTGCGTAACACATTGAGGTGACAAAAGTCATGGAATTGCGATACAGATGGCTGTAGTGTCGGGGACACGAGATATGAAATGACAGTGCATTGGCGGAGCTGTTATTTGTAATCAGGTGATTCGCGTGAAAAGGTTTTCGACGCAGTTATGGCCGCACGACGGGAATTAACAGACTATGAACGTGAAAGGGCAGTAGGAGTTAGGCGCATGAGACATTCCATTTCGAAAATAACGAATTCAATATTCCAAGTTTCACAGTGTCAAGTATGTTCAGAGAATACCAAATTTCAGACATTACCTTTTACCACGGATAACGCAGTTGCCGACGGTCCTCACTTAACGACCGAGAGCAGCGGCGTTTGCGTAGAGCTGTCAGTGCCAACAGACAAGCAACACTGCGTGAAATTAACGCAGAAATCAATCGGGTACGTACGACGAACGTATCCATTGTGAACGTGCGGCGAAATTTGGCGTTAATTGTTGCTTCATTGATTTGGGGGAAGAGATCAAAGGCGTTAATGGGCTGTGGTAGCAGAACTGAACTCGTGAGCACATCGCTTGGACCCTGGACGAGTGGCAAACCGTGGCCTGATCCGATGTTTCCGATTGCAGTTGGTAAGAGCTGACGGTAGGATTCGACTGTGGAGCAGACTCCACGAAGCCGTGGACTCAAATCGTCGACTAGGCATAGTGGAAGTTGGTGGTGGCTCCATAATGGTGCGGACCGTGTTTACTTGGAATGGACTGGGTTCTCTGGTCTAACCGAACCGATCGTTGACTAGATATGGTTATGTTAGGCTACTGGAGACCATTTGCAGCCATACATGGACTCCATGTTCGCAAACAACGATGACAAGTACCGGGCCACAACTATTCACGATCGGTTTCGTACAATTTTTGGACAATTCGAAAGAATGATCTGGCCACCCAGGTCGCCCGACATGGATCCCATCAAACTTCTGTGGGACGTAATCAAGAGATCATTTCGGGCACAAAATCCTGTACCAGAAACACTTTCGCCATTATGGACGGCTGTAGAGGCAGCATGGCTCTGTAATTCTGCAGTGGACTTCCAAAGACTTGTTTAAGTTATATTTTGACTAAAGTTCAGTCTTGATCACTCATGTATGTTTTAATGATATAGGTAACCGGTTTCGGTTCTTTCTACAGAACCATCATCAGACCCATGGCTCCCTTAGGATGGTAGGCGGAGCTCTCCTCGCTGCTACGCAGTCAACTCATGGGTCTGATGATGATTCTGTAGAAAGAACCGAAACCGGTTACCTATATCATTAAAACATACATGAGTGATCAAGACTGAACTTTAGTCAAAATATAACAATTAATTGATCACTGCTTTCCAAAAATGTTTACCAAACTTGTTTAAGTCCATGCCACGTCGATTTGCTGCACTACGCGGGAAAAAAGAAGTCCGACACGATGTTAGGAAATATTCCATGATTTCTGTCACCTCCGTGTAGAGAGAACACCTCCTGTCGGCCTGATGACAGACTTCACACCGGAAGTGTTGAGCAGCCATGATAATCCACCACGAATGCTGAACCAGCGGCCTCAACTCTTTTTAGGGAATGTCCAAAGCTGGGATGCTCATCTTGGTTGAGGAAGACCTGCAGGGGATCGATTATTGGTGCAAGGATTGTAAATTGGCCCAGTGTACAAGCAAATTAACGTAATGTACATAAATAGCGGGAAGATACGTTAATTGTATGACTACACGATTGCAGAACAATTACTGGAAGCAGTCGTATCCAGTAAACGTTTGGGAGTATGTGCACGGAGCCTTTTAAGAGGGACGACCACATAATTGTAATCGTTGGAAAGGCAGATGCCAGACTGCGATTCATTGGAAGACTCCTCAGGAAGACTAGGTCACCCACGGATGAAGTATCAGACAAAACCGTCGTTCCGTCGATACTTGAGTATTGCTCGTCGATGTGAGACACTTACCAGGTAGAATTTATAAGTGAAATAGAGAAGATCCCAAGCAGAGCAGCCCGTTTCTTCAAAGGCTCGTTTAGCAAGCCCAAAAGTATCACGGACATACTTACCCAACTCCAATGGCAGAGCTGTAAGACAGGCGTTGTGTATGAGTTCCGAGAGCGTACTTTCCTAAAAGAGTTAACAAGTTTATTGCTTCCTCCTACATATATTTTGCGAAAAAACCAATCAGATAAAATCAGAGAGACCCAAGCTCATACGGATTCTTACCGACAATCTTTCTTCTTGCGCACTGTCCGTAAGTGGAACAGAAAGGGGGAAAGACAATGGTACACAAAGTACCCTCCACCACCCACCATAAGGTGGCTTGTTGAGTATAAATGTAGATGTATATGTGGAGGTCAGATGACGTGAGAGAGCCGTCGAAGCACCGTCATGTGCTTAGACTGTTACCCAAACCAATATGATACAGTTCAGAACATTGCTTTGCTGGAGGTGCAAATCGCCTGCGCTGTACTGTAGGGGAAGAAACTGATGAACATGATCTGACTGTAGGTTTCTATATCATCCGCCGATGAGAGACGTTGGCAGGTGTATCAGGGGCTCCATTTCTTCCCAGGTAAACATTTCACAGGCTGTACCTTCATCACCTGTCTGGTGATGCGGTTGGACAATCACTCTCTGCTAACACCTTTCTCAAGTGTAGGAACAGTTTCTTTCAGAGTTATTATGTAAAATCCCACTCAGCACCGAACAGAACGAGAAACGGAATCTACGTCCACTCAACGCGAAGACACGTTTAGGCGTGCTGGACCCGCTCCTCCCCGCGCTCAAATAAAACAAAACTAATTATCTTTAATCGAAATATCCACGGGTGTGCTGCCGGTCTATAGTGTCCAACGGGCAACCGATTATCAAATACGCCGGGAGAAACTCAAGAATCTAATTATCTTTATTTTTCATGGCTCCCCTGCGGTTTCCTTCCCTTTATCCTTTCTCACCCCCCCCCCCATAGCTCTAGATTAGTAGTACTGGGAGTGGGATGAGATAAGGGCCAAAACTTGAAGTAGTGATTTGTTTTGTTTGTTTGTCTTTTTTTACTTAGGGTAAAAGTGGCGGTGGCAATTTTCCTTCCTTGTTTTAATTCCTTTTCTACTCCACAAGGTACTCAAATAAATAAATAAATAAATAAAACTAAAAAAATAAAGATCGACACAAAGAACCGGTCATTGATATTTACTTTTTGCGAAATTTATTGACTGAGTGTGAATTTCTTGACATCAGCTGTATTAAGAATAGATCTACTCTGAATAATGACATAAAAATTTATGTCAGATCAGGACTCGAACTCGCATTCCTCACTTATAGCGAGAGATCGCCTTAACCACTTTGGTTATCCGTGCACGCTTACCGGACTGACGGAAACTTCCATAAGTCACATTGTCAGTCTCCTAAATTCATCACATAATGCTCGCAACATTATCTGGAATCCCGTAACGGGCAGAATGAGACACGAGCAATCGAGACCAGTGTCGTTATTGTCGTGTGCCTTTCTCGGCTTGTAGTACTTATATGCATGTCTGTAAGAACTGGCACTGTTGGCAGTCCACAACTGTACGAAGTATTTCAAATTAATTTTCTCATCACGAATTCCTTGCCATGACCTGTATTAGGTATAGAAGTACTATCCGATAGTAACATGCATGCAAGCACTACGGTTATATGAATGTCTCGTATCTCTTATTTAGGACATGTGTGGTGGAGAGGGATTCGAGCCAGGGACCTCCTGCTTACAAGGCAGTTGCGTTAACAACTGCGCCACCTGGACACAGTGTTTATGGCAATAGCTCGGACTATCTCTGCACGCCTTTCGGTCGAATCACATTCCAACCCATCGCCACAGTCCGTGCTCGCTACTTTGAAATTAGGAGATCTCGGGTTCGATTCCCGGTCTGGCACACATTTTCACTCGTCGCCACTGACTCCGCATTCAGTCCCGCTGCAGCTGACATCAATAGTCCCTTTCCCTTCCTTTCCTTTCTCCCTCCTCCACCTTCAATTTACATAATATATATCACAGCCGTGAATTCTGCATGGTGTCTGTTCTTTCGAACATGTCCGAAAGAACAGACACCACACATCATGTAACTGATTCGCCTCGATGGGCAATGACTCCACCACCCTCAGTGCAGATCCACAATTACGTCCGGCCTCCTGCGGGAATCTCAAAGTAGTGAACATGTAGAAACGTGGATAGCTGGCGCAAGGTGGGAATATGGGTCGGCCGATAGTCCGCGCAATTGCCATAAACACTGTCCTGGTAGTGCAGTGGTCGACGCAGCTGCCTAGTAAGCACGACATCCCGGGTTCAAACCCCTGTCCGGCACACATTTTCACTCGTCGCCACAGAATCCGCATAAACTCCCGATGCAGCTGGCGTCAGTAGTCCCTTCCTCGTCCTTTCCTTTCTCCCCCCTCCACCTTCAATTTACTTAAGGGGCTCCGGAAAGGCTCAAAATCATGAAAAGTTCAATTTTTACTTTTTTGCGTTTTCTGAATCTGCAGACTATTACCTTTTAATAGATATATAATTTATTCAATTCCGAAGACTACAACTATTTTAAAATTTTTTTTGAAGTGTGTTCTACATGGGCGTGACCCACTGTGGCGCTGTTAAACTGCTGTCAAATAGTGTTATTATTAACGTCCGTGTTCATCAGGTACATTTTAGTGATGTGAGATAAAGTATGTGTTGTGGCTAACCTGTGATGGTTCAATATATATCGCTGGTGTGATTGTCGATTGTTTCATGTTTATTTACTCTGTCGTTATCTCGAAAATATTCGTAATTAATTCTGTTTCTTGAGTCTCTGTTTTGTTGAAGTATAATAATGAGTAAAAGTAAAGTTGCTGTTGCGACTTTCAATGATGGCAACATTGTAAGGTGCAAGGTATTTAGAAATATGGGAATGAAGATAGGTTCTAACATGGGACGAGCGATGCTTGCTTTAGACAAGGAACGCCTTCGGGCTGCAGACAGGGCTGTAAAGAGTCTAGAAATACAAGCAAGAGTAAACAGGAGGAGGAACAAGAGGAAGCTGGAGGAGGAGTTTGCAGAGGATGAAGATAATCAATCCTATGGACCTGGAATGCACTAAAAAGTTAATCCAATCTTCGTCGCTCGATTCCCAAAACTTTTATTTTCTCATACTAATTACATGTTTTCTAAGGATCTTCCAAACATATTTGTTTCAAACTTTCAGTAAATGTTACACAGTACCTTCTGCATAATTTAACACAGCCTTTTTCCAAAAAACTGTATATTTTTGAATATATAAATAAAAAATTGCTAAAAATTCATTTTCATTGCAATTGAAAAAAAATCATCTTTAATAACTGACATAAAATTTTGTAAAATCCCTGTGTTAAGTTGTAGCCCATATTCCAATAAATAATCTGTAAAAAGTTCAACTTCCTACCTCAAATAGCCGGCCGCGGTGGTCTAGCGGTTCTGGCGCTGCAGTCCGGAACCGCGGGACTGCTACGGTCGCAGGTTCGAATCCTCCCTCGGGCATGGGTGTGTGTGATGTCCTTAGGTTAGTTAGGTTTAAGTAGTTCTAAGTTCTAGGGGACTTATGACCTATGATGTTGAGTCCCATAGTGCTCAGAGCCATTTCATTTCAACCTCAAATATTTTGTGAAGAAAGATGTAATTTATAAGCGTTATTTTAACATTGCAAGTATAGGGCGTTCCGGAGCCCCTTAATAAGTGCTACAAGCCTAGGCGGACACACGAGGACAACGTCGGTCTCGATTCCTCGTTGTCTCATTCTTCATTTTCCGGTAATCCAAGAAATGTTGCGGGTATTATATAGGTTATGAATTTTGCGGACTACCATGTAAGGATGCAGAAAGTGTGACATACGGAAGTTTGGATGAGTCTAGGGAGCTGCACGAATAGCAGAAGTGGTTAAGGCGAACGCTCGCGATAAGTAGGAAATCCAGGTTCGGGACCCAGACTGACATATATTTTCATTTCTCACTAATAGGTAGTGCAAATTTACCTAATACAGCTAATGTCAAGGAACTCGCAATCAGCAAATAAATTGCGAAATACTTAGTACACCTGTGTATCGCCAATAATGTCTGTTTCATCAGACATGCGTGTAGGGATATTTATTTTCGCTGTCCCCACTTATCTGTAGTTTTCGCACAGTGAAGTAATAAGGGTTATCGTTGCTGTTGTTGTGGTCTTCAGTCCAGAGACTGGTATGAAGCAGCTCTCCATGCTACTCTATCCTGCGCAAGCTTCTTCATCTCCCAGTACCTACTGCAACCTACATCCTTCTGAATCTGCTTAGTGTATTTATCTCTTGGTCTCCCTCTACAATTTTTACCCTCCACGCTGCCCTCCAATACTAAATTGGTGATCCCTTGATGACTCAGAATATGCCCTATCAACCTAACCCCTCTTCTAGCCAAGTTGTGCTATAAACTCCTCTTCTCCCCAATTCTATTCAATCTCTCCTTATTAGTTATGTGATCTACCCATCTCGCAGGAGAGCTTCTGTAAAGTTTGGAAGTTAGGAGACGAGGTAATGGCAGAAATAAAGCTGTGAGGACGGGGCGTGAGTCGTGCTTGGGTAGCTCATTTGGTAGAGCACTTGCCCGCGAAAGGCAAAGGTCCAGAGTTCGAGTCTCGGTCCGGCACACAGTTTTAATCTGCCAGGAAGTTTGATAGTTCGGTAATTTTCACATCTGTCAGCACCTGCTTTGTTTGGGATTGGAGTTATTATATTCTTCGTGAAGTCTGAGGGTATTTCGCCTGTCTAATACATCTTGCTCACTAGATGGTAGAGTTTTGTTAGTCCTGACTCTCCCAAGGCTGTCAGTAGTTCTAATGGAATGTTGTCTACTCCCGGGGCCTTGTTTCGAGTTAGGTCTTTCAGTGCTCTGTCAAACTTTTCACGCAGTATCACATCTCCTATTTCATCTTCATCTGCATCCTCTTCCATTTCTATAATATTGTTCTCAAGAATATCGCCTTTGTATAGACCCTTTACATACTCCTTCCACCTTTCTGCTTTCCCTTCTTTTCGTAGAACTGGGTTTCCATCTGAGCTCTTGATATTCACAAGTGGTTCTCTTTTCTCCAAAGGTCTCTCTAATTTTCCTGTAGGCAGTATCTATCTTACCCCTAGTGATATGCGCCTCTACATCCTTACATTTGTCCTCTAGCCATCCCTGCTTAGCCATTTTGCACTTCTTGTCCTCCTCATTTTTGAGACGTTTGTATTCCTTTTTGCCTGTTTCATTTACTGCATTTTTATGTTTTCTCCTTTCATCAATTAAATTCAATATCTCTTCTGTTACCCAAGGATTTCTATTAGCCCTCGTTTTTTTACCTACTTGATCCTCTGCTACCTTCACTATTTCATCTCTCAAAGCTACCCATTCTTCTTCTACGGTATTTCTTTCCTCCATTATTGTCAACCGTTCCCTAATGCTCTCCATGAAGCTCTCTACAACCTCCGGTTCTTTCAGTTTATACAGGTCCCATCTCCTCAAATTCCCACCTTTTTACAGTTTCTTCAGTTTCAATCTACAGTTCATAACCAATAGATTGTGGTCAGAGTCCACATCTGCCCCTGGAAATGTCTTACAATTTAAAACTTGGTTCCTGAATCTCTGTCTTACCAGACCTTGCAGCATCTCCAGGCTTCTTCCATGTATACAACCTTTTATGATTCTTGAACCAAGTGTTAGCTATGATTAAGTTATGCTCTGTGCAAAATTATACCAAGCGGCTTCGTCTTTCATTCCTTATCGTATTTTATTGAATTTGTGGATACTCTGTTAGGTATCAATGTCATGGGGTCAGCAAGGTACCTACAGGTGAGGTGCTTTCTTCGTAGATTACGCCAAGGATGACTGAAAGGATTGGTCGCAGGCTTGATAAGCATCCATCCCGTAAACCGTGGAAAATGCAAACAGGGAGCAAGTTGTTGGGTTGTAAAGACCACTATGTCGAGCGCCCAATTAATTCTGTCAGTATATAATTTCTGTGTCTCTGCGGAACAAAGATGTACGAGACTCGCTGGAACGTCGTCACCTCCGAAAAGGCACGAGGGCGACTGTGTGAGGGAAGCCCGCAGCAGAAGTGACGTACCGCGGAAGCGGTGTGGGAAGGTCGGCAGCTCCGGGAAGGTGGCCTGCGGTCAGGGAGAGAGGAAGCAGAGCTGCAGTCCGGCGGAAGCGACGCGGCAGGTGGAGAGGAGGGGGCTGAGCCAGTGGTGTGCGTGTGTTTCAGCGTGCACACCTGGGACGAGGGCCGGCGCGTCGTGGCGGCCGTGGCGCGCCTGCTGGGACTGCACCCCGAGGCCTTCTCGCACGTCAGGTGAGTCTCGCACAGGCACACAAGAAACGGGAACAGTGCTCAACACGAGGAAGTTACGGAAAAAGTGAAAAAATCGACATCCACATCTACATCTACACGAGCACGCTGCAGTTCACACCCAAGTGCTTGGAAAAGAGTTCATCGAACTACATTCAGACTCTCTGCCGTTCCACACTCTGACAGTGCGTGGGAATAACGAACACTTAAATCTTTCCGTACGAGCTGTCATTTCTCTTATTTTAATATGTTGATGTACGATTCCTATGTACCAGGAGCGTTCAATAAGTAATGCAACTTATAGTTTACTGAAAGCAGGTTGGTTTTATTAAGGATTCCAGTACGCCATATTATTCCCCACTTTCTTTCTTTCGCTTACGGCATAGTCCCGCAGCGATCGCAGGGTCGGCGTGGTTACAACGGATTTGGCAATGTTAATTGTAGGGATGGCCGGATGCCCTTCCTGCCGCCACCCCTTACCCACCAGGACGGAATCAGTGTACCCCAACTGTCTGTGTCGAGTGTACGAGGTGCATTCAAGTTCTAAGGCCTCCGATTTTTTTTTCTAATTAACTACTCACCCGAAATCGATGAAACTGGCGTCACTTCTCGACGTAATCGCCCTGCAGACGTACACATTTTTCACAACGCTGACGCCATGATTCCATGGCAGCGGCGAAGGCTTCTTTAGGAGTCTGTTTTGACCAGTGGAAAATCGCTGAGGCAATAGCAGCACGGCTGGTGAATGTGCGGCCACGGTGAGTGTCTTTCATTGTTGGAAAAAGCCAAAAGTCACTAGGTGCCAGGTCAGGTGAGTAGGGAGCATGAGGATTCACTTCAAAGTTGTTATCACGAAGAAACTGTTGCGTAACGTTAGCTCGATGTGCGGGTGCATTGCCTTGGTGAAACAGCACACGCGCAGCTCTTCCCAGACGTTTTTGTTGCAGTGCAGGAAGGAATTTGTTCTTCAAAACATTTTCGTAGGATGCACCTGTTACCGTAGTGCCCTTTGGAACGCAATGGGCAAGGATTACGCCCTCGGTGTCCCAGAACATGGACACCATCATTTTTTCAGCACTGGCGGTTACCCGAAATTTTTTTGGTGGCGGTGAATCTATCTGCTTCCATTGAGCTGACTGGCGCTTTGTTTCTGGATTGAAAAATGGCATCCACGTCTCATCCATTGTCACAACCGACGAAAAGAAAGTCCCATTCATGCTGTCGTTGCGCGTCAACATTCCTCGGCAACATGCCACATGGGCAGCCGTGTGGTCGTCCGTCAGCATTCGTGGCACCTACCTGGATGACACTTTTCGCATTTTCAGGTGGTCATGCAGGATTGTGTGCACAGAACCCACAGAAATGCCAACTCTGGAAGCGATCTGTTCAACAGTCATTCGGCGATCCCCCAAAACAATTCTCTCCACTTTCTCGATCATGTCGTCAGACCGGCTTGTGCGAGCCCGAGGTTGTTTCTGTTTGTTGTCACATGATGTTCTGCCTTCATTAAACTGTTGCACCCACGAACGCACTTTCGACACATCCATAACTCCATCACCATATGTCTTCTTCAACTGTCGATGAATTTCAATTGGTTTCACACCACGCAAATTCAGAAAACGAATGATTGCATGCTGTTCAAGTAAGGAAAACGTCACCATTTTAAGTATTTAAAACAGTTCTCATTCTCGCCGCTGGCGGTAAAATTCCATCTGCCGTACGGTGTTGCCATCTCTGGGATGTATTGACAATGAATGCAGCCTCATTTTAAAACAATGCGCATGATTCTATCTCTTTTCAGTCCAGAGAAAAAAAATAGGAGGCCTTAGAACTTGAATGCACCCCGTAAATCGTGAAATAGTGCAGACGTCTGGAAAATGTCTGCAACGCGTGTAACTGAGGCGGAACGTGGGGACCAGCCCGGTATTCACCTAGCAGGCTGTGGAAAACCGCCTAAAAACCACATCCAGGCTGGCCGGCACACTGACCCGCGTCGTTAATCCGCCGGGCGGATTCGGTACCAGGCTGGCGCGCCTACATGAGTGCAGGAAGCAGCGCGTCAGAGGTCTCGGTGACCCTGACGGGTCAGCCATATTATTTCCCACTATTCTCCAATATAACTTTCCTTCAATGCGGCTGCGGCGACCCTACTGGGAGAGCCTGCATACCCGCATAACACTACTCTACTGGTCGACATCGGAGCCAACTTCTCGCTGCACCAATAGCCTCCCTCGTAACCCTCAAGCAGTTTCCCACATAAGCTCCTTCGTTGCTCTGTATTTTCTTCCGTCTGGAGGCGAGGAATCCAGCAGGCACACACTTTTAAGGCCGGTAGGACGTCAAACAGGCCGACTTGAAGCAGGAGGACATTTTAATTTCCACTACCTATACTTTTACAAATAAATTCATAAAACTTTGTCAGCATGACCAGGGAGGATTCAGGATTCACACTCATAGCAGCGGAAGTTCAAAAACATAACAAAATAAATTTTTTGTACTTGCGAAATTTCATAATTTTTTCACTATCGGCTGCATTTCTTGTTGTAGGTACACTTTTCTTCATACGTGAGAGAGATTCTTCGATGAATTGTGCACAGCATACAAATCATTGTATTGTATGTATTGTATGTTATCCGGGGACCTAGAAACGATGGAGAGGCTCTGTCCCCGCCACTGCCGCAGTGGTCCACAACCCCACGACAACTACCGCAGTCCACTTCACCCCTCCGCCGCCCCACGCCGAACCCTGGATTACTGTGTGGTTTGGCCCCCGGTGGACCCCCCAGGGAACGTCTCACTCCAGACGAATGTTTGCGTGGTAGAGTAATGGTGGTGTACGCGTATGTGGAGAACTTGTTGGCGCAGCAATCGCCGACATAGTGTAAGTGAGGTGGAATATGGGGAACCAGGCCGCATTCCGCGAGGCAGATGGAAAACCGCCTAAAAACAACCCACAGACTGGCTGGTTCACCGGACCTCGACACGAATCCGCCGGGCGGATTCGTGCTGTGGACTAGGCGCTCCTTCCCACCTTGAAAGCTGTGCGTTAGACCGCACGACCAACTGGGCGGGCATACAAGTCATACTTACAGGTGTATGAAATTCTAGAATTTTTAAAATCCATTAAAAACTGTCGTAAAAATTGAGATAATTAACTATAAAATTTGGGTTTTTTCTAAACTTGAAATTTTAAATGTAACAACTTGTTCATTTTTCATAAATTAAATAAATTCTAGAGTTTCATACACCTGTAAGTATGTTTTGTGTGCTGTGCAAAATTCATCGAAGAATCTTTCTTACTTATGAGGAAAAGTGTACCTGTAGTAAGAAATGCAGCCAATAGTAAGTGAAAAAAATGATGAAATTTCATATCTGCATAAAATTAATTTTGTTATGCTTTTTAACTTCCTCTGCTATGAGTGTGAATCCTGCATCCTTCCTGGTCATGCTGACAAAGTTTTATGAATTTATTTATAAAAGTATAGACAGCGGAAATTAAAATGTCATGTGGTGCCTTTCCTGCTCCAAGTCGACCCGTTTGACGTCCTACCCTCCGTAAGTAACACAACTTGTGAAAAAGTGTGTCAGCACTACCAACAGAGACGTCGAGTTGCGCAGCGAGACATTCGATCACCTCGAATGAGAGTGTCCGCACGTTCCAACATTGCACGATCACAGTAGTGTGCGATCGGCTGGCGCGCGAGAGATCGGACAGGTGTGCGCGACTTTGTTGCTATGTTGACACTCGCCTCACCCAACGAATCACCGTGCTTTTGTTCACTGCCATATCTTCGTAGCCATTCTGCAAGTGCCTACGAATATCTGCGATGCTCTGATTTTCCTCCAAAAGAAACTCAGTGACAACTCTCTTCTGGGAACTCACCTTCGTTAAAGACGCTATTTTGAAGGCTACGTAAAGCGACACCACCAATCGGAACTTTGTGAAACTATACGGACTGAAGCGGGAATATTAGCCGATGACCCACAACAAATTCCGCAATTTTTCAACCGAAACTGGCCAAGCAAAAAATGTGTTGCATTCCTTGTTGAACGACCCTCGTAGTTGGGGCAATAACAAAAATTTTTGCTTTCAGAGCAGAAAGTTGGTGATTGAAATTTCGTGAACATATCTCACTGCAACGAAAAACGACTTTGTTTTCATGTTTTGCTTCTCAAATTCGTATAATAACCGTGACACTCTCTCCGTTATTTCGCGGTAGTATAAGACGAGCTGCCCTTCTTTGAACTTTTTTGATATCCTCAGTCGATTCTAACTGAAGGATCTAATACCGCGCAGCAATACTCCACAAGAGGACGCAAAAGCGTAGTGTAGGTAGTCTCTTTAGTGGATTTGTTGCATTTTCAAATTGATCTGTCATAAAACCATTCTTTGTTTCGCCTTCCCCACGACTTTATCTATGTGATCTTCCCAGTTTAAGTCGTTCGTAATTGTCATCCTTAGATACTTAATTGAATTGACAGCCTTTTATTTGTGTGATTTATCGTGTAACCGAATTTTAAGGGATTCCTTTAAGAACTCTTCTGGATGATCTCAAGCATTTTATTGTTTAGAGATAGTTCCACTTTTCACACCATGTAGATATCATGTCTAAATTATTCAAATAGTTTTGGACTTGTGATGACTTCACTATGCATTAAACGACAGTAAACAATCTAAGAGAACTTCTCAGATTGTCTCTTAAATTGTTTATACATATTACGAACAGCTGAGGGTCTACAATACTTCCTTGTGGAATGCCAGATATCACTACTGTTATTCCTGTTATTCGGTGACTTTCCGTCAGTCATTACGAACTGTGGCCTTTATGACAGCAAATCATGAAAACTGTCGCACATCTGCAATGATACTCCGTAGGCACGCAATGTGATTATAAGCCTCTTGTGAATCCTGGAAATCTAGAAATATGGAATAAATTGTATGTGCTGAGAATGCATAGAAAGATAGTTCCCTTATCATTTAGCTACAAAATACACTCCTGGAAATGGAAAAAAGAACACATTGACACCGGTGTGTCAGACCAACCATACTTGCTCCGGACACTGCGAGAGGGCTGTACAAGCAATGATCACACGCACGGCACAGCGGACACACCAGGAACCGCGGTGTTGGCCGTCGAATGGCGCTAGCTGCGCAGCATTTGTGCACCGCCGCCGTCAGTGTCAGCCAGTTTGCCGTGGCATACGGAGCTCCATCGCAGTCTTTAACACTGGTAGCATGCCGCGACAGCGTGGACGTGAACCGTATGTGCAGTTGACGGACTTTGAGCGAGGGCGTATAGTGGGCATGCGGGAGGGCGGGTGGACGTACCGCCGAATTGCTCAACACGTGGGGCGTGAGGTCTCCACAGTACATCGATGTTGTCGCCAGTGGTCGGCGGAAGGTGCACGTGCCCGTCGACCTGGGACCGGACCGCAGCGACGCACGGATGCACGCCAAGACCGTAGGATCCTACGCAGTGCCGTAGGGGACCGCACCGCCACTTCCCAGCAAATTAGGGACACTGTTGCTCCTGGGGTATCGGCGACGACCATTCGCAACCGTCTCCATGACGCTGGGCTACGGTCCCGCACACCGTTAGGCCGTCTTCCGCTCACGCCCCAACATCGTGCAGCCCGCCTCCAGTGGTGTCGCGACAGGCGTGAATGGAGGGACGAATGGAGACGTGTCGTCTTCAGCGATGAGAGTCGCTTCTGCCTTGGTGCCAATGATGGTCGTATACGTGTTTGGCGCCGTGCAGGTGAGCGCCACAATCAGGACTGCATACGACCGAGGCACACAGGGCCAACACCCGGCATCATGGTGTGGGGAGCGATCTCCTACACTGGCCGTACACCACTGGTGATCGTCGAGGGGACACTGAATAGTGCACGGTACATCCAAACCGTCATCGAACCCATCGTTCTACCATTCCTAGACCGGCAAGGGAACTTGCTGTTCCAACAGGACAATGCACGTCCGCATGTATCCCGTGCCACCCAACGTGCTCTAGAAGGTGTCAGTCAACTACCCTGGCCAGCAAGATCTCCGGATCTGTCCCCCATTGAGCATGTTTGGGACTGGATGAAGCGTCGTCTCACGCGGTCTGCACGTCCAGCACGAACGCTGGTCCAACTGAGGCGCCAGGTGGAAATGGCATGGCAAGCCGTTCCACAGGACTACATCCAGCATCTCTACGATCGTCTCCATTGGAGAATAGCAGCCTGCATTGCTGCGAAAGGTGGATATACACTGTACTAGTGCCGACATTGTGCATGCTCTGTTGCCTGTGTCTATGTGCCCGTGGTTCTGTCAGTGTGATCATGTGATGTATCTGACCCCAGGAACGTGTCAATAAAGTTGCCCCTTCCTGGGACAATGAATTCACGGTGTTCTTATTTCAATTTCCAGGAGTGTAGCAGGTCTGCAAGTGGAAGCAGTTAATTCCATAAATTATCTGGGAGTACGCATTAGGAGTGATTTAAAATGGAATGATCATATAAAGTTGATCGTCGGTAAAGCAGATGCCAGACTGATATTCATTGGAAGAATCCTAAGGAAATGCAATCCGAAAACAAAGGAAGTAGGTTACAGTACGCTTGTTCGCCCACTGCTTGAATACTGCTCAGCAGTGTGGGATCCGTACCAGATAGGGTTGATAGAAGAGATAGAGAAGATCCAACGGAGAGCAGCGCGCTTCGTTACAGGATCATTTAGTAATCGCGAAAGCGTTACGGAGATGGTAGATAAACTCCAGTGGAAGACTCTGCAGGAGAGAGACTCAGTAGCTCGGTACGGGCTTTTGTTAAAGTTTCGAGAACATACCTTCACCGAAGAGTCAAGCAGTATATTGCTCCCTCCTACGTATATCTCGCGAAGAGACCATGAGCATAAAATCAGAGAGACTAGAGACCGCACAGAGGCATACCGACAATCCTTCTTTCCACGAACAATACGAGACTGGAATAGAAGGGAGAACCGATAGAGGTACTCAGGGTACCCTCCGCCACACAGCGTCAGGTAGTTTGCGGAGTACGGATGTAGATGTAGATGTAGATTGTAGACCCTCTGTCGATAGCTGTCGTTACTTCGTGTGAGCAAAGAGCCAGTTGTGTTTCACAAGAACGATATCTTCTGACTCCGTGCAGGCCATATGACAACAGGCCTTTCTTTTACTCCCGAGGCAGTTCAAAATGTCCGAACACAGTATATGATCCAAAATCCTACAGCAAATCGGCGCCAGTGATGTGGGTCTGTAATTCCGGAGGTTATTTCTATTATCTTTTCTTGTGTATTGGCTTTGCAGTCATTAGGAAAAAATCGCTCGTCTAGCGATCGGTTATATATTTTCGCTAAATATTACGTTAGAACGCACTTAAAGGAACCTAACTGGTATACAGTCTGAACCGGAACACGGCTTTATTAAGTGATTTCAGTTGATTCGCTACACCGAGTGTATATCTCAGTCACCTCACGTGGACACTTTGCAAAAACTGAGGAGTTTCATCAAGTCCAAACGTGAAGGAATGTTGATGGACGGCATGATTCCGTCGCAGCATAATGCACGCTCACATGTTGCCCCGGTTGTTTCCACTACGTTGTAGAAGTTTCACTTGGAAGACCGTAGACATCCCTCATACAGCCTCGAGCTCTCTATATGCGATTTCCATTTTTGGAGCCCTGAAGAAAAACATTCGCGGTATTCGATTTTCTTCGGACGAACAGGTGCACGCCTGGGGTCAATCAAGGTTCCGTAGGCAACGGAAAACATTTTTCCATGAAGGTACTGTCTTGTCTCACAGTGGTATAAATTTATTAAGAGTTATGGCGATTACTTTTGAATTAATAAACAGTTTACTTATTTTTTTCCATTTTTTCCTATTATAGTAGTAGAGGCCAAAATTTGCAGCTCAGGAAATATTCTGCAATTTATTTTTTGGCACAATTTAATTAGCGTATTGGGCCAAGTGAGGAGAAATAGAATAATTGCCACAGGATGCCAAACATGGAGAAATGTGTTAAATAAATCGAAGATTGATGACCAGGAAAGTAGAAATTTGGTTCCTGGGAAACAACTGTTAACACAGGATATATTTTAGAATTATTTATTTTTTCGCCTTTTATACTTACATATCAGTGTAACTGACTGTGAACCAAACATCAGTTTCGTTCTTTAACTGGAGCACTAGGGAAACAATTTACCAGCATTACTTTAAAATATATGATATGCATACTTTCCAATTTAAAATGCAAATGTTTTAATTGCATTCTAATACTATTTAACCCACATGCCACTCACTTTTACTGCACCATTTGATATGTTCTTGGTTTCTGCTTCACAGTTTAAAGTTTTGTCAAATTTAAATTATAATGTATTTTAATCTAAAATACTGTTAATACATAGCGTCCTGCATCTTCTTCCCATAGGAACCATGCCTCAAGAGTCTGTCCTCTCTCCACAGGTATATACTCTTTGCACTGCCGCCAATTTAGGAGCTCTCTACTCTACCTTCTAGAAATTCCAATGAGTCTCCTGTTCCCACTGAACCAGTTCATCTTTGGTCCAGTCTATTGCAGTTTAAGAGAAACGTTTTCTAAAAGCGTGGCAATTGTCACAGAACGACCCACTACGGCTTCCACTTTCATTTACAACCACCCTCTCCAACTAACACATTAAAATGCGTCACACTAAATAGAAACCGTGAGCTAATATAATACTCTCACCCATTACCCATCCAACAGAAATCGCACAATGCACTATAAATATTAATGAGCCAAACGTCGGGACAATGTCCCTTCTCGTTCCTCCACACCCACAAAGCCTTAACCCAATTGGTCCACACTTGCGCAATCACTACTTGGGTAAATGCTTTCCCGAAATCCTATCACTCCCTCTGATTTCTTGAACATCGTTCTCGCTGCCTTGCTGTTCTCATCAACTTACTATCCTTAACAAGAATCTCTTGTTGTCACTTCATTCCTGTCTATCCACATTACAATCCATGTATAACCTTCACATCCTGTGAACTTGATACACACACTCGCGCTGTTTCTCCTTAATATCTCCAACCACAACAGTCTGATGCTCCTATTCTTACATGTCCCCTTCCCCACTCCTCTCTTTCTCTTTCTAAATCCTCAGTTCGGAAGAATTACCGCACCTCCATCTTGGACCAAACAATCCCTCACACAACAACCATGCCTCCACCAAATCCACTCCATATCTTACCTTGGTGGCTATGTGGTGTTGTAGTCGTGTGCTTGTTGTCTTTAATGATAATGATGATGACAGTGACGATGAAGGGAGGAGAGCGAAACTCGATGTCACCACATAGTCAGCTGCTCTCGTATAGCACCAAGGAGGCCGCCAAGCCTAACACATCCAACTGACGGACGGTTCGCCATGTTCTCTCTCAATGGGACACTGTAGAGGGATTTGAGTTCGACGTAACGTCTGGTGATCAGGAATTTTACACCATCATCACTTCTCCCTTTGACGGTGAAACGTAGGTGTCAGCTTTGCAAGTCGGACCAACTACCCCTGTACCGAACTATAGCTTACAAGCACGCGTTAACCATCTTGCCTATGGATAAGAGTAAAATCAATAGTCTGAACACATGAATTTTTGATGTGTGTGGCTCCGTATACAATTTCCGTGTCGCCAGTTAAATTAACTTGAGAACAAGAAAAATATGTATTACATTCATTAATAACTGTAAAACACTCACTTCTGTTTCAGTACATGTCCTAAGCTAAATAATAAAACGTGAAAGCTTTGTTTTCAAGTAATTTATCGTCAAGTTAATCAAGTCAATTCTGAATTGTTGTAAAACACATCTGAAGCTGAGAGGGTAGTCAGCTGGGAATTTTTGTGTCCTGTGTTTTCACATCATGATGGAAGTGCGGTGGAGCACCATCCTGTTGAAAGATGAAGTCGACGCTGTCGGTCTCCAGTTGTGGCCTGAGCCAATTTTCCAGCATGTCCAGATACACGTGTCCTGTAACGTTTTTTTCGCAGAAGAAAAAGGGACCGTAAACTTTAAACCGTGAGGTTGCACAAAACACGTTCACTTTTGGTCAATTGCGAATTTGCTGCACGAATGCGTGAGGATTCTCTACCGCCCAGATTCGCACATTGTGTCTGTTCACTTCACCATTAAGAAAAAATGTTGCTTCATCACTGAAAACAAGTTTCGCACTGAATGCATCCTCTTCCATGAGCTGTTGCAACCGCGCCGAAAATTCAAAGCGTTTGACTTTGTCATCGGGTGTCAGGGCTTGTAGCAATTGTAAACGGTAAGGCTTCTGCTTTAGCCTTTTCCGTAAGATTTTCCAAACCGTCGGCTGTGGTACGTTTAGCTCCCTGCTTGCTTTATTCGTCGACTTCCGCGGGCTACGCGTGAAATTTGCCCGCACGCGTTCAACCGTTTCTTCGCTCACTGCAGGACGACCCGTTGATTTCCCCTTACAGAGGCATCCACAAGCTTTAAACTGCGCATACCATCGCCGAATGGAGTTAGCAGTTGGTGGATATTTGTTGAACTTCGTCCTGAAGTGTCGTTGCACTGTTATGATTGACTGATGTGAGTGCATTTCAAGCACGACATACGCTTTCTCGGCTCCTGTCGCCATTTTGCCTCACTGCGCTCTCGAGCGCTCTGGCGGCAGAAACCTGAAGTGCGGCTTCAGCCGAACAAAACTTTATGAGTTTTTCTACGTATCTGTAGTGTGTCGTGTCAATATGTCAATGAATGGAGCTACAGTGAATTTATGAAATCGCTTCAATCATTTGTAATAGCCCTGTAGAATGTAACGCGTTGCATTATCAAAACCCAAATTTACAACCAAGATCAAACACTGAAATATTCAAGCTTGTAAACCGAATAAATGAAATAAAAATACATGAATATTATGCACAACATTTGTTTGGTTTATTCTTATTTCACTCAAGATGTTACGGTATAAATAGATTTGCTACTGTGAAGCTTGATGCATCTGCAAGAGAGAAATGAAAATGGGTACAGTGTGGAAGTTCTTCCACTGTCGCAAGATTTGGCAGGTGAATGAGTAAAGCACCACAGTCTTGCTTCAATGAGTTCCTTTTCTGTTTCAGTTTCACTATGAGGAAGCGTTTCAGAAATTCCAAATACTATTTGGCAACCTGATGTTTATAGTAGAGCTCACGCATAACCCCTTAGTACCCAAATTAATTTTTGTTAATTTTTTTATATTTATTATTTTCACCTTGTACGATATATGTAATGCTGGGCATTGTTGACAGCAACATACGTTTATTTGAAAAGGTTACACATATTTTACTCAGTGAAATAAATTATACAAGAGACAGATCAGAAATCAAAAATAATAACCTTGTGTAATAAGCAGCAAAACATTCAAAACACAGTGCCACATTACATTTCGTGAGGCGCCAGTGCCATTTCCTGTTATAGATATTTGTCCTGTACTCAGTCACATTCTGATCAATGCGAACGATTCCATCTATGTGCTTGTTGTATTCCGTCAGAATGGAGGGTAGAGGAACTTCGGCGTGTTTTCCTTGAACGCTGAGAACATTAGATCCTGTTGCATTTTATGATGCAGAAACAAAGGAGTTTTCTTGCCATTTGCACAGAAACAGACCACTGTTTGTGGTAGAATGAATGATACCTCTATCATGATTCTGTTTCCTTCTTCCTTGGAAGCGAACATTTTTGAAGAATTCAAATTGCTCTCACGGTTCCAGTGCCCCCGAAACCTTCTTCTCTAAGAACAGTTAACAAATTGAAACTTGTAAACGGGATGTCAAAATACAAGTCAAAATGGGAGTAAAAATTATTATAGTGCTCTCGGTAAGCTTAGTGCTACTTTTACGTAACGCTGAAAATGTAGTACCTGTCCCTGTGATGCAAATGATATCGCATAAATTTCAATAAATGATATGTGATTGCTAGTTTCTTAATTTAAAATGTTTGGACCTAAAGGAGAAAATGTTTTAATTGTTATATTTACTCTGAATCCATGATGCGACGAGATTCTGGCCGTAGAAAGTATATTTGAATTCAGTTACCAATTGTTCCCGGTACTGAACTGCCTCTTATAAGTACTAAAACAAGACTGAAAGAATAGTGTTCAGTAATCCTTAAATAAACATAAGAAGAACATACACTACTGGCCATTAAAATTGCTACACCAGGAAGATCATGTGCTACAAACGCGAAATTTAACCAACGGGAAGATGATGCTGTGATATGCGTATGATTAGCTTTTCAGAGCATTCACACAAGGTTGGCGCCGGTGGCGACACCTACAACGTGCTGACATGAGCAAAGTTTCCAACCGATTTCTCATACACAAACAGCAGATGACCGGCGTTGCCTGGTGAAATGTTGTTATGATGCCTCGTGTAAGGACGAGAAATGCGTACCGCCACGTTTCCGACTTTGATAAAGGTCGGATTGTAGCCTATCGCGATTGCGGTTTATCGTATCGCGACATTGAAGCGCGCGTTGGTCGAGATCCAATGACTGTTAGCAGAATATGGAATCGGTGGGTTCAGGAGGGTAATATGGAACGCCGTGCTGGATCCCAACGGCCTCGTATCACTAGCAGTCGAGATGACAGGCATCTTATCCGCATGGCTGTATCGGATAGTGCAGCCACGTCTCGGTCCCTGAGTCAACAGATGGGGACGTTTGAAAGGCAACAACCATCTGCACGAACAGTTCGACGACGTTTGCAGCAGCATGGACCATCAGCTCGGAGACCATGGCTGCGGTTACCCTTGACGCTGCATCACAGACAGGAGCGTTGCGAAGGTGTAATCGACAACGAACCTGGGTGCACGAATGGCAAAACGTCATTTTTTCGGATGAATCCAGGTTCTGTTTACAGCATCATGATGGTCGCATCCGTGTTTGGCGACATCGCGGTGAACGCACATTGGAAGCGTGATACTGGCGTATCACCCGGCGTGATGGTATGTGGTGCCAATGGTTACTCATCTCGGTCACCTCTTGTTCGCATTGACGGCACTTTGGGCAGTGGACATTACATTTCAGACGTGTTACGACCCGTGGCTCTGCCCTTCATTCGATCACTGCGAAGCCCTACATTTCAGCAGGATAATGCGCGACCGCATGTTGCAGATCCTGTACGGGCCTTTCTGGATACAGAAAATGTTCGACTGCTGCCTTGGCCAGCATACTCCCCAGATCTCTCACCAACTGAAAACGTCTGGTCAATGGTGACCGAGCAACTGGCTCGTCGCAATTCGCCAGTCACTACTCTTGCTGAACTGTGGTATCGTGTTGAAGCTGCATGGGCAGCTGTATCTGTACACGCCATTCAAGCTCTGTTTGACTCAATTCCCAGGCGTATCAAGGCCGTTATTACGGCCAGAGGTGGTTGTTCTGGGTATCGATTTCTCAGGATGTATGCACCCAAATTGCGTGAAAATTTAATCACATGTCACTTCTAGTATAATATATTTGTCCAATGAATACCCGTTTATCATCTGCATTTCTTCTTGGTGTAGCAATTTTAATGGCCAGTAGTATAGAAGTTCATTGTTGTCCAAACTTCACTCCAGTCCTGTCACGTGTACCAGTAATGTAACGCTGGGCTCTAATGGTTAATAACATGGCCCCTACACAGAAACCTGAGCTCCAGAAACACTCTTTTTAAGTTTAAATACTTCCGATGGCCACCAACTCCCCAGGATTTAACATTATTGAGCATATCCGGGATGCCTTGCGACGTGCTGTTCAGAAGAGATCTCCATCCCCTCGTACTCTTACGGATTTATGGACAGCCCTGCAGGATTCATGGTGTAAATTCCCCCCCCCCCCCCCCCCCCAGCACTACTTCATACATTAGTCGAATCCATGCCACGTCGTGTTGCGGCACTTCTGCGGGCTCGCGGGTGCCCTGCACGATATTAGGCAGGTGTACCAGTTTTTTTGGCTCTTCAGTGTACATTGCCAGTCTCGCAGTAAGCAGGATTGTCTACTATGATAAATTTTTACCCCTATTTTATTTTAGAATATTTCCTTTTGGTCGTGTGTGATCGATCTGATTTTGCTTAGGCTGATCCTTTGTTTATGCAACTATTTCTTCTTCGGTACTCTAGTGAGGAAGTATTTATTTTGGACGTCCATATTTGTCGAGTTATTGGTTGTACTGACATAACCTATTAATACGATCATTTACAGATTCGCTAGCTGTACCTTACAAGTTATAAATCTGTTTGCGCTTAGGCTTTATTTATCGAAGTGATCCCCTCCTACCGTACGGTATCCGTTTACAAGGGACCCCCTCCATTACCGTTATTCTGTCCGCTAATACACCGCCTATACAGCACATGCCGAGATATTTTATGCGTAGGCCTACCCTAATACTAATACCTGACATATACAGAATGGTTCATTGATAGTGACCGGGCCAAATATCTCAAGAAATAAGCATCAAACGAAAACACTACAAAGAACTAAACTCGTCTAGCTTGAAGGGGGAAACCAGATGGCGCTATGGTTAGCCCGCTAGATGGCGCTGCCGTAAGTCAAACGGTTATCAACTGCGTTTTTTTTTTAATAGGAACCCCCATTTTTATTACATATAAAGAAATATGAATGTTTTAGTTGGACCACTTTTTTCGCTTTGTGATAGATGGCACTGTAATAGTCGCAGACGTAGAAGTACGTGGTATCACGTAAAATTCCACTAGTGCGGACGGTATTTGCTTCGTGATACATTACCCGTGTTAAAATGGACCGTTTACCAATTGCGGAAAAGGTCGAGATCGTGTTGAAGTATGGCTGTTGTGATCAAAATGCCCAACGGGCGTGTGCTATGTATGCTGCTCGGTATCCTGGACGACATCATCCAAATGTGCGGATCGTTCGCTGGATAGTTACGTTATTTAAGGAAACAGGACGTGTTCAGCCACATGTGAAACGTCAACCACGACCTGCAACAAATGATGATGCCCAAGTAGGTGTTTTAGCTGCTGTTGCGGGTAATCCGCACATCAGTACCAGACTTGCGCGAGAATAGGGAATCTCATAAACGTCGGTGTTGAGAATGCTACATCAACATCGATTGCACCCGCACCATATTTCTATGCACCAGAAATTGCATGGCGACGACTTTGAACGTCGTGTACAGTTCTGTCACTGGTCACAAGAGAAATTACGGGACGATGACAGATTTTTTGCATGCGTTCTATTTAGCGACGAAGCGTCATTCACCAAGAGCGGTAACGTAAACAGGCATAATATGCACTATTGGGCAACGGAAAATCCACGATGGCTGCGACAAGTGGAACATCAGCGACCTTCGTGGGTTAATGTATGGTGCGGCATTATGGAAGGGAGGATAATTGGCCCCCATTTTATCGATGGCAATCTAAATGGTGCAATGCATGCTGATTTCCTACGCAATGTTCTACCGATGTTACTACAAGATGTTTCACTACATGACAGAATGGCGATGTACTTGCAGCATGATGGATGTCCGGCACAGAGCTCGCGTGCGGTTGAAGCGGTATTGAATAGCATATTTCATGACAGGTGGGTACGTCGTCGAGGCACCATACCATGGCCCGCACGTTCACCGGATCTGACGTCCCCGGATTTCTTTCTGTGGGGAAAGTTGAAGGATATTTGCTATCGTGATCCACCGACAACGCCTGACAACATGCGTGAGCGCATTGTCAATGCATGTGCGAACATTATGGAAAGCGAACTACTCGCTGTTGAGAGGAATGTCGTTACACGTATTGCCAAATGCATTGAGGTTGACGGACATCATTTTGAGCATTTATTGCATTAATGTGGTATTTACAGGTAACCACGCTGTAACAGCATGCGTTCTCAGAAATGATAAGTTCACAGAGGTACATGTATCGCATTGGGACAACCGAAATAAAATGTTCAAACGTACCTACGTTTAGTATTTTAATTTTAAAAACCTACCTGTTACCAACTGTTCGTCTAAAATTGTGAGCCATATTTTTGTGACTATTACAGCGCCTTCTATCACAAAGCGAAAATGTGGTCCAACTAAAACATTCATATTTCTTTACGTACTACACGAATATGTAATAAAAAATGTGGGTTCCTATTTTAAAAAACTCAGTTGATATCCGGTTGACCCATGGCAGCACCGTCTAGCGGGCCAACCATAGCGCCATCTGGTTTCCCCCTTCAAGCTAGACAAGTTTCGTTCTTTGTAGTTTTTTCGTTTGACGCTTTTATCATGTGATATTTGGCCCGGTCACGATCAATGGACCACCCTGTATATTGTCTGTTATTTTCAGATATGTCTGAAAGAACAGACACCATTTTGATCCATCAGGCAGTATGAATTAAGACGCAAAGGAATTACAGACATTGGCTGCGAGTGGACATTGATTGAAATCAATGGGAAAAGTTTGTAAATCTGTGCCGCGCTGTGTCTCCTGCTCTCTATCCGGATGTTCTGACCACTAAGCCATCCGAACACAGTGGGCATCGCAACTGCACGGACTAACCTAGCACATCTCAACTTATCCACTCACTACTAATGTAGTGTCCCTTGCCCATTATCCTCATTATACGCGGCATTTCGCCGATTCCCGTCCTAGTTCGAGCTGCAGAGTGAAAATTTCATTGTGAGCACATCTCCCAAGCTGTGGTTAAGCCATCTCTCCGCAGTAGCCTTTCTTCCAAAAGTGCTAGTTCTGCAAGTTTCGCAGGAGAGCTTCTGTGAAGTTTGGAAGGTAGGAGACGAGATGCTGGCGGAAGTAAAGCTGTGAGGAGGGTCGTGAGTCGCGCTTGGGTAGCTCAGTCGGCAGAACACTTGCGCGCCAATGGTAGAGATTCCCAATGCGAGTCTCCATCCAGCGTACATTTTTACTTGGCCAGGAAGTTACATATCAGCGCACACTCCCCTGCAGACTGAAAATTTTATTCCGTATATCATCTTCTTTTAAGAATTCTGCTATCAAATTGTACTTATTTATATCGAATCTGTAGAGTCAAGTGGTAACAGTTGTCTGTAGTGGTAAACCCTTTGCATCCAATTTCCAATACAGTACTGTTTGTGAATCCTTGTACTTAGTGCACGCCAGTATTGCATGATTCAAGTCGTCCATGTTAGATCAGTGTAAAAGCGTACTTTATAGATTTCACCCTATAATCAAATACTGAAATGAAACCACTGAAGAAAGTGCTTACCATCAGCCGTCTGGCAATATTTAAATTTTTTCAGTATCAGAATTTGACTAACGCATTTCACACAGTAACTGCCATTTGTTTAACTGATGCCGTATTGTCTCATCTTCTTTTACGATAATCTCAGCACGTCCGGTAGCTCGAATGTCTTACTGTTTCCAGCGATACATCCTTTTGTCTGACTCTCAATAAACTGGGTAGGGGTTTACGTTCCAGTGGTACGGCTGTAACGTAACGACATCACCCGCAGCCTTTGCCGTTTCATGAACAGTGTATCAGTCTACAACGTAAGCTTCAACCTGTTCAAGTAATCGGACCTAAATTGCAATCTGGTCGACATTGGCTCTAATTTCCACAGTCATTTTACGTCTTACTTTCTTCGTGGTTTTCGTAGCCTGAATTCAACCGTGACGGTATGATGCAAATCGTTGTCCACGATAGCAACGCTAGAGGGCTCTGTTTTCAGCAGCACATACTGGGCCATTTTCTAAACACTTCATCATTCATGTTGTCACTATACTCTCCAGCAGGTTTTGGCTGAAAGTCACAAGACTCATACTCCATAAAAGAGCTGTTGCTACCTACACTGAAGTGAGAAAGAAACTGGTATAGGCATGCGTATTCAAATACAGAGATATGTAAACAGGCAGAATACGGCACTGCGGTCGGCAACGTGTATATAAGACAAGTTTCGGGCGCAGTTGTTAGATCGGTCACTGCTGCTGCAATGGCAGATTGTCAAGATTTAAGTGACTTTGAATATGGTGTTATAGTGGGTGCAGCAGCAACGGACACAACATCTCAGAGGTAGCGATGAAATGGGGATTTTCCCGTACGACATTCCACAAGTGTACCGTGATACAGGAAGCCAGGAAAAACATCAAATCTCCGACATCGCTGTTGCCGGAAAAAGATCCTGCAAGAACGGGCCTCACGACGACTGAAGAGAAGTACAACTCTTCCGCAGGTTGCTGCAGATTTCAGTGCTGGACCATCAACAGGTGTCAGCGTGCGAACCATTCAAAGAAATATCATTAATATGGGCTTCCGGAGCCAAAGGCCCACTCGTTTACCTTTGATGACTTCACGACACAAAGCTTTACAACTTTCGAGATCAGGCATTACCTCAAATCACGGAAAACGCAGTAGCCGATGGTCTTCACTTAACGACCGAGAGCAGCAGCGTTTTCGTAGTTGTCTGTCCTAACAGACAAGCAACACTGCGTGAAATAACCCTGGAAATCAATGTGGGACGTACAACGAACATATCCGTTAGGACAGTGGTGCGATATTTGGCGTTAATAGACATGGCACCAGATAACCGACGCGGGTGCCTTTGCTAACAGCACAACATCGCCTGCAGCGCCTCTCCTGGGCTCGCTACCATGTCGATTGGAGCCTAGACGACTGGAAAAAAACGTGCCCTGGTCAGACGAGTCCCGATTTCAGTCGAGAAGAGCTGATGGTAGGGTTCGACTGTGGCGCAGACCCCACGAAGCCATTGACCCAAGTTGTCAGCAAGGCACTGTGCAAACTGGAAATGGTTCCAAAATGACGTGAGTTGTGTTTATATGGAATGGACTGGATCCTCTGGTCCAATTGAACCGACCACTGACTGAAATGGTTATGTTCGGCTACTTGTAGACCATCTGCAGCCATTCATGCGTTTCATGTTCCCAAACAACAATGGAATTTTTAAGGATCACAATGCACCGTTTCATTGGGAAGTGATTTGGCCCGATACGAATACCATCTAACATTTATAGGACATAATCGAGAGATCAGTTCGTGCACAAAATCCTGCGCCGGCATCTCTTTCGCAATTATGGACGGCTACAGAGACAGCATGGCTCCATATTTCTGCAGGGGAGTTGCTAAGACATGTTGAGTCCATGTCACGTCGAGTTTCATTACTCCGCCAAGCAAAGGGCGGTCCGAGACGATATTAGTATTTACCACACGACCTTTGACACCTCAGTGTATTTGTATTGTTTGCTGCATGGACGGTGCGGATTCTTTCTCAATAAAAATGAAATGCGTCTTTTCAACGAGCTTTATGGAAAGGTTTTGGTTCAAAAGGAAACTAAACAGGTTGCAGCAAGAACAGTAATTCTTGTTGTAGACTTTCTACTTACCTTAACTACCAGTGATGGCTCTGCTCCGTTTCAGATATCTTTCAGGGTCCATTTTCATCAGCGACACATTTTTCTCAAAATTTGTTTATTTATCTGGAGGAGTAACAGTTTCTGGTTGCGCCCCATTTTATTCACTGTACTATATCCGGATCCCGCTCCAGCTACTGCCGGGTCTGGGTGCTGACGAGTCCTCTCCATTTGGCTCGGTCCTCCCAACACTTTTCTTCCTCCACTTGCTGCCAGGTCACACCTCCCCTTTCCACAGATATTCCCACTCCCATTTTCCACCGCGCTCTTGGGCGCCCTGTAGGTCTTTTCCCATCCATCTTTATTTCTTCTACAATTTTGGGAAGTCTCTGCCCATGCATCGTCTTAACATGCCCATAGCATCTTAATCTCTTGTTTTCAATTTCTTCTCTCATACTTTCTTGTTTAAGGCCCTTTCTAATCTCTACATTCCTTACTCTGTCCATTCTTGTTTTTCCCTTAACTGCTCTGAGAAATTTCATTTCCCCAGCTTGCAGTCTGCTCCAGTCCCTTTCTGTCATTGTCCATGTTTCTCCACCAAAGGTGAAAATAGGGAAGTAATAATTCTTATACATAAGGAGTTTTGATTTTTCTCAAACTTCCTTATTCAAAATCAGATGTTTTATTGTTTGGTAAAAATCGCCTCCCTTCTGTAACCTCCTATTAATTTCGTTAGTTATTCTTCCATCCCTAGATATTACACTCCCTAAATAAATGAAACTTTCTACCACTTTGAGGGGTAAGGTAATATTTCCGTTGATCCCTTTCTCTCTTCCAAATACCTTTACTTCACTCTTATCTTTATTTATCTTTAATCCATACCTTTTCATTATTTCCTTCCACGCATCAAGTTGTAACTGTACATCTACCTCTTTATCACCCCACATTACCATATCATCTGCAAAAAATCATCTTTTTGTCTATTTCGTTAACTATATCTTTAACTGCCCTATTCATTCCCACCATCACAACATTAACAAGTGCACTATTCACTAAATCTTCTAAAAGTCTGAAAGTTCACATGCTGATATTAAAAATGTATAAAGAAAGTGTGTAAAGGCTGTTCCCGCTCACGTGTCCATCATTGGGCAGGGGTTGACAAACAATTGACGCCTGGGCTGTCACCGTGTGCGACATTTCTGGATCGGCCGAATGCAGGCGAGCAGGGTTGCCGAAGTGGCGCGCATGCGGTGAAATGCCTGTTATACGGCCGTCTGGCGGGCAACCTATACCAGCTGCGCCTGCCGGCGACGGAGCTAAGAAGCATTAGGCAGTGTCCGCGCCGTGATGGCAGCGTTTAACAGCCTACTTTAAGTAGAGAGTCGGACATGTCAGAGTGCCAATATCCCCTTGCTGACAAATTTTATGAAGATCAGCAGGATAATTATGCGTGTTTCCTCAATGTTCTGAGTCAGATGAAAACCATTTCCAGTGAAGAAATCTGTTGTTGTTAGTTAAAATTTAAGCCCTGTAGAACCCTCTAAAGGCCTGCTGTTCTCACCAGAATTCAATTACGGACTTTTCGGCGTACAGGCAACAAGTACCAGTATACAGGGTGAAAAGTATTTAAACCGACAAAATCTGGGAGGTTGTAGGGGACATCAAAACAAATATTTTTCCCTAATGTCATTTTTTCCTACGAGGATTATTTAAACCGCTGGAGGCCGTATTACGCTCGTCAGTTGATAGAGGCCGTATTACGATCTTCAGTAGTTAGAGCGCGTATTACGCTCTTCAGTTGTAGGCAACTGCTGTCCACCAGTTTAGTAGTGCATTGTCTCCTATTACTAATGGAGCGATACACCTGGAATGAGTACACTGATATGGTTGGTGCGTACTACATAGCGCACCACAACGGACGAGCTGCACAGCGGGTTTATCAACAACAATATCCTAATCGCCGTATCCCGCATCATACGACCTTTGATGCTGTGTACCAACGTCAGCGTGAGACCAGGTCATTTAGCAGATTACCTGGACAGGGATGCCGTCGCACAGTAAGAACGCTGGAATTTGAAGAAGCTGTCTTGCAGTATGTGGAGCGGGATCCTTCAATCAGCACTCGTGCAATTGCACGTCACATGGGGACGAATTAGACGAATGTAAGAACAGTCCTTCGAGAGCAATTGTTACGTCCATTTCACTTACAGCGTGTCCACAACCTGGAACCAGTTCATTATCCACCCAGAGAACAGTTTTCGCAGTGGTACCTGGAACAGTGTGAAATGCATCCTACATTTCGATCCTCTGTGTTGTTTACCGATGAAGCAACGTTCGGGCGTGATAGAGTCTTCAACATGCATGTTTGGAGTGAGGATAACCCACATGCCACAGTTACTAGCGCTCATCAAGTGCGGTTCTTCGTTAATGTGTGGGTCGGTGTTGTTGGAGACTGTTTAATTGGGACGTATCTGCTACCTGGTTGTTGTCTCTTGGTCATAAAAAAATGGAAAAGTGTTTGTTGGTTTAACTAATTTGCCGCCAGAGAAATGTTCCTCTACCGGTTTAAATACTCCTCATAGGAAAAAATGACATTAGGAAAAAATATTGTTTCGATGTCCCCTACAACCTCCCAGAGTTTGTCGGTTTAAATACTTTTCACCCTGTATACCCTGAAGTGACAAAAGTCTTGGCTTACTTCCTAATATCGTGTCAGATCCTTAGCCCGGCGTAGTGCAGCAACTTGACGTGGCATGAGCTCAACAAGTCGTTGCAAGTCCCTTGCAGAAATATTGAGCCATGCTGCCTGTACAGCCGTCCACAATTGCGAAAGTGTTGCACATACAGCATTTTGTGCAGGAATTGACCTCTTGATTATGTCCCACACTGTTCGATGGGATTCACGTCGGGCGATCTGGATGGCCAAATCATTCGCTCGAAGCATCCAGAATGTTCTTCAAACCAATCACGGACAACTGCGGTCAGGTGACATGACGCATTGTCATCCATAACAATTCCATCGTTGTTTGGAAACATGAAGTCCATGACTGGCTCTAAATGGTCGCCAATCATAGCCATTTGCAGTCAGTGATCAGTTCAGTTGGACAGGAGAACTCGGTGAATTCCGTGTAACGTCAGCCCACACTACTACGGAGCCACCACCAGCTTGCACAGTGCCTTTTTGAAAATTTGGATCAGTGGCTTCGCGGGGTCTGCGCCACATTCGGTCTTAACCAACTGAAATCGGGAAAATCAGACCAGGCCACGGTTTTCCAGTCGTCCAGGGTCCAAGCGATGTGGTCACCAGCTCAAGAGAGGCGCTGCAGGCTGTGTCGTGCTGTTAGCAGAGACACTCGCGTCGGTCGTCTACTGCCACAGTCCATTAACGCCAGATTTCGTCGCACTGTCCCAACGGATGCGTTCGTCGTACATCGCACATTGATTTCCGCATTTATTTCACGCAGTGTTGCTTGTCTGTTAGCACTGACAACTCTACCGAAACGCCTCTGTTCAAGGTAGTTCAGTGAAGTCCGTTGGACACTGCATTGTCCATGGAGAAATGTAATGTTGAAATTCGGTACTCGTGGCACACTCTTGACACTATGGATATCGGAATATTGAATTCCCTGACGATTTCCGAAATGAAATGCCCCTTGCGTCTAGTTCCAACTACCAGACCGCGTTCAAACTCTGTTAATTCCCGTCGTGCGGCCATAATCACGTCAGAAACCTTTTCTCATGAATCACTTGAATACAAATGACAGCTCCGTCAATGCATTGCCCTTTTACACCTTGTGTACACGATACTGCCGCCATCTGTACACTTGCATGTCGCTACCACATGACTTTTGTCACCTTACTGTAGAATCATATTTTATTCAAGGAAAATAATTTTTGTTTCCTCTCCCAAAATCAATTAAATATTTCAGAGCAGATGAAGAGTGTTACTCTTTCGTGCCTATCTCAAAAAACAGTAGCGGCGAGTGTTTTTTTTTTAAGTTTCGTATAGTTTTTAGTTTTAGTTATGTCATGTTCCGTAGATCATTTTTCCGATTATTTTATCGGTATGATGTGGAACAAGTCAGATTACAGGATATATAATTACATACACACGTGAATAGTGCTAATATTAATGATACTGAAATGTTTACTTCTACACGTGCAACTACATTTAGAGGTACATTTCTTATTTTTATTTATTTATTATTGCCATTTCTGAAACAGAAACTCGTCCATGGAGTAGAAGGAGTTGTTCAAAAGAAATGATTGTAAGCTAGATTTAAAACTTGATCTGCTACCTGCCAGACACTTTATATTGTTGGGCAAATGATCAGTTTTAGTTTCAGTTATGTCATGTTCTCTAGATCATTTTCCCGATTATTTTATCGATATGTTGTGGAACAAGTCAGATTACAGGATATATATACACACATGAATAGTGCTAATGTTAATGTTACTGAAATTTTTAGTTCTACACGTGCAACTACATTTAGAGGCACATTTTTTTTTTTTTTTTTTTTGCCATTTCTGAAACAGAAACTCGTCCATGGAGTAGAAGGAGTTGTCCAAAAGAAATGATTGTAATCTAGATTTAAAACTTGATCTATCTGCCAGACACTTTATATTGTTGGGCAAATGATCAAAGACTTTTGTTGCTGAATAATGTACTCCTTTTTGAGCAACGGCTTCAATAACGAGTAGGAAAAGTCATTTAATAATGTATTCTAATTGGTTCATTATTTTGACTTTTGTTCCTGTGGAAATCGTTGAATATGAGTGAATTAGATCTTTAGGATTGGGGATGTTGGAGATCAGAAGTCATAGTATACTGCAGTATGTCGTTCTACACATAACTCTAGAGTATAGACCAACAACAGTGTGTTGTGTATTCTGTGTTGCAGAGTGGATCTGAACGAAGTGACATTCAAAGTGGAGCCCAATAAGCTCGGGCTCAACGCTTCGGAAGTGGCAAAGCGGATTGGTAAGTGTACTTCATAATCTTATAAGTCGCCTAATATCCAGCGAGGACATTAACAAATCATATCTATGCTTTCAACAATGGGTCCTTTATTATCTTCACTACTTCTTTTTCCTCGCCTTGTCCCATGTCTTCACGGGGTCGGCATGCTGAACTGGATTCGCAGATGTTAGAGGTTGGCCGGATGTCCTGCCTGTCATTTTGGTTCCTTTATTATCGTTCTGCTAGAAAAGTCCAACAGCCCCACAATTCTGTGGGGTTTATGATCCATAGTATATAATTTAATTTTACATATAATTAATTTCCAGTCTTTATTAATTAAAACTTTTGGGCTAAGAGGCCGGGGTCGAACAGTAGAAATTCTTCCTCCTGACGTTTCGTTGGCAACTGCGGGAAACACCATCCGAGGTGAGTTGCTCGCATTTGGCAACGAAACATCAGGAGAAAGAATTTGTACTGTTCGACCACGGCCTCTTAACCCGGAAGTTTTAATTAATGAAGACGCCGGCCGTGAAAGCCTACACGTTATGAAAACCCTGTCTGGTCAGAAGTATCTGGACGTCCGTATGTAACGTGGAATTCACCACTAGGTGAAGCGAGAAGGGGGCCCGTCACCATAAATGGAGGACGAAACCATTGTGTTGTCAGCAGCAGCGAAGCAGTAACAGCAGAATATGTGGGTAAGGTGAGCTGAGTGAGTTCGAATGTGGACTAATGATTGGATGTCACCTCCGTAATAAATCTGTCAGGGACATTTCATCCCTTCTAATGCTGCCCAAGTCGACATTGGCGACGTGATTGTGAAGCGATGGAACGATCGCAATTAAAAACAGATTGGACAGGACCCACTGAACACTGCAGAGGGTGTTTGTAAAATACTGCATGAGTATACTAAGATGGTATCTTAGTGATACCATAGGTGACCATGCAGCTCGTTAGAATGAAATTACAATTAAAGAACAGGCGTTGACATACGTCAACGGGGACAGATGAAAAGGTGTGACGCGTCCAGGACTCGAACCCGGGATCTCCTGCTTACATCGCAGACGCACTATCCATCTGAGCCACCGAGGGAACAGAGGATAGCGTGACTGCAGGGATTTATCTCTGGCACGCCTCCCGCGAAACCAACATTCTCAACGTATTGTCCTGCACTACATTCGTAGTGCCCCCGCCCATTATAATCATTACTCGCGGCGCGTTGCCGATTCCCGTAAGAGTTCGGGCACTGTTTGTGCATTCGCACGGAAGAAGAAGATGGTCAAGTGGCCGGTGAGCCTTAACTATATATATTCTAAGATGGTATCTGTTCTTTCGGACATGCACAAACAGTTCCCGAACTCTTACGGGAATCGGCAACGCGCCATGAGTAATGAGTATAACGGGCGGGGGCACTACGAATGTATTGCGGGACAATACGTTGAGAGTGTGGGTTTCGCGGGAGTCGTGCCAGAGATAAATCCCTGCAGTCACGCTATCCTCTGTGCCCTCGGTGGCTCAGATGGATAGAACGTCTGCCATGTAAGCAGGAGATCCTGGGTTCGAGTCCCGGTCGGGGCACACATTTTCATCTGTCCCCGTTGACATATGTCAACGCCTGTAAGCAGCTAAGGGTGTTCTTTAATTGTAATTTCATTCTAACGAGCTGCATGGTCACCGATTGTATCTGTTCTTTCGGACATGTCCGAAAGAACAGATACCATCTTAGTATATATATAGTTAAGGCTCACGACCACTTGACCATCTTCTTCTTCTTCTGTGCGAGTGCACAAACAGTGCCCGAACTCTTACAGGAATCGGCAATGCGCCGCGAGTAATGAGTATAATGGGCGGGGGCACTACGAATGTAGTGCGGGACAATACGTTGAGAGTGTGGGTTTCGCGGGAGGCGTGCCAGAGATAAATCCCTGCAGTCACGCTATCCTCTGTGCCCTCGGTGGCTCAGATGGATAGAACGTCTGCCATGTAAGCAGGAGATCCTGGGTTCGAGTCCCGGTCGGGGCACACATTTTCATCTGTCCCCGTTGACATATGTCAACGCCTGTAAGCAGCTAAGGGTGTTCTTTAATTGTAATTTCATTCTAACGAGCTGCATGGTCACCGATTGTATCTGTTCTTTCGGACATGTCCGAAAGAACAGATACCATCTTAGTATATATATAGTTAAGGCTCACGACCACTTGACCATCTTCTTCTTCTTCTGTGCGAGTGCACAAACAGTGCCCGAACTCTTACAGGAATCGGCAATGCGCCGCGAGTAATGAGTATAATGGGCGGGGGCACTACGAATGTAGTGCGGGACAATACGTTGAGAGTGTGGGTTTCGCGGGAGGCGTGCCAGAGATAAATCCCTGCAGTCACGCTATCCTCTGTGCCCTCGGAGGCTCAGATGGATAGAGCCTCTGCCATGTAAACAGGAGATCCTAGGTTCGAGTCCCAGTTGGGGCACACATTTTCATCTGGCCCCGTTGACGTATGTCAACGCCTGTAAGCAGCTAAGGGTGTCCTTCAATTGTAATTTCATACTGCACTAAATTACCGGGAGAAATCATTTGTAAGTTTCAAAGTGCTACCAGCAGTCTAGCTAGCACAATGACTGTGCTTAGGGCATTCTAAGAATGGGGTACGGTGGTCGAGTACCTCCTCATAACACATACATTTCTCTAGTCAATGCTAAGCGACCACTGGACAATGGATTACTGGAAACGAGTAATGAATCATCCTATACCCTGTGGCAATCCAGTCAAATGGTTTTGTCAAATGCCTAGAGAATGTACCCTGTCATCATGCTTAATGACAGCAGTGAAGAATGGAGGAGATGGTGTTATGATATGTGGGTGTTTTTTGTGGTTAAGGTGTGACTCCCTTATTATGCTTCAGAAAATACTAAGTGTGGAAGGATCTGATCAGTTTTTACAACATTGTGCACTGCATGTAGTGGAGTAACAGTTCAGAGACGATTATTGTTTGGTCAGCACGACAGTGCACCTTGTCGTAAAGCAGCAGTGTGAGGCAATTGTTTGTGGACAATAACATCCCTGGAATCGACTGGCCTGCCTGGAGTTCCAACGTGCACTCAATGGAACGCATTTGGGATGAAATGGAGCGTCGACTTCGCTTCAGACCCCAGCTTCCAATAACATTACCTTCTTTGGTTTCAGCTCTTGAGGAAGAATGGGCTGCCATTCCACCACAGACATTCAAACACCTCATTGGAAGTGTCCCCAGCAGAGTGAAAGTCATTATGAAAGCGAATAGTGGAGACATCCTATATTAAAGTCCACTAATAGGTGTCCAGATACTTTTTATCAAATAGTGTATGTTGCTGATGATTGTTTAAAGAAAAATACTTGTTGTAGGTAAGAAAATCACTTTGAGAGTTTTTATCTGAATCAGTTGCAACAAATATATTCAATAATTTGCCATTACTTTAAAAATATATATATATATTCTTTCGTGAATATTTATGCACTCTTCCGTTGTCAAGAACTACATGCAAGCTCCCACATGTCCTCAAGAATGTACTGATGTAGTATGTCATAGACTTTTTTTCTGTAAGCGCGGGCCTCGATCTTTTCTCTCTTCTTCTAATTAGTCAACAATAAGAAATAAGACGATGGTCACGTGTACTTGTGGACTGGTTTCAAAAGGTCAACACTCCTCACTGCTTGCGGGATTGTACGTTGTCATGAAGAAAATAGTGATGTCTTTTGAACTGAAAACGTATTTAAAATCGATGTCGGGATTCAGTTGACGTAATTTCATACCTCTATAACTCTGATAAAAATAGGCATTTCTGGGTCATATTTATCACATTTTAAAGAGAAAGGTTGAAAGTTTGTTATCATTTCAACATTTATGGCAGCTGAACAGCACACTCGGGAAAACAAGTAAAACGAATCTACTATTATCGGCTTAGTGCGTTTGATACGAGTTCGTAAATGGAGTCATGTCTCAAGAGATTCATTATGCATTCCATTATTTTGAAGAGGAGTGTAGGTCCATTTGTTCCAGTCAGAAGGTCTAAATATGAAACCTAGATCTCAAGAATGATTCAAGGCTGATTGTCACAAGTCTCGATAATGGAAGAGAAATGTAACCAGAAGTACATATTAAACATATGTTAATTATGTCCAAAGAATGTCACCACATAAGCAGACCATAAGACTTACACGAGTGGAAGAGTCCAGACTACGACACAATGTAGCCTATGTTCGCAATATTCCATAGTTTCCATTTAGGTTAGTTCTACGTGACATTTTTTCTTAAACATTGTTGGTATGTGGTTATATCACGGCATCACAGTAGAAGTTCCTAAGTCATTTCAAGCTATCAAAACTATTTCATCTTTGTTTGCCTGTAGATAACATCAAGGGAAGACTCAAGGATGAAACAGCAGTGGAAGTAACATCTGCAGGCATCGGTGATAAGGTGAGTCTCGCCTTGACGTCCATATTGTTGTATAGCTACATTGTAGTTAGGTAGTAGGGAAGAGCTCATACTATTTGCTTCCTTACCCTACATCATGCCGTCTCCAGCTCATGCAAGTCTTGGACGTTAGCTACAAAATTTTCTGACATGTGACAACCAAAACAGAAATATTTTGTATCTATTCTAGGTTTTCCACAGCAACATTATTCCTACAAACACAGTTTCAGCTGTAGTTTCTGGTAATGGAACAGCATGTCTTGTATGTTATACTATCTATGCCTGAATATATAGTTTGTAATAGCTGGTACTTGGACTGAAACAGTGTTTTTGAAAATCCATGTATATGCTCATAGCAAACTGCACCAGGATGTGTATGAAATGGCACTGTAATGTTCATCTTGCCACAGTCTGCAGGGCCCACAAATATTAGTTATATATTGTCAGGCAAAATTGGACTTTCCTTCCTTTTTCAGTAGTATTACTATGAAGTCACTGTTAAGAGAGCGTTTCATCTATCCAGACATAAAATTGACTACATTAGCAAACAAGTGATTTTATAGGGAGAAAAAAAAACATGACTTACAATTTTTTATTTACTGTGCAATATAAACTTTTGCATACAGCTGTATATTGTTGTTGTTGTAGTCTTCAGTCCAGAGACTGGTTTGATGCAACTCTCCATGCTACTCTACCTGTGCAAGCTTCTTCATCTCCCAGTATCTACTGCAACATCAAGGGAAGAATCTGTTCAGTGTATTCATCTCTTGGTCTCCCTCTACGATTTTTACCCTCCACGCTGCCCTCCAATACTAAACTGCTGATCCCTTGAAGCCTCAGAACATGTCCTACCAACCGATTCCTTCTTCTAGTCAAGTTGTGCCACAAACTTCTCTTCTCCCCAATTCTATTCAATACCTCCTCATTAGTTATGTGATCTACCCATCTAATCTTCAGCATTCTTCTGTAGCACCACATTTCGAAAGCTTCTATTCTCTTCTTGTCTAAACTATTTATCGTCCACGTTTCACTTCCATACACAGCTACACTCCATACAAATACTTTCAGAAACGACTTCCTGACACTTAAATCTATACTCGATGTTAACAAATTTCTCTTCTTTAGAAACGCTTTTCTTTCCATTGCCAGTCTACATTTTATATCTTCTCTACTTCGACCATCATCAGTTATTTTGCTCCCCAAATAGCAAAACTCATTTACTACTTTAAGTGTCTCATTTCCTAATCTAGCTAATTCCCTCAGCATCAACCAATTTAATTCAACTACACTCCATGATCCTCATTTTGCTTTTGTTGATGTTCGTCTTATATCCTCCTTTCAAGACACTGTCCATTCCGCTCAGCTGATCTTCCAGCTCCTTTGCTGTCTCTGGCAGAATTACAATGTCATCGGCGAACCTCAAAATTTTTATTTCTTCTCCATGGATTTAATTCCTACTCCAAATTTTTCTTTTGTTTCCTTTACTGCTTGCTCAATATACAGATTGAATAACATTGGGGAGAGGCTACAACCCTGTCTCACTCCCTTCCCAACCACTGCTTCCCTTTCATGCCCCTCAACTCTTAGAACTGCCATCTGGTTTCTGTACAAATTGTAAATAGCCTTTCGCTTCCTGTATTTTACCCCTGCCACCTTCAGAATTTAAATTAGAGTATTCCAGTCAACATTGTCAAAAGCTTCCTCTAAGTCTACAAATGCTAGAAACGTAGGTTTGCCTTTCCTTAATCCAAACTGATCTTCCCTGAGGTCGGATTCTACCAGTTTTTCCATTCGTCTGTAAAGAATTCGTGTTAGTATTTTGTCAGCCGTGGCTTATTAAACTGATAGTTCAGTAATTTTCACATCTGTCAACACCTGCTTTCTTTGGGATTGGAATTATTATATTTTTCTTGAAGTCTGGGGGTATTTTGCCTGTCTCATACATCTTGCTCATCAGATGGTAGAGTTTTGTCAGGGCTGGCTCTCCCAAGGCTATCACTAGTTCTAATGGAGTGTTGTCTACTCCCAGGGCCTTGTTTCAACTTAGGTCTTTCAGTGCTCTGTCAAACTCTCCACACAGTATCATACGTATCTCTCATTTCTTCTTCATCTACATCCTCTTCCATTTCCATAATATTGTCCTCAAGAATATTGCTCTTGTATAGACCCTCTATATACTCCTTCCACCTTTCTGCTTTCCTTTCTTTGCTTGGAACTGGGTTTCCACCTGAGCTCTTGATATTCATGCAGGTGGTTCTCTTTTCTCCAAAGGTCTCTTTAATTTTCCTGTAGGTAGTATCTATCTTACCCCTAGTACAAGGTGTGTTTTTTAAGTAAGTAACGTTTTGAAATTAAAAAAAGACGTGCTAAGATAGCTCAATAATTTTATTTTTACATGAAAGCTTGTACCTTAATCGATGCACTGACGCCATTACAGTCTGATTCTTCCTTGTTTACGTTGTGTACTGAGTGTTTAAGATGCCTCCGATAATTGTGAGTCCCGCCGACTGTGAAATACGGGATGTTATAAGATTTCTTAGTGTTAAAGGCCCAAAAGCAATCAATATTCATCGTGAGATGTGTGCAGTTTACGGAGAAAACATTATGAGTGATGGAATGGTAAGAAGTGGGTGAGAGCATTTAAAGATGGCCGCACAAATGTGCATGATGAACAATGGAGTGGGCGTCCTTTGGTCGTTAATGAAAGTTTGGTGCAGGAAGTGGACAATAAGGTGAGAGGAAACAGACGCTTTACGATTTCCTCCTTGCGGGATGACTTTCCTAAATTTCTTGTAGTGTTTTGTATGGCATTGTGACCGAGCACTTGAATTACCGAAAATTGTCTGCACGTTGGGTACCAAAAATGTTGACGGATGTGCACAAAACCAAATGTTTAGACAGTGCATTGACTTTCCTTGAGCGGTACCACAATGACGATGATGATTTCTTAAGCCAAATTGTTACGAGCGATGAAACATGGGTGGCCTATGACACACCAGAATCAAAGCAACAGTCCATGGAAGTTGAGCAAAGGCATGGTTTTGCTGCAAGACAATGCCCGTTTGCATGTGGCGAATCAGACCAAAGATCTCATCACATCTTTTCGATGGGAAACTCTAGATCATTCTCCGTACAGCCCCGATCTTGCATCCAGTGACTACCATTTGTTCCTGCACTTGAAGGAACACTTGGGCGGTCAGCATTTTCAAGACGAAGTCAAAACAGTGGTGATGCAGTGGTTAACAAGTCAAGCAGCAGAATTCTATGAGGAGGGTATACAAAAAATGGTACAACGTTATGACAAGTGCCTCAGTATTGATGGAAATTATGTAGAAAAGTAGATTAAGGTGCAGGCTTTCATGTAAAAATAAAATTATTGAGATAGCTTAGCATGGCTGTTTTTAATTTCAAAATGGTACTTACTTAAAAAACACGCCTCGTAATATATGCCTCTACATCCTTACATTTGTCCTCTAGCCATCCCTGCTTAGCCATTTTGCACTTCCTGTCGATCTCATTTTTGAGACATTTGTATTCCTTTTTGCCTGCTTCATTTGCTGCATTTTTGTATTTTCTCCCTTCATCAATTAAATTCAGTATCTCATCTGTTACCCAAGGATTTCTATTAGCCTTCGTCTTTTTCCCTACTTGATCCTCTGGTGCCTTCACCATTTCATCTCTCAAAGCTACCCATCCTTCTTCTACTGTATTTCTTTCCCCCATTCTTGTCAATCATTCCCTCATGCTCTGCCTGAAACTCTCTGCAACCTCTGGTTCTGTCTGTTTATCCAGGTCCCATCTCCTTAAATTCCCACCTTTTTGCAGTTTCTTCAGTTTTAATCTACAGTTCATAACCAATAGATTGTGGTCAGAGTCCACATATTCCCCTGGAAATGTCTTACAATTTAAAACCTGGTTCCTAAATCTCTGTCTTACCATTATATAATCTATCTGAAACCTTCCCGTATCTCCAGGCTTCTTCGGTGTATACAACCTTCTTTCATGATTCTTGAACCACGTGTTAGCTATGATTAAGTTATGCTCTGTGAAAATTCTACCAGGCGGCTTCCTCTTTCGTTCCTTACCCCCATTCCATATGCACGTACTACGTTTCCTTCCCTTCCTTTTCCTACTATCAAATTCCAGTCACCCATGACTATTAAAATTTTCATCTCCCTTCACTATCTGAATAATTTCTCTTATCTCATCATACATTTCATCAATCTCTTCGTCATCTGCGGAGCTAGTTGGCATATAAACTTGTACTATTGTAATAGGCTTGAGCATTCACTATGCTGTTTGTAGTAGCTTACCTGCATTCCTATTTTTTTATTCATTATTAAACCTACTCCTGCCTTACCCCTACTTGATTTTGTATTTATAACCCTGTGTTCACCTGTTCCTCCTGCCACTGAACTTCACTAATTCCCACTATATATAACTTTAACCTATGCATTTTCCTTTTTAAATTTTCTAACCTACCTGCCCAATTAAGGGATCTGACATTCCACGCTCCGACCCGTAGAACTCCAGTTTTCTTTCTGCTGAGTAGTCCCCGCCCAGAGATCCGAATGGGGGACTATTTTGCCTCTGGATTATTTTACCCAAGAGGACGCCATCATCATTTAACCATACAGTAAAGCTGCATGCCCTTGGGAAAAATTACAACTGTAGTTTCCCCTTGCTTTCAGCCATTCGCAGTACCTTCACAGCAAGGCCATTTTGGTTAGTGTTACAAGGCCAGACCAGTCAATCATCCAGACTATTGTCCCTGAAACTACTGAAAAGGTTGCTGCCCCTCTCCAGGAACCACATGTTTGTCTGGCCTCTCAACAGATACCCCTCCATTGTGGTTGCACTTATGGTACGGCTATCTGTATCGTTGAGGCATGCAAGCCTCCCCACCAACGGCAAAGTCCATGTTTCATGGGGGGCCAGCTGTATATATGAACGTGCTATTAACATTATTATCATTCTCTCCCTACATCTGTTGTATTGGAATCATACATGTTATTACATACTGATGCACAGTAGTCATCAGTATGCTGGGTAATGATCTCCTCTGCTTACTGTATAATCTTACATATAAGCTGCACCAAATTTTTCCATGGCTTCTCATAGAAAATGAGTTCATAAGCAGCTTGCCAGATTGCATATTAACTTATATATACATTCTTGTAAATGCATGCATCCTGTATCATTATATATCTTCACTGCTTGTGAGAAATCGCTACTGCTGACAGTATGACCATCTAATACCTCTGGCAAGAGGAAAGCCTTAGACACAGCCAACTGACTCAGTTCATATCTAGCAGATCACATGTGTGCAACATAAAATGAAAGACTGTAAGACATTTGGCTCAATATCCTGTTTTGAGAAAACCACCCCCTAAAGCCATGACATGGAGTAGACTCAAAATTGATGGGATCAATAGGTAGTTGATAACTGAGCATTTTTAATCATCATATATGGTGTCAGCAAATGATAATTTTCCTAGAGATAAAGAAAATTAACTTTTGCAACTGGCATTTATGTATCTATAAGTTACACGTTGTTCAACAAAAGAGCCATGAGTACAGTGATCAAGGCATTTGGCTGAGGTCCAAAAATCTATATTTGAATCTCAAATGCACTATGCAGCTAATTTTTTTTTCTTGTATCAAAACTGGTAGGAATAGGTGGCTTAATAAGGGGTAATAACAAGGCAGACAAATAAATTTCTCTAACAATTTGGATTAGTAAGGAATTACAATTTTAGTCCTAGTCACTATAAAATGATTCTTCCACTCACTCTGTTATATCTCCTCACTTTTCTTTGAACAGCTGAATGGATGGTGGTTGTCATATAAACATTTGTCCGCCCCGATAGCTGAGCGGTCAGCGTGAAGGATTGCATTCTACGGGCCCAGTTTCAATTCCTGGCTGGGTCGGGGATTTTCTCTGCTCAAGGACTGGGTGTTGTGTTGTCTTCATCATAATTTCATCGCCATCTGGGGCATAGGCCATCCAATGTGGCGTTGAATGTAATAATACCTGCACCAAGGCTGCCAGACCTGCCCTGAAGGGGCCTCTCAGCCAATGATGCCAAACGCTCATTTCCATTTCATTTCCCTATAAACATTTGAGACAAATACACTTGCAGTAGCAAGAATATCTAATAAATTCAATCTTCATGCAATTGTATCATTTCTTCTAAAGACTTAATGGAAAACAACCTTGGTTTACATTTTAAAATATTTATTTTTCAGGTATTAATTTTTATGCTTACCATACATATGGTAGCATCACCTGAAAAATTGGTACTGAAAGTTGATTATGAGTTATGCTGTGAATTGTTATTGCATTCATGCAGTTGTCCATTTCCCACTGGGTTTCCAGAAGCATACTGCAATTTTTGAGCTTCAAAATAAAGTTTTTTTTATCTTGGTGAAAAAAAATAAACATCACACTGCTGGCATGCAGGTGTCCAGTTTGGCAGTATTACTTTTACCATGCAAGACAGTTGACCAGAATCATCTATAAGCATGGTAACATATGTTACAGTGTTTTTTTGTCAATGCCAGGAATCTAATATCAGGTAAAACTTGTTATCAGCAACATATGATTTTAAAATGTTCTCTAGATATGTTTTGTAAATTAAATTTGTCAGTTTCCAGTTTGGAGCAAGTGACATAAATGTTTTTAAAGAGTTGGTTAAACAGTTGGCCTCTTCTATAACCCAAGGGGCAAATATATCATTGGTTTCTTGTCAGCACAAAAAAAAAATTAGGCTACGGTTTTCAAGATGTTTTGATAGAATATTGCACCTTGTACAGATTTGTTATTTTATGTATATTACCAAATGCAACAAGACTTTATATTTCTTCCATATGCATTAATGTGCATCAAATGTTCGTCGGGTATTCGCATCTTGTCTGGCGGATGTCAATCACATTAAAATGTACATTGACACCATCTGCTTGCTGAAATTGCTGCAAATTGTAATATCCTCTATATTTTCTACCTCCGTGTGTAAAGATGCATTTCATGATGTGCCATTGACTAATTTTATGCTCCAATTTTTAATTTCTTGCCAAGATAATGATGCAGCAAATTAAAATCCATGTTGGTTAGACATGGGAGTGCTGCACCTACAGCCCACTGCTGGAGTATTCTTATTGTCATGTTCTTCTTATGAAGATGAGATTTGACAAATCAATAAAATGTCCATTTATTTATTGATATATCTGTCATACCTTGTCCCTCCTTTAATGATACCTCTTTTCCACAATTTTAAATCTTTCTTCCTTTTCAGGATTGCTGTTGATTCATTCTTTTGCAATGTTCCAACCTGGATGATTCTTACCTAATGCTACTGCTCTTACTTTTACTTCAGGGAGTACAGCTTCATAGTTCACTCTTTTGGTTACCAGTTCACAGCACTCACCTGTAATTAATGAAGTACAGCTTGACTGAACATGGACATTTCCATAACATTACAACTGATTTCACATTCATGAATCTCAGCACCTTCCACCTTCTGTACCATCTCCATGATGCAGTTCTTCGACATCAACAAAAATGACTTTGTTCTTCAGTTCCAAAGCTCACTCGATGATAGTCGCTCCTCTTAGTTTGGAACGCTGAGAAATAAACTGCCTGTTTCTAGTAGTGCATTGATAATACATCTGTGTTGCAACAGTTGTGCAAGCCAATATACAATGTTGGCCACTTCACACTTACCACTGTCTGTGACAGAATCTCAGATATTTATTTCATCACTGGTAGAGGGCTGTACATCCTCCATTATTAAGATTGTGGAGATGAAAAATTATAAAATAAAGTTGCATAAACAAAAAAGTGATGTACTACAAATTATGTACTGTATAAGTGTTATATTATTTTCAGATAATCATCATATTATATCACAAAAAGTATTTTATCCTGTGGATATACGATAAAAATTCACTGCAATAATTAATAAATAATAATGATAAATAATTTTCATTGTTTAAAAATTCACTACAAATATACTCAAGGATCACAACAGACTAATGATGGAGAACAACTCCTGATTGATGTACATAAGGTTATTGCTGGAAATACTCACCTTTTTGTAATGAATAGGCAATGAGGCCAACATAATTATCCCTGTGTGCATTCTATCCCCCACCTCAATGTAAACAAGTGTAGGTCAGCTGTCTGTGGTGCCTTGAGACAAATTCAAAGCAGTCTTACTCGGAATTGTTCAACACAGCTTAAAATCTTAATTCTGTGCTAATCCATGTCACCTGAGAAATTTATTTGCCTCCCTTTTTATTATTCCCTATTGCTGTACTTACCTTATTAACCCTCCTATTCCAACCAATATGGGTGCGGGGGGCGTGAATTGCAGACTGCATTTGAGATGCAAATCCAGGTTCTCTGCTATGCAGCCAGATGGCTTGGTTGTTCTGTCAATGGCACTTTTGTTGAATTTCTGGCACATAAGCCACAGCCATAAAAATTTATTTCCTCAGTTTCTAGTTTTAAGCATTATCAAGTGATGCAAAACTGAGAGTGCCTCAATGACCCAATGAGGCTTATAATACCAAGTATGTGGAGAGTGTAGTTTGATTCCATACATGATGATGAAAGCTGCTCAGTTTTCAATTATCTATCGATCCTGTCAGTTTTCAGTTAATTGCCATCATGGAATTTAGGGGTGGTTTTCTCACAAACCAGTTGGAGGAGGGATGCAGGTATCAAGCCAAAATATTATACAGTCTCTCATTTTAGGTTTTACTCAAGTGAGCTGTCAAATGTGATCTGAATTGTTGGCCACATATGAGGACCTTTGTGTGGAAGTCTGACTACTTCTGCTGAACGTGGTTTCAAATAGCATCAGATTATTGTTTATATGAAGCCTCTCATTACTGGATAATGTCATTTTACTTTGCATCGTAGAGGATGTTTGAAGACAACCACTGGAATCTGAACTTATTTGATCTCACTGACATCAAAACTTTATGTTGTATTGAAGTGTAATATTTTCATGCATGAAGGTTCAGACACTGGTTTCGTTAGAGGATACTCAATTATGTCACTTGCAACAGCAGTGTCGTCAGTGTAGACACACATATATGTCGACAGTCTATGATTATCCTGCACCAACTGATAGTTACATTCTGTCTGAACTTTTTTTTTCTTTCTCTCTCTCTCTCTCTCTCTCTCTCTCTTTTTTTTTTTTTTTTTTTTTTTTTTTTTTTTTTTTTTTTTTTTTTTTTTTTTCATGTTAACACATGGTGAGGAAATAATAAATAGGATGAAAACTTCAAAATTTTTAGGTGTCTGTATTGTGAGAATTTAAATTGGAAAAAGCACATTTTGGAACTCCAAACATTAAGTTGATGTATTTTGCATATTTTCATTCCACATGTCATATGGAATAATATTCTGGGTTAACTCAGCTTTAAGAAAGAAAGTCTTCATTGCTCAAAAACATGCTTTAAGAATAACGTGTGGTGCTCATCATAGTCATACTGTAGACATCTGTTTAAGTAGTTGGGCATACTGACTACTGCTTCTCAGTATATTTACTCCCTCATAAAGTTTTTTGTAAATAATTCCCTGCAGTTCAAAAGAAACAGTGATGTTCATAATTACAATACCAGAAGAAAAAATGACATTCATTACTCCACATTAAGCTTGTCTTTAGTGCAAAAAGGGGTGCATAATGATGTATGTAAAATTTTTGATCACTAACCCACTGATATAAAATGTCTGACAGACAGCAAAGTAAAATTTCTTCTCGACAACTCCTTCTATTCCATAGAAGAATTTGTATTATTGTAATGAGTAAAAGGTGGTGGGTGGGAATTATTAACTCACATATGGCCATATCTACAAATTAATTTGTAATGTGAATGTAAAATGACTCATTCGACATCACTAAGATATATTGTCCAAAATGATCCATGGAACATGGAATTAACCAACTGCAACTTTAAAAAATTTAGCTTATTTTGTCTTGCAGTCTGACTATGTGACCTATCATAGCCATGGATTGGCAGCCCGAGACATCTCATTACTGTATACCCCAACAGTAGGCACATGGCACCTCACTCACAGTACAACCTAACCAGACAAGATTCAGCTAGACACATCAGGTCACACCACATTCAATAACTCACACCTGACTGCATTATAAAAGTGCCATACACTGGCATGTCATCATTATTTAACATACACTCCTGGAAATGGAAAAAAGAACACATTGACACCGGTGTGTCAGACCCACCATACTTGCTCCGGACACTGCGAGTGGGCTGTACAAGTAATGATCACACGCACGGCACAGCGGACACACCAGGAACCGAGGTGTTGGCCGTCGAATGGCGCTAGCTGCACAGCATTTGTGTACCGCCGCCGTCAGTGTCAGCCAGTTTGCCGTGGCATACGGAGCTCCATCGCAGTCTTTAACACTGCTAGCATGCCGCGACAGTGTGGACGTGAACCGTATGTGCAGTTGACGGACTTTGAGCGAGGGCATATAGTGGGCATGCGGGAGGCCGGGTGGACGTACCGCCGAATTGCTCAACATGTGGGGCGTGAGGTCTCCACAGTACATCGATGTTGTCGCCAGTGGTCGGCGGAAGGTGCACGTGCCCGTCGACCTGGGACCGGACCACAGCGACGCACGGATGCACGCCAAGACCGTAGGATCCTATGCAGTGCCGTAGGGGACCACACCGCCACTTCCCAGCAAATTAGGGACACTGTTGCTCCTGGGGTATCGGCGAGGACCATTCGCAACCGTCTCCATGAAGCTGGGCTACGGTCCTGCACACCGTTAGGCCGTCTTCCGCTCACGCCCCAACATCGTGCAGCCCGCCTCCAGTGGTGTCGCGACAGGCGTGAATGGAGGGACGAATGGAGACGTGTCGTCTTCAGCGATGAGAGTCGCTTCTGCCTTGGTGCCAATGATGGTCGTATGCATGTTTGGCGCCATGCAGGTGAGCGCCACAATCAGGACTGCATACGACCGAGGCACACAGGGCCAACACCCGGCATCATGGTGTGGGGAGCGATCTTCTACACTGGCCGTACACCACTGGTGATCGTCAAGGGGACACTGAATAGTGCACGGTACATCCAAACCATCATCGAACCCATCGCTCTACCATTCCTAGACCGGCAAGGGAACTTGCTGTTCCAACAGGACAATGCACGTCCGCATGTATCCCGTGCCACCCAACGTGCTCCAGAAGGTGTAAGTCAACTACCCTGGCCAGCAAGATCTCCGGATCTGTCCCCCATTGAGCATGTTTGGGACTGGATGAAGTGTCGTCTCACGCGGTCTGCACGTCCAGCACGAACGCTGGTCCAACTGAGGCGCCAGGTGGAAATGGCATGGCAAGCCGTTCCACAGGACTACATCCAGCATCTCTACGATCGTCTCCATGGGAGAATAGCAGCCTGCATTGCTGTGAAAGGTGGATATACACTGTACTAGTGCCAACATTGTGCATGCTCTGTTGCCTGTATCTATGTGCCTGTGGTTCTGTCAGTGTGATCATGTGATGTATCTGACCCCAGGAATGTGTCAATAAAGTTTCCCCTTCCTGGGACAATGAATTCACGGTGTTCTTATTTCAATTTCCAGGAGTGTACATAGGTATCCCCCAATGTGTGTGGGAAAACAAGCAGATACTTTTGGTATGCTATTCTTCCTTTTAGCTCTGACTGGTGTGCTTTGTTCATCACACCATTGTAGACCACCCAAAATTGTTTCAGAGATGGCAGGGCTCAGGCTGCTGGGATTGATGCTATCCCTAATCCCACAGTGGTATCAATTGGCATCTGCTGAGTGTGAGGCAGTGTGAGTCCTCAGTCAATCAGAGGCTTCAGGTCCATGTGTGTGAGACACACCTGTAGCAACAGCTGACTGCTCCGACATTCACAACACTATCTGCTCCTGCATAATTGTTCAAATAAATAATAATAATAGGGCATACAGTTCCAAATTGTTTGTGTTAGAGCAGCATTATTTAGAAACCACCTGGGCACACATGGACAGGGGAGGGGGAGTGGAGGTATAGGGGAGAGAGTGACTTTGAAGGGGGAGAGGGGGCAGGGGACTTTGAAACCCTCATTATACTGAAGTATACAGACCCAAGACTGTCCTAGTACCTGTGTATATACACCACTTAAATCTCTGTGGACACCCACAGTAGTGATGCTTCTTTGTGGCAGGCGAAGCTGCCATCGGTGATCCAGACGAGCCTGGCACGCAGCGACCACGAGCTGCTGGTTGCAACACTGCTAGTCTGTGGCATGTTGGGAGCTGTGCTGGCTGCTGCTGCAGCCCTCTTTGTCATCCGCCGGCATGCCCGCTCCAGGGACAAGATCAACGCACTCTCCAGACCTGAGTCCGAGCCCAGCAAGGACTACCAGGTGGGACATACTTCTCACTTATTGATTCCACAGGGTTGTCACAGAGGCCAAACTTCATGACCAACCAATGTGACTCACATCACCTACTTTCATAGTCTGCTTACACAAGTGTCCAGATGTATTGCATAACTGCAGAAAAAGGAAACTTGTGAGGTGACAGGTGAGTTGTACATTACCATTATTTACATGACAATTCTGATGGTGTAATCAGATTTTCAATATAGCAACAAATTTCCAAAATCTAAATGGCTCATCCAATTTCATCGAGCGACATGTCTTTAGAAAACTACTAGTGTAAACCTAAATTGGCATGAATTACAGGCATGTAACTTGAATAGTACATGAGTTATTGGAAGTTGAAGGGGTCGATTACTATCGATTGTGTCAGGCCATAAGTACTCCACAGTTACATGAAAAAATGGTAGCAGTATACTTATAAATATATTTATTCATCTAAGTCTTTGTTTATATGTGATATAGGCTATTCATGAATAAATTAGTTAATTATTTACTGTGTTTTAGAAAACACAGAGACGTTAGGCTACTGGCCTGCTTTTGTGCCAACTTGTGCATTTGTGAGATTTCTGTGGCTTCTACAGTTAAGGTGTAGTGTGCGTTTAGAAGTGAATATCTTGCAAGGTATGTTGTTGTTCATGACTAATTACATACAGTAGGAATCTACTGTTTCCCTGTTGTTCAACTTATATTTTATTTAATTGCTGGACCATTGACACCAATAAGTGTTTTGCGGAAATGTACCGCATTCTAAAAAGTACTTCTACTATCATACTCATCATTTGAATTCATAAAGATAGTACCTGCAGATTTTATTTAATTGCAATCTTTCATTTATAAACATCTATATTACGTTCAAAATTCGCAATTGCTGAGTGACAGAAAACAGTCATAACACCAAAGTTGTTTAGCACTTTTCTTGCAAGCAGAGTATATTCCCATTGGTGAAGTTTACATTAAGCACACTGGACAAAAAAAATAAGTCACCCTCAGGAAACATTACACTAACACGATGTAACATCATCTCTAACCATGAGAACGGCCTCAGTTTGGCAAGGAAAAGGGCCCATGTGTTTCTTCAGGTATGCTATATCCAGCTGATGCCACACACACTTGATTAGATCCTGTAGAGGTACCCAACTGTTGGGATATTGATGCCTGTGTTTCCTCTGCTGTTCCAGACACCCCTCCTCCCCTTCAGGTCCAGAGGATAGAATAGGACCGAGGTATTCATGCCTGTCATGAGAGGCAACTAAAAGGAGTCTCACATGTTTTGTCCTTTATGTGATGGTTCCCTGTAGGGTTTTACCTCCATTTTTCAAAATTTGCCTGAAGAGCAAGCCAACTGGGAAAGGGTGCCTTACAAGGTGCATCGTGTCCACCATGTGCTGAGACCTCTCGCATCCTTCGTTGATGTGGATTTGCATTTCTGCTCATTCTCAAACTGTTGGGCGAGGTCACCCTCCTGGGTGCATATTTTTCTATCAACTGTGCAGTATCGTTTTCTTCACTGACAATGATAATGGACTTGTTTACTTGGTTGCAACTGATATCGAGCCAGTCCATTGTGGTGGGGCTGCCATGTACCCTGTTGGTTGTAGCCCCCTGACCACACAGGAATCGCTCTGCTGATGCCTTTGCCGTTAACTACCCACGTATACCAAGGAGTAGATGCCCGTCCCCCAGGGGCATCAGGACTCCCGGCAATGGCCATCCTGCCAGGTGTCCTTTACTGTGGCTGGTTGACGCCCTTGGGGAGGGCTCCTGGTCAGAGTGGGTGGCATCAGGGTGGTGAAGTGTAGTACATCATCTCTTGCTAGTGGTCCACCACCAGTAGTCTCTAAGCAGTTGAGGTATACCTTCAATGCTAAGAAATATGACCCCAAATTGTTCCCCTCCCTGACCACACCATGGAAGGAACATCAGGCTAAGGATGGCAGTGAAGCTTATGCACCCTGGAACCTCATTATGTACGAGAGTTGAGGGAGAATCTTTTATGTCCATGAAGCCTCAGTTTTTTGGGGAGCATTTAGAGGACAGGTTTGGGGAGGTGGAGGGTTTGTCCAAAATGCAGTCAGGGTCAGTCTTGGTAAAAATGGCATCCTCTGCCCAGTCAGGGGCATTACTCTCTTGTAACAAGCTGGGGGATGTTTCTGTTACCATCACACCCCATCAGAGCTTAAATGTGGTCCAGAGTATCATATTTCACAGGGAGCTTCTTTTGCAGTCTGACAATGAGCTGTGCACCAATTTAGAGCGGCGAGGTGTTCATTTAGACTGTTGTGTCCATCAGGATCTGAGGGATAATCAGGTTGCCACCGGTGCCTTTATCTTGGCCTTTGAGGGTGTCACATTAGCCGAGAAGGTCAAGGTGATGGTCTACCGCTGTTATGTGAAGCCATATATCCCTCCCTTAATGTGGTGCTTTCCAAGTGCCGGAAGTTCAGCCATATGTCTTCCCGCTGTACCTCCACCATCACCTGTCAGGATTGTGGACGTCCTTCACATCCCAATACTCCATGTACCCTGCATCCCATCTGTGTCAACTGTGAGGAGCACCATTCATCTTGCTTGCCAGACTGCAAGATTTTCCAGAAAGAAAGGAAAATAATGGAATACAAGACCCTGGACTGACTGACGTACACTGGGGCTAAGATAAAATATGAGAGGCTACATACTGTGTGTATGATGTCACCCTACGCCGCTGCATACAGTTGGCTCTCAGAGCTGCCAGACTCCACCTGCCCCCTTGATGGTGGAGGGTGCTCCCCTCCCTGTTGCTCCTGCACCACCTACTTTGGGAGCAATACCCCCCCCCCCCCCAACCATCAGGGATATCAATCCCCACTTCTCAGCCAGAGAAGTGTACATGTTCTGGGATCCCTTGGGTCACTCCCTTCCCAGATTCCTACTAGTGGTAAAGCTGACACCCGCCAGTGGCTCAAGCAACCACAGGTATCTGGTCCTCCTCAGTCTCTGAGACTCAATCAGTGAAGCCCTCCCAGCTGGACAAACCTAAGGAGCAGCGAGAAAAACCGAAAAAGAAAAAGGCCCCTAAGAACCAAGGCACTGTGGTGGCACCCACACCACCGCTACCTACAAGCTCTGTGTCTGAGGATGAAGTGGTGATTCTCGTGTCTGCTGAGGGCTTAAATCTCTCTGGATCCTCAGACACAATGAATGTTGATCGCAGAGGTACTCATCCGGTGACAGCAGGTGACCCTGAGGTATAGACTGCCTCATTGAGTGTCTTATGCCTTCCCAGCCTCACGATCAAGTCATCCTCCAGTGGAATTGCAGTGGTTTTCCCACCATGTGGCTGAGCCACATCAACTGTTAAGCTTTACACCTGCTTACTGCATTGCCCTCCAGGAAACCTAGTACCCGGCAATTGGGACCCCTACCCTTTGCAACTACAGGTGATATCACAAGAACTGTAGCGAATATAATAGTGTCAGGTGGAGTTCTCATCTATGTCCTGAACTCAGTATGTAGTGAACCTGTGCCCCTCCTCTTGAAGCTGCAGCTTTCAGGATATGGACGACACAGGAAATAGCTGTCTGCAATGCATATCTCCCTCCAGATGGTGCAGTACCCCTGAATGTATTGGCTGCACAGATTGATCAACTCGCTAAACCTTTCCTATTTTTGGGAGATTTTAACGCCCAGAACCCCTTGTTGGGTGGCACTGTACTTACTGGCCAAGGTAGAGATGTCGAAAATTTGCTTTCCCACCTCAACCTCTGCCTCTTAAACACAGGTGCCTCCACACGTTTCAGTGTGGCATATGGCAAATATTCGGCTGTTGATCTCTCGGTCTGCAGTCCTAGCCTTCTCTCATCTATTCACTGGAGGACTCATGACGACCTGTGTGGTAGTGACCATTTACCCATCTTCCTGTCACTACCTCTGCATTATGCCCATGGACTCCTACACAGATGGGCTTTAAACAATGCAGACTGGGTAGCCTTCACCTCTGCTGTTACTTGAATCTCCTCCACATGGTGCCATCGATGTTGTCATTGAGCAGGTCACTATAACAATCATTTATGCAGTGGAAAATGTGATCCCTCATTCTTTAGGGTGCCCCCGGCAAAAGACAGCCCGTCGGTGATCTCTGGAAGTCACTGAGGCAATTAAAGAGCATCGGTGAGCTCTGCTGCGACATAAGTGGCACCCTTTCCTAGAGCACCTAATAGCCTTTAAGTGGCACCATGCCCGCATTCACCAGTTTATAAAACAACGGAAACAGGAGTGTTGGGAGAGGAACTTGATGACCATTGGGTGCCATATGTCACATTCCCAAGTCTGGACGAAGATCAGACATCTTTCTGTGTACCAGACCCCAACAGGTGTCCCTGGAGTTAACATGAATGGTATGTTATGTACCAATGCAAACATGATTGCCAAGCACTTTGCTGAGCACTATGCTCGAGCGGCACTTACAGGGAGCCATTCTTAAGGCACAGTCATGGGCTCTAGCCCATGGCTTCCAATTGTCAGCCACGAAGTCATGTGTCATGCCCTTCTGCCAGTGTCGTACTATTCATCCGGAACCAGAACTTTACCTTAATGATGATCCACTCACAGTAGTGGAGACATATCGATTCTTAGGACTGGTTTTCAATGCCCGGTTGGCTTGGTTGCCTCACCTTTGTCAGCTTAAGCGGAAGTGCTGGCGGCACCTCAATGCCCTCCACCGCCTCAACAACACCAACTGGGGTGCAGATCGCTCTACGCTGCTGCAGCTCCACAGAGCCCTAGTTCTATCCTGCCATGACTATGGGAGTCTGGTTTACATTTCGGCAGTGCCCTCAGCATTGCATTTACTCAACCCAGTGCACTTCTGTAGTGTTTGCCTAGCAACGGGGGCTTTTAGAATGAGTCCAGTGCACAGTGTCCTGGTGGAGGCCAGAGTCCCTCCAGCACAGATCCAATATGCACAACTGCTCACCAGTTATGTTGCACACATTTGTAGTTCTCCTGCGCATCCAAATTACCATTTCCTTTTCCCACCCATCACCTCACACATCAGCAGTCCAGGTCAGGGCTCACGATTGCAGTTCACATCCTGTCCCTTCTCTGTGAACTGGCGTCCTCACCTTGAGATCCGTTCACGTACACCTCCATAGTGTAAACCTAGGCTGAAGCTTCCTCTCGATCCTCGATATGTGCCATGGCCATGAAGTGGTTTACACTGATGGCTCAGTGGCTGATGGTCACGTTGGCTTTGCATAAGTTCATGGAGGACATATTGAACAGCACTCCTTGCTAAATGGCTGCAGTGTTTTCACTGCAGAGCTGGTGGCCATGTCTCATACTCTGGACCACATCTGCCCATGCCCTGCCAAGTCATTTCTCTTGTTACTGACTCCTTGAGCAGCCTATCAGCTATCGACCAATGCTACCCTTGCCATCCTTTGGTAGCAACCATCCAGGAGTTCCTATGTACCCTAGAACGGTCCTGTTGTTCTGTGGTGTTTGTGTGGACCCCAGGCCATGTTGGAATCGCAGGAAATGAACTTGCCAACAGGCTGGCAAAACAGGAAACCATTTGTGGAGATCAGTATCCCCGTAACTGACCTGCAGTCATTATTACGCTGCAAGGTTTTTCAGCTTTGGGATACAGAATTACATAATCTCAGGATGCACAGTAAACTGCGTGCCATTAAGGAGACTATGAATGTGTGACAGTTCTCCATGCGGGCCTCTCGTAGGGACTCTGGTCCTCTGCTGGCTCTGCATTGGCCACGCTTGGGCGACCCACAGCTACCTCCTGCACTATGAAGACCCGTCTCAGTGTCAATGTGGTGCCCGGTTGACAGTGGCCCATATTCTGGTGCACTGTCCCACTTTGACTGCCCTGCAATGAAATCTTCAATTACCGGACTCGTTGCCGCTAATTTTATCTGACAACAGCTCATCGGTTGATTTAGTTTTACGTTTTATTCATGAGGGTGGGCTTTATCATTTGATCTAAGTTGTAGCCCATGTCCTTTGTCCCTGTGTGTCCTCCACCCTAGAGCTTTCAGGGTGGAGGTTTTAATGTGTTGCAGAGTGACTGGCTGGCGCCTTTTTATTCTTATGGTCAGCCAGCCATGGTAACCTGCTTTCTTATTTTAATCTCTTCTCCCTGTTTCTTGCATCTCTGTGGTTCTATTGCCCCTTTTGTCCATTTAAGTGTTTGTTGCCTTTCCTTCATTCTTGTGGTTTTTCCTTTCTTCTGTTTTGTGTTGTAAGTTTCGTTTGTTTTCTTCTCACCCTTGTGGCATTGTTTTATTCGGAACAAGGGACTGATGACCTTTCAGTTTGGACCCTTCTCCCCTCTCTTTTAAACCAACCAACCTGTTCCAGACAGTCCTAGACATTTTCTGCAGGATTACAATAGAGTGATTTAGCAAGCCAGACAAGGTGCCTGAGTGTACATCAAAGCAGCTCTGTGAACATGACTGTTGGTATGTTGGAAGATGAGAGTGTCCATAGCATATTCATCATGAAGGTGTGCGAGGAAGGGCAACACTTGTTCACTGAGAATTCAAAATTAACTTCTTGGTTCATATTCATGTCAGTAATCTGAAAGTGTGGGCCCAGATCATGGTACAAAAGGCATTCCTAAAACATCACAAAACTACTACCTGTCTGCACACCACAGTTTAAACAGTTTGCTTGGTCACTGGTGTTCTTGACAGCTTGTGTCATTTAGAAAGAGGCAGAATCACAACCTATCACATTACACTACATGCTTCCAATCAGCTACAAACAAAAGCTTAATTGAAATGTGCAGCTTTATATGCATCTGTGGGTAATGGTCTTTTGTGAGTTTTGCAACTCTAAATGCCCAGTGCATGCAGTTTTCTTTGCAATGTTGTTCTTGTCAAGCTGACACAACATGGTATCTCTTTTGATATCTTTCCGGCCTCTGTTACATGGCTGTGAGTTATACTTCATTTCTTGTAGCTGGGGCCAGCCAGAGTGGCCGAGTGGTTGTAGGCACTTCAGTCTGGAACTGAGTGACCGCTACGGTCGCAGGTTCGAATCCTGCCTCAGGCATGGATGTGTGTGATGTCCTTAGGTTAGTTAGGTTTAAGTAGTTCTAAGTTCTAGGGGACTGATGATGTCTGTTGTATAGTGCTCAGAGCCATTTGAACCATTTTTTATCTTGTAGGTGGACAATCCACAATGAACACCAGCAAACAAGGCAGCTGCATTCATAATGTGATCGTGGACACATCCAAATCCAATAGCTCCTTTCTGCCATTCAGTCACATCTCTATTAAACCAGCTTACTGTGCTGATTTGATACAACTGACTGGCACATAGACACCACACCCCTACTATGACTTATCAGCAGTGAAGGGCCACATGACCACCATTTTCTACACCATCTATGGCACCTCTAAGGAAACAGTGTGCTTTTTAAACAGGAACTAATATTTTGTCGAGTAAGCTTTAATGCCACAAAGACTTGATTTTGATCCTCCAAGATCTTGAAGCATGACAGATGTGAACTAAACTCATAGTTGCACTACATTTGTCACAAATTGCAGTTTGGTGCAGGGATTCTCTAAATTACTTGAAATGAATGCACAGATGGTTCCTGTGAATAGGTCCCATCAATTTCCTTTCCATCCATCTCAAGTCCAGTTTTATTTTTAGTGGCAGGATTTTATTGATTGGAACCCTGGGTATAAAACAATTAGAAACCACTCGAATATTATAATAATAATAAATTAAGAGTAAATGTTAAACAGATTTTATTTTTATCTAGCTTTTTTCCAGTGGCTTGACTTGCTTATGGGTTCGACTCACACAATGCATACATCTTCCACCTGTTAAGCTGAGCGGTAACATGTTAGCCTACCATACAGTGGGCCCAGGTTCCATTCCCAGCCAGGTTGGAGAATTTGCTCCACTCGTGGACTGGATGCTGCGTTGTCCTCATCATCATTTCATCATCACCGGCATGCAAGTCACCCATTGTGGCGCCACTTGAACAAAGGCTTGCAACTCGGCAGCTGAACTTCCATGGATGGGGCCTCCCAGCCATCAATGCCCCGTGATTATTTTCATTTTTTCATTGCACACATCTTCTTCTCACTCCTCTTTGTGTCCATCTCTTCCTACCCCATCTCTCTGTTCACCCCATCCTCCCATCTATGTCCATTTCCTCCTGCCCAGTCTGTCTGTCTCTCCATTTCCTCCTCCCCCACCCCTCTCTTTGACTATCTCCTCTGCCTCTTCCCTCCAACCATATCTTCCTCCCTTCCCTCTGTCTCTGTCTATAATCTTTCTGTCCATCCTCCTCCCCCCCTTCCTTTTCCAACTGCCCAATATTCCTCTACACTTTTCATCTGACTCTGCATCTCCCCCTCTCACTGTCCACCTCCTCCTCCTCCTCCCTCTCTGACCATCTCTGCTTCCTCTCCCCCCCCCCTCTCTCTCTCTCTCTCTGTAAATCTCAACCAATCCCACTCTCTGTTCGTCGTCTCCTTGCCCCTTTCTTTGTTCATCTTCTCGTCCCCCTCCCTCTGTCCAGCTCATCCTCCTCCACACTCTCTCTGTTTGTCCATCTTCTCTTCCCCCTTTCTCTGTTGACTTTCTCCTCCCCTCTCTCCACCATCTCTCCACTCCTCCATCTCTCTGCTCAGCTGTACCCATCTGCACATTTAGCCCCTGCAAGGCAGGCCAATACTACCCGCATAAAAAGCATGTTGTGCAGGGCAGCATACATGTCAGGGCTAGAAAAACCCTTACTTGCCATTATTTCCACTCCTGCTGACCCTTGTATGGCAACCAGTATGTGTACCAAATTTTGTTGAAATCGATCCAGTGGTTTAGGAGAAGGTAGTGGACATACTCTCTAATTTATGCATATGAGGATTAGATTAAAAAATATAATGTAGTATTAATACTTTATCTCCAATAAAATTTGAGTATGATTTGTATATAATTTGTTTTTCTTCTCCATGTGTGTCCCACTTCAGATAATGGTTTGCACATTAGCATCCATCTTGCATTACTTTTGGTATCTTGGGCTGTAATACCCATTCAGCACTTGTCAAGCAGTGCTGTGTCAGTCTAGTGTTTTTTAATTACTGTTAGCATAATAGTAATTGTAAAGTTTTCAAATAATAGTTGAGCATAAATGCACAGGACCCTATAATCTGTCAAGTTCATTTTTTTATACAACATAAGTTCATAATTTATAATTCTAGTTTCATGTGAGGTGGCATATTTTAAAACAAGGTGAAATGTCCCTAACCCATTTTGTCACCTTGCTCATACAGCAGAAAGACAGTTACTCATAATTTTCAAAACAAAACCCTAAACCTAAGGAATGTTTCAAAAGTGGGATGTATCCAAGCTTGTGTTACTGCAACTGGCATCTTTGTCAAACAGTACTTTATGTAGAGAAGGTTCACACAATGTTTATGAAGTTTGAAATTTGCTGTCCATTATTTCTTATTGTTGGCAATACAGCAGTAATCCAGTCCTGACAGACAACCAGCCATCAGTAGCAGCAGCATGTAGTTACACTGTTTAGTTAGTCATCTGTGAAGAAATGAACAGTAACTGTACATTTATCTGTGTTGTGTGCTGCTTATTATTATTATTATTTGCAAGTATTCATATAATTTGTGAGTGTTAGTGCCACATGAGATAACTGTGTGATGTATTGGTATCCAGGTGCAGCATAACAGTGATTCTTATATTGTACCTAGTAATTGCTTGGATTAGTAGTATATAGGAAATAGTCAAAAGTAGCATTAGCCATAGTTGGCAATTTCACTACGCTGCCCTGGCCTGCAGTGGTGTTGAGACACTTGTGACAAAAGCTGTGACACCTCTGGTGCCTCTACCTTAGCCTGGACTCAATCCTTGATGTCATGGTGCCCTCCGGTACGCCTTGATGTCATAGTGCCCTCTGGTACATCTGATTTGGCTTGACACTATCTTGATGATGAATGGGTAACATCTACATCTACATGACTGCTCTGCAATTCACACTCAAATGCTTGGCAGGAGGCTCAAGAACCATTTTCATAATATTTCTCAGCCATTCCACTCTTGAACAGCAAGCAGGAAAAATGAACACATAAATCTTTCTGAGCGAGCTTTGATTTATCTTATTTTATTATAGCAGTCATTTCTCCCTATGTACATTCAAGCCAACAAAATATTTTCACATTCGGAAGAGAAAGTTGGTGACTGAAATGTCATGAAAAGATCTTTTTTTTTAAATACTAGCCACCCCAGTTTGCATATCATATCCATGACACACTCTCCCCTATTTCATGGTAATATCTGTACATTTTTAATCTCCTCCATAAATCCTGCCTGGAAAGAATCCCATACAGTACAACAGTACTCCAGAAGACAATGCATAGGCATAATATAAGCCATGTCTTCAGTAGATGTTTTGCATCTTATAAATGATCTGCCAGTAAAAAGCAGTCTTTGGTTCACCTTCCCCACAACATTTTGAATGTGGTATTTTCAATTTAAGTTGTTCATAACTGTAATCCCTTTGTGTTTAGTTGAATCAGTAATCTTTAAATTTGTGTGATTTATTGTGAAACCAAAATTTAACAGATTACTTTTAGTATTCATGTGGATGATCTCACACTCTTGTTTGTTTGGAGTCAGTTGGCACCTTTTACAGCATAGCATATAGATAGCTTGTCTAAATCATTTTTCAATTGGTTTTGTTCTTCTAAGGACTTTTCTAGACAGTAAACAACAGCATCACCTGCAAACAGTCAAAAAGGGTTGCTCAGATTGTCTCCAAAATTGTTTATAATAATTAGGAATGATGGAGTGCACAGTGGTGGGCTCACAAGTCATGAGGTGAAACTGGCTACTAGAAGTCCCCTTACACTTTAAAAATATATTTGAGGTGTTGGTCATTGCCGAAAATACATTAGAGCCAGCATGGCACCCTTGTCTGTTAATACTGGTGTCAATAGCCCTATAAGGTCCAGACAAGTGCAGAAGTTGAATCTGCTGGTCTTTGCAAGCTTTGACATTAGCCTGTCATCTAGGCTCAGAGGCCATCCTCAGTTCCTACAGGTGGCTGACTACGTTGGGGAAGACAAATAGGCTCACACATGGTGGAAGCAGTTTTGCAGCACCATTCCTAGAACCAATAATGATCCTCTGGCTTGGAGCCAAGTGGGAGGCTTAAACCAAATGCTCAGATGATTGTGTGATGATCTTGGATGCAGATGTCTCAATCTCTGCTATCAGATGGGCAACAGTAGGGCTTATTTTAATAGATCAGATGTGCACTACAAACAGGTAGCCACTATCAACGTTAGCAGAGAATGTGAGGTGTGCACATGTCACATGCGGGATTTTTTAGGATATAAAAGCTATTTCATACACCTAATACAAAGAATATGTAGTGATTTCGAAGAAGGGAAAACATCAGCCCCATTAGTTATAGAGGGTAGTATTGGTCACTGCAGATTGGAGATAGGAAATGTTATTATAGTATTAGTTAAATGCCTGAGCATTCATGGAAACATCTCAGAATTAGTCTCACTGTTTCAATGGGCATTATGACAATGCTCTACATTGCTAGGAACTGAAAGGTGACTAAAACAGTATGTGACTAGCAACAAAATTCTTAATTTGGGTTGGGATGTATATCACGAAGACAAGCTGGACATCAGTGGTGGAGTCCTGTTTATAGTGTAAATTATACAATAGTTTCTAATCATGTTTGTACAGATTACAAACGCAAAATAATTTTGATAAAGGTAATTGTTAAAGGTGGATCAAACAGGCTAATCAGGTACTTTTATAGACCTTTTGTCACAGAAATCATTGTGTCAGAACATTTCAGAGGAAGTGTGGAGAAAGAAACCTGTAAATTTAATAATTATGGCATAGTGTAAGGGGGGATTTCAGTTTACCAGCTATAGAATAGGAAACAAAAATGATTGGGTGAAAGGTGCAAAAGAGAGTCAAGTGAAAATCTTAAAAGTGTAATTAAAAATCAACATTTTGGTCATTGTTCTGTAAGTTGGCAGTACTGATGCTATGATGTAAGGAATGCCCTATAGGTGGCAGCATACTACAGACAAGTGAAATGCAGCTACAATACAAGTTCAAAATGGCTGTCCAACATGTTACACAAACCAAGGAAGAACAGCATTGTGTCATATGTTTTCTGAGTGGTGAAGATACAAACCTGTTGAAATCCATCCAAGGTCCAGTATGGTGATGCTTGTCTGTCACTGCAGCAAGAGCATGAGTGGAGTAGAAAGTTTGGAAATGGTGTGAATTATATGGCAGGTGCTCAAAACCTTGTGACACCAGAGTCTACTGCAGCAGTTGAAGTCATTGAGATGGAAAAGTTCTATATGATGGTGGATGAAATAGCTGCAAATCTGAGCATCAGTCATGGATCAACACATTGCACTATTCACGAAGTGCTTAAGTTTCACAAAGTCCCTGCAAGATGGATGTCAAGGCAGCTCACTCCAGAACTCACAGAGTGACATGTTAACATACATGAAGAACTTTTGCAGTGCTTTAAAGCAGAAGGTGATTGCTTCTTCTTGAGAATCATTACAGCATATGAAACCTGGATACATTATCACCAACCCAAAACAAAGAGAGTAAGCACCATTCGTCATAACCAAAACCCAAGAAGTTCTGGATGCAACCATCGGCAGGGAATGTTTTGCTGACTCTCTTTTGAGATAAACGAGGTGTTGTCTTGGAATACAGCATGACTAGGGGAAACACCATCACCAGTGCATCATATTCCAATGTGGTACAAAATCATCTTTGGCCTGCAATAAGATCACAGTGATGTGGACTTATGACTACAGGTGTCATTTTGCAGCATGAGAATGCTCGGTCTCATACTGCCCCTGTAATACTTGCAACCACTGATCACCCGCAGTTCAATATTCTGCCACATTTACCATACTCACCAGACCTTGCACTGAGTGATGTGTGGACTGTTCAAAGAGGTGAGTGTGGACTGTTGAATGAGGTGATGGGAGGAAAGAAGTTTCATTTTGATGAGGAGGAGCAGCAGGCAGTGCTTGAGTGACTGCACACATGATTAAAGGTTTTTTTCCCAGAGAAATTGAGAAATCTATTCACTGCCTCTTTGCTGGAGGAAATGTGTAGAATACCAGGGAGACTATGTTGAAAAAGATTATGAAAACAATTAAGGTTTTCATTAGACTCCTCTCATAATATATGCAACAAGAAAGAGAGTTCAGATTATCTGAGCAGAGATTCACCTCTGAGGTGAAAAGCTGTGCACAAATGGACAAAATTCAAAAATATTGTACAATTTACCATAAAAATGTATCTGACAAGCCATTGGTGCAGAATGTCCAGATACATGAAATGAGTCACAGTTTTATCAACTAAGAAAAATAGGCCACAAACTTTTGAAGAGGACATGACACAAAAGATGTTAACTGTAAGTGAATGCAAATGTGTTTCACGAATTCTTATAGATTTTCTGTGCTCCAAACACAAACATTATGACAACTCACCTTTCTATAAACATGAAATGGGGCTTTCTCACTGGTGATAACCAACCTCTGTGAAAAACCATCTTCCTCTAGTAGCAACTGCAAGTCATTGCAAAAGTCAGAATCAAGCTCATTGTCCCAAGTAATCAGTGCATTTAAGAACTGCAGCTGGTATGTTTACACATGCATATGTTTGCCTAGAATGTGCCAGATGGTTGGCTGTGGTATCTGTAGTTCTCTGCTTGCATGTATCATTGATTCCATTAGGCTCCTGACAAATAATTGTCACAAATGTTCCATCTTCTCTGCTGACAGTCCTGGCCAGGTTGTTTTCTTCACACAGTATAAGTAGCCAGTCTCACAGACCATGTTATTCCACCTGTGAATTGTTTCGTATGTTGGATCTTTCACTTGTATGTGGTATGAACCCATCACTGAGTCATCAAAAGTATCTCACATTTGACAAATTGAAGGAAACAATACACATGCATCATTGCATTATACACCATGCTCTGGCATTCCAGCCCTCTATACCTGCTCAGCAACTATGCTGTGGTGAGTATTGTGATCAACCTCGGGAGATGCTCTGTCCACTGACATGTATCATTTTTCTGTGTATAAAACACTGTAGGTACTTTTGAAGACACATTTATTCCTTGTGAAGAAAGGCTTTGGGTGAAATTTGAACCTATTTAGGTGAGGAATTTATTGCAAAGTTAACATTTTGACTATATTTATACTATCCAGGATAATACTCATACTGGATAAAATAATTTTGTGCATTTGGTCATGTCTTTGTAACCACTAAAACAACTAAACTGCCAATGTTTCAACTGACTTACTTTCATCCTCTTCAGGGCAGTGAACCACTCTGAAGAAGAGCAGAGCAAGTTGATTGAAATGTCAGAAATTTAGTCATTTTAGTACTTACAATGGTGTGACCCAATACGAAAAATTATTTATCCAAAATGACACCAGCCATGGAAGTCTGCAAACCAGTATTCATACTGATCTCAGTGATGGCTCATAATCACACATTCACAATTATTTCATGAATGGCTCGACCATGTTTACTGGAATTTTTGGTTTTGTTATATATACTTTCATCTTTGTCAGTTTTCATTACTAATCATGATATACCTAATGTACAGATGTTGCACTTAGGCACCTCTGGCATGCCTCTCATCTTGGTGCCCCAAGCAGAAGCTTGGGTCGTTAGACCCTTAAACTGGTCCTCTTTGTGGCTGTACTTTCAAGATACGATAAAACAGCACACATTTTTATAGTAAGGAAAAGGGCAAGTATGTTGGAGATCAGTCACAGAGGTGGCAGTAAAAAAAAGAAAAAAAAGAAAGAAAAACAGAAATCATTCACTATGGTGAAAGAATATTCCTAAATGGAGAGGTGAACATGTTCAACTACACTGCGTTTTTACATGTGCCATCAACAGACACACAGACAAAAGGTATAGAGGTTTGCTTTTCTAGCTTTTGGAGTGAAATTCCTTTCTCAATATGTAGGAGAAACATGCAAAACACACACACACACACACACACACACACACACACACACACACATGTTCACATTCACATGCATGCACCTGTCTCCGTACATTGTGCTCATTTGACTGCCAGCTCTTTCCTGGCCCAAGGTGAGTGTACTGGATTAAGGTGGAGGTGCGGGGTGGGCTGGGATGAGGGATGAAGAGAGGCAGGAGGCAGGTAGGGGTTGAGGGGAACTGTCTAGTGGCCCATGGGAGAAGGGGAGCTGTCTGTGGGCTAGCTATGGGTGCAGGTACAGGGGGCAACACACGCGCACACACACACACACACACACACACACACACACAGCCCCCACCAAATTGTGTGTGTGTGTGTGTGTGTGTGTGTGTGTGTGTGTGTGTGTGTGGGTGTGTGTGTACACCACCCCTTTCCCATTACCACCACCCAATATGTGTCAGCTAGTTGTTTGTTGCCATGTCATGCCCTAATCTGTGAAGTTGCATGCTCAGCCATCTGCCAGCAGCCCCCTGTACCTGCACCCCTAGCTACCCCACAGACGGCTCCACATACTCCCATGAGCCACTAGATGTTTCCCCCACGCCCTCCCTGCCTCCCGCTTCCCTCCGTCCCTCAATCCATCCCACACTTCACCTCTCACCTCACCCCAGTACACTCACTGTGAGCCAGGAAAGAGCTGGCAGATGAATGAGCACAAGGTAGGAGAACAGGCGTCCTCGTGTGAGTGAGTGTGTGTTTGTCGGATGTTTCTTCTACAGCTTGGGAAAGAAATTTCATTCTGAAAGCTAGCAGAGCAAAGCTCTGTACCTTTCGTTTGTGCATCTGTTGACGGCACAGTCTTCTGCCTTTCGGTGAGGTGTCTCTTTATTTGTAAACAATTTGTTATTCTCAACCAGAACTTTCTGTGCAATACTATGTTTTTACATAATATTTTAACATCTTCCTTCCTTCTTCTTGAGAACTACTGAAATGGATTTAGTGTGGTAGAAGTCAAATCAAATATTTGAACATAAGCAATTAAAATTTATTTGAGTGCCAAATGTAAAAATATTTAAATATTTACTTATATTTTCCTCCTTTCTGCTTTTTAGGCTTATTAACTACTTCATCACAAACAGTTATTTTGAAGTACCTTTATCTCTAAAAAAGAAAGTGGAATTTCTGGGTTTGTGCACTCCCCTTCCCCCCATCCATCCCCTCACTCCCCACCCCAGCAGTTGGGGCCCTAGATGTGCACCTGATGTGCCCACAATTAAATCTGCCACTGCTTTTGTTTCGAGTTTAATGACTGTAACACCAACAGGTTGTAACAATGTACCTCGATTCATAAGTATGAAAAGAGATGTCCTTCCCTCAGTTAACTGAAGTCTGAGGCCTCTGTAAATCCAAAATGGTTGATGAGCTTTGTCAACTTCTGAATCTTCAAATAACCTTAAGAAATGCAGCCAGGTGACATCATCAGCAACCTCTGAAATTCCAATGTGTGCAGACCCTGTCATTTTCAAGACAAAACTGCAAAAATGACAGGGTGTGCAGCTGTCAAAATATCGGCGGTTGTCGATGATGTTACCCAGCCGTATTCCAATAAGTTATTTGAACATTGCATACAGCGAGAGACAGTCAGGTCTCAACTTCAAGATCATTTCATTATTTCTAGTCACCACAGACAGACAGTAATCATTATTTATTTTTAATTAATTATTTATTGTCAGGGTAGGTTTAGGCTGTAGCCTCAGAGACAGACAGTGTTGTCAGTAAGACAATTGTCTGCAATAGCTGCTTCTACCTCAGGAGCTCCAGTATCCAAATTAACGTTGTAATGGAAGCTCAGAGCAGTTGGTCTGTATGTCAGATATGCATCAATGTGCATCCTGCTGACACCAGTGCAGATAAAGGTCCATTTATTGTAGAGTTTGTAACACTATGATGGAACTATGGCTATATGGGAGTTAGTGCTTTTCACTGATGATACTAACAAGTTTTTGCAGAATTATTCTCATGACACATTTGTGTGTTAGCCAGTAAACATCATATAAACATCAAGGAAAGAATGATTTTACTGGTGTTGGGGTGTTGTGCATCATGTAGGATGGATGTCAGAAGAATATTTTTCATGCCTGTTCAACTTTTCAGAAGCATAGTTAGACCAAACTTGTCCTTCACGTATGATGCAGTCAAGAATACTCAAAAAATATTGAAATTCTGAACCATTTTCAAAATATTATGATTCATGTGCCTCACAATCAACCTCTGATAGTTCCCATCTTGTTGCCATAATCACATTAGAAGACGTTTCACAAAACACTCAAGAGCCAAATTTTACAACAATTTCTGAATCAAATTGCCTCTGAACCTGATTGAATGTGTTGTCACACTGTACAAAAGTTTATGAATGATTTTTGCAGGACCTGTGCCGTGCACGAATGGCTGCGAAGACACCACAGCAGCCAGGAGTCGGTACTGCAGAAGGCAGCCGCCCTGAACCTCAGCGTGTCGCATCACTGTCCCGAGACTCTGAGAACAGCAACCAGAGCCCTTCCTCACGCTCCAGTACCTCTTCCTGGTCAGTCACTAAGTGTTATAATATTGACTTATACTGGCTGCAAGAGACATCCTTAATTATTTTCTCATTTACTTTCTCCACTGTTGTTTGTACATATACAGGGTGTACCTCCTAAGATTTGTCAGGTGCATTTTCTCTGGTGTTTTGGCAAATATTTGCAATTTTGTTTTTGCAGTGTATAATTGGACTCAGACAAAGCAAATACTGCTCATCATATCTTTCATGTGATGCCCAGTGTTGATGAAGGCGTCAATTTGTTTCCTGTTACAAACAGATGATTTTTAAAACTGATTTTTACCTGCCCATTTGATAGAGCGGTCCTAAATTAGTCTAGTATAATGTTTGTTTTATCAATATGTATTAACAGGGACAGTAAAACATGAAGAATATCCAATACTCCAGAAATGACTGCGCAATGCTGCTACATGGCAATAGCAGTCAGTACAGGCCAGAGCAGTGCTGTCGCTGCTTGAGTCCTGGTTATTCTTCTTGTTTTACTGTCCTTATTAATATATATCAACAAAATGAATATTGCACTAGTCTAATTTGGTACTGCCCTATTGAATGGGCACATAAAATACCACTTTAAAAATCATTTTGTTTGTAATTGGAAACAACCTGATGCTTTTTGTTGACAGTGGGCATTGTGTCAAAGATGTAATAAGCAGTATTTGTTTGGGCTGACTCCAGCAAGACATTGGAAAACAAAACTGCAAACATCTGCCAAAACACAAGAGAAAATGCACCTGTTGACCATTAGAGGGACACCCTATACATGTGGTGAGGTGTATGAGGTACAAAGAGGAAAGGGACAAGAATGGCAGATTTTATGAAGATATCTATTCATCAGTATCTGCAATGATGGAAGCCTGGAGAAAACATAACTGTAGTAGGCCTTTTAGTCGGTCTTTCGTATAATTTCATTAGTTTTGTAATTATTATTTTTTTTCCAGGAGTTGTTGTCAGTTACATGTTGTGACTGCTCATATTCCTGAGACATTGCGGACTGTTACCGAACTGGTATTTACTTCATAAATTTCTCAATTTTCTCTTTAATTGTCATCCTGTGATTCTTGGGTTAAACAGCTATTAGTACTATACACAACAGTACAGAAATTATTTTTTTTAAATTTATTCATATATATTAATGCTAAGTCCCATTTCAATGATTAACTTCATAAAATACAGGAGCACCAATATCTTAACACAGATCAGTAAGCTACATCAATTAGCAGAAGTTTCACAAAGTTCACCTGTGGAAAAGGCTAACATGTACTTTACAGGATGCTAACTAACTGACATAATAACTGAACTGAAAACTCGCCCACTACTCACTGACAAAGTAACCACTCATCTTAATTGCCAAACATTGACTGAGTGATACATATTAATTGCACTCCTTAACTGTCCAAACATGACTGACTCAGACTTTGTAAGTAACATTACACCTTTTTATAGAGGCAGGTAGTACAGACATCACAAATTGGTAAAAGACAGAATTATTACATTTGATATAATAACGTAAAAGGGAGAATGTGCTCAACTAAAATCTGTATAATTAGAAGATGACAAAGTATTAGGTACTACTTTCTAGGAGTGAAGTTTTAATGCCCATGGGAATTCAAAAGTTTGCCAAGAATTTTTTATATAGTGAACTCTTCTAATTTGAATAATTAATAAACTAATATGTTATGTTAGTGAAAATGTACTTTTTCAGTAACAGAAAAATCAGGACTACTAAATTATAATTTGGAATTTTGAAAGAATTACATTTTGAGATTGGAACATTGTAGAATAAGAAAATTTTGGAGACAAGTAACTTCTAAAGTACTGTGTATAGAATATAAAGCTTTTTGAGAAAGTAAAACCTTTGCTGAAAAGTGGAGGATGAGGGCTTTAAAATAAACTATATCAGTCTTAAAACGAACAATTTTTAATGTTATTCAAATCTGACATGCATGTGGTTGTAAATTTAAATTGTGAATATTTACTTAAGAGCAATGTTGTCAAATGAACTAAATATACTATTGTCATCAATAGATTCCAAATTACACCATGAGTAGTGAAGTTTAATGAGATATTGTGTGAATCAGAATTTAGTCATTTTATGTATCCATGGTATATGCATTTCATGTATAATGTAAAAAAAATTAAAAATTATGCAAGGAGTAGAATTGTAGTAAGTGTACCTATCCGACCACCTTGCTATGTTTCGACTGGACAATGAGGGTACTAACAAATGGAGCAACCTGCATGTTCTCTATATATAGATCGAGTCATGCATGCATTGAACAATCTCGGAAGACATGTTGTGCAAAGACATCTAACTATTCAGAACCTTCTGAACTCCAAATCACTCTGAGGGAAGAATGGGAAAAAAGCTTACAAAATATATTAAAGTCTTGTAGATCATGTACCAAATAGATATAGATCCTTGCTGGCTCTAATGATGTTGACATTGATAGGATGTTAAACATAAAAAACATTTCTTTTGCAAATCTTTGATCACTGTTTAAGAAGGACTTACTGTTTTTTTGATTTATGGGGAAGCTCTGCAAATCTTATCATCATCATCATATAATTCTATGCTGAAGTCATCATCTGAATCCATTTAAATGAAAAAAATCATGCTATTGATGTGTGAATAAACACAGGGTGTTCTCCAGAAAATCATTAAGTGTTTTGATGTACAAGTACCTGTGTTCACAAAAATTACAACAGAATATGTGACTGTTCCTCTGCAATAACCAAGACATGGAGTTTTCTATTGCAACTGTCAGTGACATTCTCTTGAGCTGCATGGATTTTATCCATATTTATAATCCTGCTTCCTGCTTTAGTATTTCTGTATGCTGTGTAATTGCTCTTCAAAAACAAAATCAGCCATATACCTTAAATGCCAGGTTTGCAGCTGGATGACATTGAGATCTTGCCAGGATATTTTGTCTGACAATCATTCAACCATCTTCAGGTTGAAGTAATGTGTGCACATTTCACAGCTGCATCCATTAGCAGTGTGTTGTCATCCACGAGAGTGCACCACACAAGAGCAATACTATGAACTTCTGATAGAGCCCACCATGGGTGGGTGCCTATTTAAATGCTGCTTTGTTATGTTCGTGTGTTATCATGTTATTACTGCTTGCATACGTTTGCCTTATCTTGTTGTTTTCAGTGTATGTTATGGTGATTGGTGTACATGCCACAGTCCAATAAAGTTGTACTAACATTCATGGTTGTGTCGTGTGTCCAAGTTACAACACCAGTGATGACGCGTGTGGGATTGTTCTCCGTTCGGTTTTTCAATCTCTGGTTGGTCATCTGTTGCATCTAAGATGTATGTCGGTGCTACTGATGGGATTTCACACCACCTAGTTGCTCAGCAAGGGGTACTTCCTTGTGGAGGAAGACACCGTAGACATCCTGTGAATCCAAGCTGTTCCCCAAGGGAAGAGGAAAGAAGTAATGTGCGCACACTTGAAAGCCATGCACATTAGCAGTGTCTTGTCATCCACGAGAATGTACCACCAAAGAGCAATACTGTGAACTTCTGATAGCACTCATCACAGACAAGTGACTATTTAAATTGTGCCACCCTATGCTTGCACTCAGTTATCATGTTATTACTGCTTGCATGTATTTGCTTTATCTTGTTGTGTTCAGTATATGTTATGGTGATTGGAGTACATGCCATAGGGTAATAAAGTTGTACCAACATTCTTGGTTGTATTCTGTGCCCAAGTTACAGCACAGGTAAGTTTTATACTAGAGATCTGTGACATGTGCCAGCAATCCCAGTGTAAAATTCACCTGTAAATGCCTGAATGGTAGTCAGCTGAAATATCATGGCAAGATGTCAAGTTGTAATACTGAAACATCATTGAACTCTTCTTGTTAGAAAAACTTCAAGAATTAAAGTCAGCAGGGAATAATGATTCCTAAATTAATCAGATATATCAATTAAACCATATTTCATGTCCACCCCCGGTAGCTGAGTGGTCAGCATGACAGAATGTCAATTCTAAGGGCCCGGGTTCGATTCCTGGCTGGGTTGGAGATTTTCTGCACTCAGGGGTTGCACATGTTGCCGAAGTGGTGCCAAATCAAAAGACTTGCACCCGGCGAACGGTCTACCCGACGGGAGGCCCTAGTCACATGACATTTATTTGCCTTATCTCATACCACATGTCTATCCACAAAATTTCATCTACAACATGTGTGCTATGAGAATTATTAAATTTGTGCTACATATTAGATAAAACAGTCCTATGGTCTTCTGAACATAATCAACTTGGTATCTTATACTTGGTGACAAGTCATCTATTGAATTATAAAAAATATCTGGCAATTATAAAATAAGTGTAATATAACCATTTATGTTCATAATTTATATATTCTTCATCTTTGAAGAAAAGATTTCTTTGTATTATGAGTGTACATTAAAATATATGTCATAACTTTCCAGAAATAATTATAAAAATACAGTGTATCTCCATTACTTACCAATAATGTGGTAAAAAAAGGAAATAATATAATTCTCTGAACAGAATTGATGCTAAAATATTAAACAGTATGCTTAAAATGCTGAGGGACAGTGTCAGTTTCTACACTGATGCTGTGCTTCTTTATAGAACTGGACTATTACTAGGTGTGTTTAAGTTCTAGGCAGTAGATTCACATGCTTGTGATAATAAGTTAGATGTTAAGTATAAACAATTAATTAATAATTGGAGATGCATAATTCCTCCCAGTTATGAAGAATAAAAGCAACAACCCAGTTGTATTGATTTGAAGTTAAAAAGCCATGAAGTTTAAAATAAAAACAAAAAAGTATATACTATGAAAACACTGGTTTACTCAGTATTCTACAAGACAAATTAATGAGATTTGTGTGGAGCCTTTCCCATTCTCTCAACTCCATACTGAGTAAAATGTGCAGAATAGCCAAACAAGAAAGAGAGAGGGAGGGAGGAAAGGGAGAGAGAGAGAGAGAGAGAGAGAGAGAGAGAGAGAGAGAGAGAGAGAGAGAGAGAGACTCATTACTGAAACCTTCATGCAGACCCTATAGCTGAGGCAAACAAGACTATCTAAAAGGAAACGTTTCTTAAAAAACAAATGTTTTGGGACACTAGCAAGGAATATTCTGAGAAAAAAGCCAAACACTGTTGAGTCAACTATGCAGGACAAGTTTGATCACATCAAGTGACAGCTGTTGTGTAAGAACACGTGAACACTCTAACTTTAGACACCTTATGGATTCTTTCCCCCCATGAACCATGGACCTTGCCGTTGGTGGGGAGGCTTGCGTGCCTCAGCGATACAGATGGCCGTACCATAGGTGCAACCACAACGGAGGGGTATCTGTTGAAAGGCCAGACAAACATGTGGTTCCTAAAGAGGGGCAGCAGCCTTTTCAGTAGTTGCAGGGGCAACAGTCTGGATGATTGACTGATCTGGCCTTGTAACATTAACCAAAACGGCCTTGCTGTGCTGGTACTGCGAACGGCTGAAAGCAAGGGGAAACTACAGCCGTAATTTTTCCCGAGGACATGCACCTTTACTGTATGATTAAATGATGATGGCGTCCTCTTGGGTAAAATATTCCGGAGGTAAAATAGTCCCCCATTTGGATCTCCGGGCGGGGACTACTCAAGAGGACGTCGTTATCAGGAGAAAGAAAACTGGCGTTCTACGGATCGGAGCGTGGAATGTCAGATCCCTTAATCGGGCAGGTAGGTTAGAAAATTTAAAAAGGGAAATGGATAGGTTAAAGTTAGATATAGTGGGAATTAGTGAAGTTCGGTGGCAGGAGGAACAAGACTTTTGGTCAGGTGATTACAGGGTTATGAATACAAAATCAAATAGAGGTAATGCAGGAGTAGGTTTAATAATGAATAAAAAAATAGGAGTGCGGGTTAGTTACTACAAACAGCATAGTGAACGCATTATTGTGGCCAAGATAGACACAAAGCCCATGCCTACTACAGTAGTACAAGTTTATATGCCAACTAGCTCTGCAGATGATGAAGAAATTGATGAAATGTATGACGAGATAAAAGAAATTATTCAGGTAGTGAAGGGAGACGAAAATTTAATAGTCATGTGTGACTGGAATTCGTCAGTAGGAAAAGGGAGAGAAGGAAACATAGTAGGTGAATATGGATTGGGGGGAAGAAATGAAAGAGGAAGCCGCCTTGTAGAATTTTGCACAGAGCATAACTTAATCATAGCTAACACTTGGTTCAAGAATCATAAAAGAAGGTTGTATACCTGGAAGAATCCTGGAGATACTAAAAGGTATCAGATAGATTATATAATGGTAAGACAGAGATTTAGGAACCAGGTTTTAAATTGTAAGACATTTCCAGGGGCAGATGTGGACTCTGACCACAATCTCTTGGTTATGAACTGCAGATTGAAACTGAAGAAACTGCAAAAAGGTGGGAATTTAAGGAGATGGGACCTGGATAAACTGAAAGAACCAGAGGTTGTAGAGAGTTTCAGGGAGAGCATGAGGGAACAATTGACAGGAATGGGGGAAAGAAATACAGTAGAAGAAGAATGGGTAGCTCTGAGGGATGAAGTAGTGAAAGCAGCAGACGATCAAGTAGGTAAAAAGACGAGGGCTAATAGAAATCCTTGGGTAACAGAAGAAATATTGAATTTAATTGATGGAAGGAGAAAATATAAAAATGCAGTAAATGAAGCAGGCAAAAAGGAATACAAACGTCTCAAAAATGAGATCGACAGGAAGTGCAAAATGGCTAAGCAGGGATGGCTAGAGGACAAATGTAAGGATGTAGAGGCTTGTCTCACTAGGGGTAAGATAGATACTGCCTACAGGAAAATTAAAGAGACCTTTGGAGAGAAGAGAACCACTTGTATGAATATCAAGAGCTCAGATGGCAACCCAGTTCTAAGCAAAGAAGGGAAGGCAGAAAGGTGGAAGGAGTATATAGAGGGTTTATACAAGGGCGATGTACTTGAGGACAATATTATGGAAATGGAAGAGGATGTAAATGAAGGAGAAATGGGAGATACGATACTGCGTGAAGAGTTTGACAGAGCACTGAAAGACCTGAGTCGAAACAAGGCCCCGGGAGTAGACAACATTCCATTAGAACTACTGACGGCTTTGGGAGAGCCAGTCCTGACAAAACTCTACCATCTGGTGAGCAAGATGTATGAGACAGGTGAAATACCCTCAGACTTCAAGAAGAATATAATAATTCCAATCCCAAAGAAAGCAGGTGTTGACAGATGTGAAAATTACCGAACTATCAGTTTAATAAGTCACAGCTGCAAAATACTAACGCGAATTCTTTACAGACGAATGGAAAAACTGGTAGAAGTGGACCTCGGGGAAGATCAGTTTGGATTCCGTAGAAATGTTGGAACACGTGAGGCAATACTAACCTTACGACTTATCTTAGAAGAAAGATTAAGGAAAGGTAAACCTACGTTTCTAGCATTTGTAGACTTAGAGAAAGCTTTTGACAATGTTGACTGGAATACTCTCTTCCACATTCTAAAGGTGGCAAGGGTAAAATACAGGGAGCGAAAGGCTATTTACAATTTGTACAGAAACCAGATGGCAGTTATAAGAGTCGAGGGGCATGAAAGGGAAGCAGTGGTTGGGAAAGGAGTGAGACAGGGTTGTAGCCTATCCCCGATGTTATTCAATCTGTATATTGAGCAAGCAGTAAAGGAAACAAAAGAAAAATTTGGAGTAGGTATTAAAATTCATGGAGAAGAAGTAAAAACTTTGAGGTTCGCCGATGACATTGTAATTCTGTCAGAGACAGCAAAGGACTTGGAAGAACAGTTGAATGGAATGGACAGTGTCTTGAAAGGAGGATATAAGATGAACATCAACAATAGTAAAACAAGGATAATGGAATGTAGTCGAATTAAGTCGGGTGATGCT